>NW_026606754.1:0-435000 GCF_029890125.1 Rhinichthys klamathensis goyatoka | reverse complement strand
GTACACTTACAAAGTTCTCAATGCTTCGTTTTGCATGTAGGGACCCTCATTATGTTACTGTGTTCGTGTGGGGCTATTTTGAGCCTTGTTAGTGGTATAAACTAGCGATTTCTTTTTACTTATTATATGCCCCCATTACTAGCGTTATACGCTAAACAGTTTTTAGAGATAAAACTCTTTACATTCGATTATCATGAAAACAAATCTCAGAGAATGGTTGACTAGGTACCAATGTTTTATTAGACCAAAGGTTCATTTTGCGCCGGAGTTCTCCTTTAACACACACACACATTTCACTATCACATCTGACGTTTAGGAAGTATTCGTGAATCAGGAGATGAGTTTTCTGGAGGGTCTCTTTACCCGCAAATCACTCGCATATTTACTCGTATATTGACAAATGTTTCATGAATCCAGACCCATTGTAAAAGTAATCATGCTTTTTTTTTAGGATGAAGAACATTTAAAAAAAAAAAAAAAAAAAACTTCCACTAATAAAAAAACTTTTGTGGTTTCTTCATGGAACCATCAATGTCAATAAAGAACCTTAATTTGTGAAAGTGTACAGTAAAACACTGAGACATTTCTGAAAACATATTTTTTTATGTTTCACAGAAGAAAGTAAGTCATACAGGTTAGGAACAACACAAGTGATGCCACTGCATTTTAATAAATGTAAATATGGTTGGTCAGTCACTGGGAATAGACCGATATAAAACCTTTACCGATAGTCAATACCGATAACCGATAATTGTTTATGCCGAAAACCAAAATTCCAAAATCTATATCCAAAATTGTATATAATTTTAGAGTGCATGTTGCCTCCTCCAAATGAAAGGACACATGTGTATTATGTCGAGTTACAGGCCGAGTGTTTATGTCAGGCTACTTCACACGAGCATGATCGAGATGCAGTGTGTGTTTGTCCACACAAGAGAAAGTGAAGGGTGGTCTGAGCGGACACTCAGTTTATCACTGCCAAGCTGTTTTGTCAGGCTGAGCACACAGAAGAGACTAAGCTCTCGTTGGAAGCAGACAGTAAAGAAAGCAATCAATGCTAATTAGCATTATTAGCAACAATACCCAGCCTCCTGCCTGGCTCTCTGTGTTTGGCCTCTCTTGCTGGAGAATCTGCTAAAATTAGGAGAGTTTGACCGCGGCCCTGCAGGACGAGCCAATGAAAACAGCTCTCCGGCACTGTTCTTGACCCCTCAGTGATCCTCTATTGAACAAGGCCATGTTGTTTCCTCTCAGGAACGTTTTATTGCTAACAGGTTGACTTAATGGAGTTTGGGGATGTGTCGTTAACTTCGTCTCAGATGTTTAAAAGCACAAATAAAACAGACGAGTGGCAGAATCTCAAAAATACTTATATTTATTGTCACTTGTGTAAACTTTGTTTAATATCCTAGATTCAGTCAAATGGAAGCTTGAGGATAGTTTGATTTTTAATACATTTTACTGGTGCTTAAACTGCCATCATAGTTTCAAGACATTTTGGAAATATTAGACGATATTTATCCCAATTTAGATTGAACACGTCAAATCTGTAAGTTGTCAGTGTAACATCACAGATTTTAAAGTTGGACACATGAAATTGTCATAAATCATGCAAAATGTGTGAAAATTAAAGGTGCGACTCATTTTTTAAACACCACAGACAAAGTTTGTGGAATTATATATATATTTTATAATTTTTTTAATTATTTAATTACATTTTACATGCTAAATACATTTTATGTAATGCAAAATAACCTCTTCATGTCAGATTTATATCAGTTTCTTTTTTACGTGTGTTAGGATGCGTTTACTGAAAAAAACCGGAAACTTTTTTTTACGTGTACAGACGGAAACTTTGTCAAAACGGCCCTTGTTCACGTGTAGAAAAGAGCAGTAGATGTCGATGTCACTTTGTAAAGAAACACTACGCGTGTATACACTGAACACATAATATACAAGACGTCACCATTTTCACAAATGCACGTTTTTGTCGTGTAAACGGCCCTTTAGTTCTTGTTTCCTTGGTCCCCGTTCATTATTTGTCCTGGTTTCTAGGTATGTTGCCATTTGTTTCCATGGTTACTCATTTGTTAATTGATTAACCCCACCTGTTTCTTGTTTTCTCTCTTCGCATATTTATAGCCCTCATTTTCAGTTGTTTCTTTCTCAGTTCTTGTCTGTGAAGTTGGTTGTGTTACTCCTGCGTTTATCCTGTTCTTGTTATTTTATTTGTATTGTTAATTAAAAAGACTCCTTGCGATTAGATCCGGCCTCACAACTCTCATCGCTGCAACCATTGCTGTCACTTTATTTGTTAATCGTTATAATAATGTTATATAGTGGTGGGAACACACAGATTTCATTACTCACGGAATCTCTTTTACATTAAATATTTTAACAGTGCACAAATTGTTTTCACCGTACAGCATACAAATATGATTTATCTGTATTTAAAGTGTATTTCTACTGTTGCAAAGTATAGAGGGACAAGAAGAAGAACAGCCCAGAAGAAAATGAGTCATACAGAGTAGCCTATGGAGCTATGAAATAAATGTGAATAGCAACTTAAATCATTCTGAAAATATTAGATATTAGGTTGAAGACTGTGGGATCCTGAATCTGAGCTCAGTCTGACTCTGAAACCCAAGAGGAGACGCGTGAGGTTGTAAAGTGTGAAAACTGCCTCGAGTGAAAGCCTCCATTTGTTCAGAGTTTCTTCACAAAACAATTGAGATGATAAAAAAAATCAGTACTTTTTCTTCTTTTGCCGTCACCACCGATCTAGCAAAAATAAACGTAGCATATTTTCTCGAACAAGACATATTGTTAGCAATAGCATTTATTTGTTGCCGTTTGTTTCCCTCCTTAAACTCGGATCATAAGGGATGGGTGAAAAGCCTGTTAAATGTGAGCCATGTGTCCTTGTTTACACCTCTCACACACACACACACACACACACACACACACACACACACACACACACACACACACACACACACACACACACACACACACACACACACACCATCCTCCCTTCGCTATCTGATGTGAGAATTCAGTGTTGGTGTAAAACTCAAGCCCAGGCAGATTAAATGACCATCGTTCAGCAAACCTTAACCCCCTCAGTCAGGAAGAAAAATAAAGAAATAACGGAGCCTGTTCTCCGGCCGCACACTCCCGTCGGAGCCGGAGCTGCAGCGAGAAGGTTAAGCCCAAAGGCTTTAGGTTATCATGGGTAACTTTATATCAGCCCTTGGTCCTGTGGGTGCAGCTATGTAAACATTAGCCCTGTGTGTGTGTGACAGAAACACACATCTGTGCCAGCGGGAGACTGTGGAAACCAGCAGGGAGCGTGGAGGTGTTGAGCTCAGCCATCCTGTTGTTGATGGTCCACACCTGTCTGTTGTTTTTGGGTCATCTAAGAGGCTGTTCGGGACATTAGCGGGGTGACGTTTACACTAGGCTCAATGAATGATTCACTGTGTAAGGAAGTGATGAGTGTGTGGATGCTGGTGAGACGTTTCATTTGACTTTTATTACACTGGCTTGACATTACAACACTGTTTTTGTAACAACTTTTTCCAAATCCCTAAACAGAGGCCTTAAACCTCTCCAAACTTTCAAGCTTCATTCATCAAACTCGACAAAGATCTTCAGCCTCATCTTGTTCAGGCCGGTGTGTGTTTTCTAACCCATAACAGACCATCAAAATCTTCTCAAGATACATTCAGACCTCCAGCCTGTTCTGATTTAGCATGTTTTATTTTTTAAATTGATCAGTTATCCCTTAATTCTCACCATTGATCACCAAAAGTGAATATGAATGACTCAATGAATATGCAAATGAGCACGATCACACGTTGATCTGATTGGTTACAAGGTCGTTTGTGACGTCAGAAACACCAGCGATTTCAAACCGTGTTTTTGAGGCTGTCTTTGGTTCACTGCAGTTTTAAGCAGAAAATACTCAGCAATGCTGTCGACTTATGAACTTACACATGGTGTGTCTTAAAGCATATTAAAAACACCACATAGACACATAAACAACATTAAAAACTGGATTTACACCACAGGGGGATTTTAAACACAATCAACTTGGATTTTTAAGTCATTTCAACGTACATTAAACTGACTTATAACTTATAAAAACCCACCAGAACTGTGCCTAACTTTACCCATATACACCTCATCAGTATAGAAGGACACCTAACATATACTTTATAATAACATAATCTGTGAAATCTCCGAATGCACAGATCTAGAAAGCAGGAACGGTGGTTGACGTATAGAGTTCAGTGGAAGGACGATGTCTATGTTAATGAATGTCTACATGATCGCACGGTCCTCCCCGGCCGGCCCTATACATCGCCTGTCCCTTTGTGTGCCGGCCACGCTTTGTCAGAGACTTTAAAAGACTTCCTTTACGAGGCATTGGTCTTTGAATATTAACTGTGTGATCACACAAGGAGCATTCTTCAAACGTTGGGGAAAGATAGCTGGGAGTCTCTGAGCGTCCGTGAAGAGCCTTGAGTTTGCCCAGCCGAACTCGGTCTTTCTGCCCTCATGCTTCCACATTTACAGCAATGGCTGAACATAAAACACACACACTGGCCATCTGTATACAGGGCACTGCTAGGGCCTCCATCAATGTAAGTCTATGGGAATGTTTGGATCAATTTGTATGTGTTTTATGCATATAATAAAGTTATGTTTATTTCTTGAAGGATTTAATGTTATAAATTTGTGTATTCTGTCCATAGGTTTTTAATTGAATGTGTAGTTTTAATTTTAGTGTTCATTTTGAATTTTTCTGTGCTGTATACATTTTATTTATTTGTACTCTATGTAAAATTTTTGTGTAGTTTTTACATATATGTTTTGAAAGTGTACTGTTTGTTGAGTTTTGAATTTATTATGTGTTGTATGTTCACTTGTGTGTATTTTGAATTTATGTACACAATTATGTATATTTACAGTAAATGCTAGACTCCCCAATATTTAGTTTGTAATTTAAAAATATATTTGTTGAAACGCATGCATTGTTTTATACAAATAAACAATCTGTATTTGAAAACAAAGTGTATTTTATTTATTAAAATAATGTCATAAATATAAATAGTTAACTCAAGTGTTGGGTTACGTTTAACCCAATGCATTGGGTTAAAATAACCCACAGTTGGGAAGGTGCTATACCACCCCATAGTTGGGTTATTCGTTGAGTTATTTTTAACCCAACATTATTAAGTGAGTAGTGACCACTAGGCATGCACAATATATTGGCCACCCTTTCAGTAACGGCCGATATGTGATGTATTATCGTTATCGACCCGATAATACATTTTGGCCAATATATAAAAGCTGATGAATAATGTTTAATTTCCTTCAGCTGAGACACTTCAGATGCGCACTGTTCATCATGTTGGTTTTAAAATGCTTTAAATATGATTGGAATCACTTCAAAAAAGGAAAATACGGTTCGGCGCAAGTCTGTCATATCGGCTATACATACAGTTATAATGAGAACATCATATTTGTGTGTTTGGGACATGGCTTTTAATGCTGACTTTGTTTTTTTAATCAGGCTCTCAAAAAGTATATACAAATTTGGATTTAGATTTATCGGCCAATATATCGGTTATCGGCTTTCAAATATAAAGAGTCATCGGTTATCGGTATTGACATTTTTTTTTAAATCAGTGCATCCAGTGACTGACCAACCATAGTTACATTTATTAAAATGCAATGGCATCACTTGTGTTGTTCCTAACCAGTATCATACATATTTTTATGTTTCACAGAGGAAAGTAAGTCATGACTAAAATAGATGTTTTCATAAATGTCTCGGTGTTTTTCTACCGTACGGTTTTTACAATTTACGTTTTTTTTTTGTAAATTAAGCCTATACAATGACTTGTTATTTTTCACTTCCAAAAACTGTAAATTTAACAGTTTTACTGAAAAATGACATTAAATGCACGATTAGATCTATCACAATTATTCACCGTAGCATTTTTACAGGTCTTTTACCGTTTTTTTTTTACAGTTTATAGTTCATTAGTCTGACCGTATGTCATTAATACAGAGTTTGTTTTATAAATCTAGTTTCACTGCTTATAACGGTGTAATTAAATTGAGATGGGGTAATTAATTGTGTCCATGGGTGTGGTATAATGACTGCTCTGGGAAAAAGCTTAATTTAACAGGTGTGTGTGTACAGCAATAATCCCTTCATTACATTTAATGAAATCCCAATAGGAGTCGGAATATGTGTCCACACATGAATAATCAGATAATCATAATCGTGACGCATGCTGATCAATCGCATCTGCGCCGTTGCATCACACACACATCAGTGTGAACGAAGACACAAACAGAATATCCTGCAGAATATTTCAATGAAATGCCAAGGAATTCATTTATATATTTTTTGCTTCACTATCTGAGAGAAACAAGAGCATACTTGCTTTGGCTATACTCTGATCGGGCGTCAGAGAACTACTTTATCATGTGGGAAATGCGGGATACAATGCCCTCACAATACAGAGGAGAATAGCAACTCTCTCTTTATCAGCTTACGACTCCCGGGCTTCGGGCCAAGAACGGCTTATTCAAACAGCAGTGTGCGAGAAAAGCAGATAAACCAACTCTCCTAGACTCACTTCTCACGTCTCTCGGCCTATATTTAGATCCAGTGATGGTTTTATGATCGGTTATTTCTCTTGCATGTTGTTTCTCTCCCTCTGTGCATTTCACCTGTTTAATTGTGAGGCCGTTTTCTGGTTCTTTGTCTTGTTTTTGCATGAATGCTGACACCTGGGTCTCATTAAAACTCCTCTGTCTGTGATCAAATGCAGGTGTGTCTCTGGTCTTCAAACACTTCTGAGAACACACACTATTGCAGTCACTGTATTACAAACAGCTTCCCCAAGGAATCAGTGCTGTACCAGGTATTGGCTTTTGTTGTAAACTTTCCATAGGTCTTGTCCATTAGCATTTCACGTATAGGTCTGTACTCTTGTGTCAGCGACTTCAACATCAGTAACAGACAATAGCCTACATTCTTAGTGTGTGTTTTGTGTTTTGCTGTTTGGCAAAGAGGGACAGAATGAAATGTGACACTTTTTTCATGTAATGACACACAGGACTGGTTTGTACAGTAGTGTCTCTCGCACACGCAGAAATGCAGAGGTTCGGTGATGCGGAATATCTGCGGATCTCATTTCACTTTTTTCACTTATTTCATTTCACTTGTTTCTGTATTTTTCTATATAAAAATGTTGATACAATATAAAGTGTTTTGTCAGTCAATAATTGTATCCCTCAAAACTCATCTCCATCTTCATCACCAAAATTGTGTTTTTAAACATTTTTTTTCCTTAAAATATCTTGAATGTAACTCGACACCCTTGCCTCATTTAGTATGCGAGGTTCTATGAATATGCAAATGAGCCCCGCCTCCACTCACTCACTCAGCTCAGAGATCCACTGGTTGACGATCACACGTTGATCTGATTGGTTACAAGGTCGTTTATCAGGGTTATTTTTGCGGCTGGCCTTCTTGCATATGTGTAGGACTTTCCCTTTCAGATGCAATATTTATGGGAGGAGAGAATTTAAATGAATCACACAAGATGATTTACTAAGGTTTGCGCTCGTCAATTTTGCACCATTATTTACCGCCCTAAAAAAGCATGTCCCATTCATTGACAAGCATATAAACATTAATCGCTCTATCGAGATATTCAGCTTGCTGATGATTCTGGAATTTTGGTCAAGAACAGGATATTTTTGCTGTGTATAAACCATACAATATGCTTATATGTAAATTATGCACTACTTTCAAGACATAAAAAATAATAAAATAAAGAGCAGCTGTAACAGCAATCATTCTCCCCTCCGCCGTGTCTAAAGTTTATGACTCGGAAACTTTCAAAATGAACTCGAGAGGCATCACGTCTAATTGCCATAGCTTTCTATTTTAAATAAAGAAATTTGAAGATTTATGAAAAAGATTCCACAGAAATAAGAAGCAGCACAACTGTTTTCAACATTGATAATAATGATAAATGTTTCTTGAGCATCAGATCCTCATATTAGAGTGATTTCTGAAGGATCATGTGACACTGAAGACTGGAGTAATGATGCTGAAAATACAGCTTTGATCACAGGAATAAATTACACTTTACTATATATTCACATAGCTGCAAGAATATTTCACAATATTGTTTTTACTGTATTTTCAATCAAATAAATCAGCCTTGGTGAACATAAGAGATCAAACTGACTCCAAACTTTGAACAGTGAATGTCCATTTCATTGTTAGTATTTATAAGCTACTTTTGAGCAGATGGAAACTCTGGCCAATCACACAGCAGCACTTTTTTTTTTCTATTATTGTGTCATGTAAAAACAAACCTAACTGTGTTTGTCACTTTACACGTCAATTGAATTGGAGGGTTTTTCCCACTAAGTGTGTAACTTTGCTGAGTTAAACATCTCACTCAGTAGTAAATGAATACTCTTGTATCTCTCTCTATAAGCTGCAACACCTAGAGGGTGTCAGTGAACTAATGTTTATGTAACCATCCCAGTACATCAAAGCAAGATTAAGATGTCAGATTAAGCCTTTTAGACACATTCTTAGTGCAAATCCATTACCCAAACATCCTTCTGCCAATATCTGTGTTCATTACTCCACGGTTTCAACAGGAGAACACCTTATTCTAAAAATTAGGTGTTTTCCTGTTGTAAAAAAACATTGGGTTATTTTTTAACCCAACTGTTGGATTACAGATATTTGGGTCACTATGTTGGGATATTTTCCAAAAATGTTGGGTATTAATTTCTATGAATAACCCAGCTGTTGGGTTAAATACGTATGTTGTATGTAAACTTGTTGAATTTATGTACACATTTATGTACACTCTAAAAAATGCTGGGTTGTTTCAACCCAAATTTGGGTCAAATATGGACAAACCCAAATGTTGGGTTAAAAATGTAATTAAAAAATTTACAGTTGAAAGTGAAAGTTGAAGTTGGGTTAAAATTTTAAATTACATTTTTAACCCAACATTTGGGTTTGTCCATATTTGACCCAAATTTGGGTTGAAACAACCCAGCATTTTTTAGAGTGTATATATTTACATTAATTTCTAGGCTCCCCAATATTTAGTTTGTAATTTAAAAATATATTTGTTGAGACATATTTATTGTTTTACACAAATAAACAATCTGTGTTTGAAAACAAAGTGTATTTTACTTATTAAAAGAAATAAATACATAATAAATAGTTAACTTAACTGTTGTGTTCCTTTAAACCCAACTTGCTTTTAACCCAATGCATTGGGTTAAAATAACCCACAGTTGGGACGGTGCTACACCACCCCATAGTTGGGTTACTCGTTGGGTTATTTTTAACCCAACATTATTTAATGAGTATGAATTCTTTGTATTGCATCTGAGCTGTACATTAATTGGCAACTGCATGCATATACGCTTGGTATGTTTAGCATATTTATGAATTCTGGGTAAAAACAGCAACATTTGCAGACACCAAGACAGTCCTCTGGCCCAGCAGTCGGGGTGTATAACCTCACGGACGCTGCTGTGTGAGCCTGGGTTGATCTGGCAGAAGCGCTGTAGATGTGGAGGTGACGGGACTCAACACTTGCTCGGTCACCTGATCGCCTCTCGTCTCCATGTTCCTCCTGATTTGGGGGATCGTGTGTTTCTTTCAGGTGCTGTTTCCCATGAGCAGTTCTCCGCTCACTTCATCTTGGGTTCTCATCACCAGAGCTGATCAAAGCACAGGAGATTACCCAGCGGAACCGGGAGATCACAGCGCTGCACGTATGAATGTGCTCAGTGTATGAGAACTGATGCCAAGGCTGTTGAGTTTTTAACCAAGCATGATGCTGACCTGAGATCAGTTCTTTTACACTGAAAAATTACAGCTTTTGTTTCTCCCATAATGGTTTCTCTGTGAACATATATCTATGTATTTATCTATTGTCGTGGAAATTCTTAATACGAATACAACCTACTTCATCTGACTTCAATTTAAACAACTTCCAGTTGCCTTGCCTATCTTGAGGTAATTCCCTGAATTCCCTGATACTTCCAATACAATGCAATACTTCCCTGAAGTAAGGTGACGGCGCCCCTTCTAGAAGCTACTATACCTCAGTCACACACACTTGAGCTGTTTCTGTTGTTGTCTTGTTTCTCAGATGCACATATGCCTGACACGACTCCTAAGATGCTCTGTGTAGAAATGAAGTTTTATTCACGGCCGGGAGATCACCGGCCACAACAACCTCTGAGTCTCCTGAATAGAAAGATACATGTACATTTAAATCATACAGTTGAGTAAAAAACAATGTCACTCAAGTCTTCTTCACTGTGATGTGTTCTGCTGATTGGTTTCTAATGATAAGCTAATCTGTTAAGCACTTTTTGGTTAATATGTGGCCTTTGACCCGAGCATCCTTAGTCTGCATTTCTCTGTAGGCCTACATTTAATGTTGAAAATACCATTGCATTAAATATAAAATATCTATCTATCTATCTATCTATCTATCTATCTATCTATCTATCTATCTATCTATCTATCTATCTATCTATCTATCTATCTATCTATCTATCTATCTATCTATCTATCTATCTATCTATCTATCTATCTATCTGTAAAGATTATAATTTCAAGACTGTAGATTTTAATTTAGAAATTATATTACATCTATTTTGTAGTCTACATATCACAGCAAATTCTTTTTTGGTAGCGAAATTGTAATCCTACTACGGAGAAGGCCGAGCTAATGAATATTAATTAAGTCACGTTGACATTTCTTAACAATCCTGGGGCGTCTAGCAAGGACATTTAATCAATATTTGTAATAATTTAATAGTAGAAATATCCACTATTGCACTTCAGCTAGCGAGATGCGCGTGTCGTACTTAATATTCATGAGTTAATCCTTTCCCGTAGTAGGATTGGTGGAAGCCAGCGGGGGGGAACCAATGAGCGCATCGGGTGCTTCTGCGCATGCGCGGGCTAGAGAGCGCACCGAGAGTTTGAGAGTTTTTCTCCAGTCTACTGAGTTTGTTAATGGGACTCCCGGCGTTTATAAGTGTTTGGAACTGTTTTATGTTCATAGACACACGCGAGAATTCCTCACATTGGACGGGAACTATTTTTTTTTTTGCAATTTTATGTTGTTCTAAATTGGATTACATCCGTAATGATACGAAGTAAAACGTAAGTGGTGTTTTATGTGTGTTTCTGTCTTTCTGCTGCACAGTACACCAGACTGACCTCTTTGAATTGATTCCAAGTCTTGAGTTTATTCTATTTAATTTCATTATCCGAACAGTATTTCTCATCGTAGCCGTTTCATTTGCCATTTTAATTTGCAGCGCGATTTATTTTAAAGCAGGCTGACACTAATTGAAATTTTTTATCTACATGTTTGAGAAATGATGTTTCTGTTTTGCTCATATATGCTGGTGTTTGAAGAATATTATTTCCAGGCTTTTATTACATGAGAAGGAGTTCAAGCAATGTTCGTACGACGAAGACGTTGCAAACTGCAGAAACAACTTTCCAAGCCTTTCATAAAGTGACTCAAAAGGCTTTAATCTTCTGTGAATGGCTGTAGATATGCAGCATTATGTTGACTTGCCGTTTTGATATTAGCTTTTTTTCCTCCAAAATGTTGTAATGCGTTGATAGAGCGTGCTCTATTCTCTGGCCAGGAAAATAGGTGTTTTTTACAGTTGTATTCCATTTCTATTTCGGTTTCTACATAATCGAGTTATACCGATTGATGAGTCATTAGTGGGGCTTTTGGAGGTGATCGATGATGATGATAACTGTCACTTGTGTAAGTTCTTAAAGGTATAGTTCACCCAAAAATAAAATGTCCTCATTAATAATTACTCGCCCTCATATCCTTCCAAAGCCCTCGCGTCGCTTCATTAAATTGAGGTTAAACCACTGGAGTCACATGGATTACTTTAATGACGTCTTTACTGGGGTTTGAAAGTGGTAGTTGCGTGGACTGTCAATGGAGGGACAGAGCTCTCAGATTTCATTAAAAATATCTTAAGTCCTGTTCTGAAGATGAACGGAAGTCTTACTGGTTTGGGACGACATGAGGATGAGTAAATAATGACATAATTTTCATTTTGGGTGAACTAACCCTCTAAATATACATCTACCGATCAGTGGCGTAGGCAGAAATTGTATTTTGGGTGGGCCAGTGAAAATGTGACTGGGCCTATATTTTTGTCTAGAAAAAAATGACTTCAATAATAATAATTATTGAAAAATGACTTCAATAATAATTAACATTAATAGACAAACTGAAAAAACAGTTACACCTTTATATTCGGCAAATCATCATGTTCAACCAACAGAGCTCAATAAAGGCTGGACAAACCAGTATAGACACAATAACCTGTCTATTTTATTCTATTCAGCAGTGCAAATACAGTTCACCCGAAAATAAATTAAAGTAAGCTAAAATAATAATATCACAGTTAGATCGGCGGATAAACCCGCGTCAGGCTGACGGGGAGAGAGGGAGCAAGAAGCGGCCGGCGCCAGCACCTGACTAGCCTTCTCCTGGGGAAATGAGTCGGAAGAACTGGGCTGGGTGGACTCGGAAGATGAAGGCAGTGGCGTGTCTTCTTCCTCAACTCTTGCTTTTTTTCAAATAGCACATTAAAGAAAGTTGTTTAGCCATTATTGTGGCGCCGACGCCACTGAGAGTTTTCCTATCGGAACCCCCAGCAACCATAGCAACCAATAACGTTCCGGAGAGAGGCTTTCTACAACTTGCTTCACCAGTTAAATTTTATTCGAAAAACAAATTAAACACACACAGCAGTCAACAATTAATCAGGTAAATATTAATATATTTTCATAAATACATTTGAATAATAAAAATAAACAAAAAAAATATTTTTATCAAACTTTCCTGGGCGGGCCAGTGAGTAATGTGGGCGGGCCAGTGCCGCCCTGGCCCAATACTGGCTACGCCCCTGCTACCGATTGCCTTGTCAGTTGATACCTGACTTAAAAAAAATTACATACATTTAATCATTTAGCAGACGCTTTTATCCACAAAACGACTTAAAAATTAGGAGAGCAATAGAAGCAGTTAAACTAACAATAGGACAACAATATGTAAGTGGTGTGACCCTTCCCAGTTTTGCCTAATGCAGTATATTTTTTTTAAATAGATAGAGTAGCAATGAACAGAAAAGAAAGTGTAAGTATTAATGGATCAAGTGTTGCCGAAAAAGATGCATCTTCAGCCGTTTCTTGAAAATGTCAGCCGCTCGGGTACATATCCAGCATAAATGAACTACTTGAATACAATTTAAAGCATCCCAGGATTTACCAAATGACCATGAAGTTGGTTGAGGGAATGAACAGTGTCTCATTTTCTAACAGCTTGGGTCATGCTTTAGGAATTTACATTCTATCATCATTTTGATTACTATTATTGTGGAAAATGGTGCAGATATAGTATTCGTAAGTACGTGGATTACAGCATTCTCATGTTTTTGACAGCACCACCGCTTGTTTGCCCTGCCAGGAATCCTGAATCTGTGTCAGCCTCACTTTTTCTCTTTCTGTTATTGTCCTGTGGCCTCATTGGCATTAATGAACTGGACTGCAGGAAGGAACCGCACGTAGGGTGTGTGTAGATACACATGTGGCAGGAGTTTCTCGGAAAACACAAAGTGCTTGAGCGCTCTCACGTGCTGGGATCTCAACACCTCGGGCCCTTTTAAAAGAGTCACCTCAGGTTAAACACGTCCCTGCAGCAGCACAAGTCCTGCGGGGAAGCACACACTCATTACAGACGCCCTCGTGTTAATTGGGGGACAAGAGCTGCCAGGTGCCCGACCCCGTAGGCTCACTCGGGTCATGGCTGTAAACAACCTCATTGTGCGTTGATGACCGGAGCTTGTGTGTTTAAAGCACGCGAGGACGAACGGCATGATGTCATCTTAGTTTGATGATAGCACTGGTTCTCGAAGCCTTTGTAATAAAATCTACACTGCCCGGCCAACATAAAAGTGGCTGTTTTGATTTAGAGGGGACGTATCATGAAAATCGGACTTTTTCTGTGTTTGAGTGCTATAATCGGGTCGCCTGTGCATCTACCGACACAGAAAACGTGAAAAGTGAAACCCAGTAACTTTGTTTTGGCGAGCCTTTCTCTGCAAGCATGTCAAAAATATAAGCCGATCAGAGTTCGCTCCCCTTCTGACGTATGAAGAGGATCTTATTATAATATTACCATCATTAATCTGCACGTTTACACACACCAGCCGACATTTGGTTTTCGCAAGCGACAACAGTGACCAGTTCTAACGCAATGATAAAAGTTTGAGTAAAGCATGCTAACTGTTCTGTGGTTGAGCACAGACGAACACTGAACACACCAGAACATGTCACATCGTAAAGTTAAACATGTTAAACATGATGGTACATGCAAGACGATGAGATGAATCAACGTAACTTCACAACAACTACATAAATGATGTATCCACTAACATTCAGAAACATCTATAAGTGAAACTCTTCCCGAGTCTCTCCGTAAGCCTGCACTCGCTACTGTTATTTCTGAGATTTTGCATGAGTATCTGAAGCTTGTGTAAAGGCTCCGCCCTCTTCTGAATGGAGGCGGAGCAACAGCTGCTCATTTGCATTTAAAGGGACATACACAAAAACGGCATGTTTTTGCTCACCCTCACAATGTGGCAAATTTGACAAGCTATAATAAAAGATCTGTCTGGTATTTTGAGCTGAAATTTCACAGACACATTCTGGGGACACCATAGATTTATGTTACATCTTTAATAATAATATGTCACCTTTAAATAGGCAAATGCTTAAGAGTCTATGATTGGTGATTATTATGTGTCTATATGTTTGGCAACAGTTCTTCTAACCCTAATTGATGGAGTGTGTAGCTTTTCATTTCATAAACAGCCATGTAGGAAGACTCATCATGGCCATATTCCAGGATGACAAAGTCAAGATTCATCAGACTCAGACTGTGAAATAATTGTTGGGAGGAGCATCATTTTCACACATGAATCCAGAGCTTAAATTCACTGAGAGTCTTTGGGATGTTCTGGAGGAGACTTTACAGAGAGCCGGACTCTTGCACTGACAATACAAGATCTTGACCAAAAACTGATGCACATTGATGCACAGTTTTTGGTCCTGGAATATGGCCATGATGAGTCTTCCTACATGGTTGTTTAAGAATTAAAAAGCTACACACTCCATCAATTAGAGTTAAAAGAACTGTTGCCAAACATATAACATGATAATAATCACTGCAATATTGATCCAGACATAAGCCGCGTTTCCATTATTCTTCAAATTTCGCAAATTGAAATTGCGAATTGAAAATAGGCCCAATGGGACTGGTACACTACATTTAGAAAGAATTAGGTGTACTCTAAAAAAACAAGATTTTGTTATTTGAAAAAATGTGGTCACATTTTATTTATTTTCTGCAAGCTAGTGAAGATTAATGATTACTATGCCTTCATCACCTGCTTTTACCATTGGACAGCACCTTTGGGTTGAGTTTTTGGGTGGGGCTGGATTATATTTTGTATTGTTTTGTATTATTTTGTTTGTATATATAAAAAAAGGTAGTTACAAATGATCTTCTGCTGAAGTACCAAATAAAAACATTTGAACACGAAAATAGGCCCAATGGAAACAATTTCACAAAAACTCCTATATATCGCAAAAAAGTTTTTATGTATATTTTACGTATACAAAATATTGTACAAGTTTTGCGCAAATCTGTAATGGAAATGCAGCTCTAGACTCTTGCATTTGCCTATTTAAATCCAAACAGCGACTTTCTTTTTGCCTGGCTAGTGTATATGCTGTATGTTTTATTTGTAGAATCCTTAAATGCATCACATAAAAAATCTGAAGCAGCACAACTGTTTTCAACATTGATAATAATCAGAAATGTTTCTTGAGCATCAGATCATCATATTAGAGTGATTTCTGAAGGATCTGACTGGAGTAATGATGCTGAAAATTCAGCTCTAGATTTTTTTTCCTCTAATATATTTAGTTTTGATATTTTTAGGGATAAGCCGTGCTTTAGCTGTTAGAGAGTTTGCGGTGTAATAGTTGTAGTCTCAGTCTGTCGCTCTTCTGTCCCGCTGCAGATACACCCGAGCGAGCGGATGCCATCTTTCTCCTGCTGTGCTATATCGATTCTCTGAAGATTAAAGTCTTTAACGTTTCACGGCACATACTTTGATGACACCCAGGAGCCGGAAGTGAGACTCATGGCCACCGTCCCGATCCCCCCTCCTCCTCCTCCTCCTCCTCTTCCTCCTCCTCCTCTGACCCGCACAGACTCTGGCCGCAAGCACCGGCTTCGCAATCTCAACTGGGAGCGGATCCCTAAGGAGCGTGTGGAGGGGCGAGCGAGTGTGTGGAGCGGCTCGCAGGACGAGGACACTGACCTCTCCATCGACCTCAGCTCTCTGGACGAGCTCTTCGGGCAGAAAGAGGGCGTGAAGCCGGACCGGGCCGCTGGCTTTCGGCGCAGTTTGCTGAGGAGCAGGTCTCCACTAGAGATGAGTGTGGACAAAGTAAGAGCACGCGGTTTCATTATCTGCCATGCATGCTTCTTGCAAAACTAGATATATAAACTCACTTAATAATGTTGGGTTAAAAATAACCCAAAGGGTAACCCAGCTATGGGGTGGTATAGCTCCTTCCCAACTGTGGGTTATTTTTAACCCAATGCATTGGGTTAAAAGTAACCCAACAGTTAAGTTAACTTTATGACATGTTAATAAATAAAATACACTGTTTTTAAAATACAGATTGTTTATTTGTATAAAACAATATGTCTCAACACTCCAAAAATGCTGGGTTGTTGTAAACCAATTTTGGGTCAAATATGGACAAACACAAACGTTGGGTTAAAAATGTAACACAAACGTTGGGTTAAAAATGTAACTTAAAAATTTAACCCAACGGCTGGATTTGTCCATATTTGACCCAAATTTGGGTTGAAACAACCCAGCATTTTTTAGAGTGAACAAATATATTTTTAAATTAGAAACTAAATATTGGGGAGTGTAGAATTTAATGCAAATATACATAATTGTGTAAAAAAAAATTAAATACAGTTGTGTACATACAACATGCGTAACCCAACAGCCAGGTTATTACTAGAAATTACACAAGGATTTTAGAAATGACCCAACATTTTTGGAAAATAACCCAACATAGTGACCCAATATGTGTAACCCAACGGTTGGGTTAAAAGAACAACCCAGCATTTTTTACTGCGTGGGGTCATGACCAGGGTTTGACTTATGTGTGTGTATTTCATCAGTGGTGTGTAACGCAGTCACTCTTACTAGCTACTTTAGCTGGTTGAATTTTATATAGACCTCATTTTTCAATCGTAGTCTTTTAAAAAGGCATCTGAAATAATACTGAGTTCAATGTAGTGTTGTCAAAAATATTGCTTTTTCGATACATATCGATACTGAAATATCTGAAACGCTAATTTCCCGCAGAATAGATACACAATACCAGCGTCTCTCTCTCTCTCTCTCTCTCTCTCTCTCTCTCTCTCTCTCTCTCTCTCTCTCTCTCTCTCTCTCTCTCTCTCTCTCTCTCTCTCTCTCTCGAGTGACACACAAACCCGCCTCTCTTCACTCACTCCATTCATTTGCTCCAGATGAATATTGTTGCTGTTACAGGGCTTGAATTTCACCGTGGGATTGTGTGTTTTGCACATAATTTTACTCATTCCTGCAGATTTTGTGCTCAAACACAAAGTTCACACACAAAAAGCCGCCTCAGTAATAAATTGAGCTCTTCTTCGCTGCTTATTGCCCTTAAAGTCCCACTCCGATCATATTTTGAGCTATTTTTAAACATTCCCAGTGGTCTTTAAATTATGATTATGCCATTTTTAGCCAAAATCACAAAACCTGTGCCGTTTTCTGGGACTTCGCTTCAGCAGAGCGGCAGTAGCTCATTAGCAATTCGCCTCTGCGTTGTGGGCGGAGCCGTTGGCACGGAGACGCCCCTCCCCCTGCCCGTTGCTGAGAGCTCTGTCTCTCCCGCTAGCTTACACCCCCAATACCGGTGGGGCAACAGTATTATATACACGTTAATTATTATTATACGAAGTTAATCAAAGTTATCACCGATCACCGATCATTATTTCACTCCAAGACGTCGCGTGTGGAGACGCCCAGTGGAGTTACTACGTCACAACTCCAGTCTATTTTAGCGGCATTTTAGCGTCTGCTACTGATTCACAGCCATTTGAATGTAGAAATACTCAGAAATACAACTTTGAGCTTATTTTTCTCAAGATATGTCCTCTAACAACAGAAAAATGCCACAAGAACATGTTAACACCTAGAAAAACATTATTTTCATCGGAGTGGGTCTTTAAACGGTCAAAAACACACTAAATAATGTCAAAATGCCGGTCTTGACGAGTATTTACGTAAACACAGTTGTTTCTGTTTAAAGTGAGCGTAAACAGTTGAGAAAGAAAACACACGTGTAACAGTATAACGGGTCCGTGCGTCAGCTCTTAAAGTGACAGAAGCCTAATATTCCTGATGCTAAATTAAGAGATTATACTAAAAATATCTATATGGGAGTTTTCCCCATGTTATCGATGTCAAAATTATGGCCAGTGTAAATGCTGAGTGGCTCGTAACTTTAGAAAACCACTGGCCACAGCGACTGATGAGCAAACAAGTGAATGACAAGCCCTGGCCATGACCGTCAGGTGACATCTAGAGACCGTTTTTAAAGGATGTTCTTGTGTTCAGCTGGACCAAGCACAACAAAGTTTTATAAAAGTAACTTTAACTTTTAAAGCCTTAAATGCATGGCTGTTTCACCTATCATTATTACATATTCGGGTCTTCAGATCTATATCGTCTCCTCATATTTTAATAACCATTACAAAAGAACAAAAAGCATGCCATATTTTTGTTTCCCCAATACATTCAGCTTCGGGCTCATATTCACAATCTCAACCATATTCCCCAAACTATCGTAACCAATATTTGACCGCACACAGTACTTGCTGAGTTTTTCTGATGATACTTGTGTATCCTTTTGTGTTATGCCTGCGGTAATTATGAGTGAAACTTCACGTCATCATTGTGAATCAGAAATTCCCACCTTTAGGAATAAACGTAAATTGCACTTTTTAAAGTCATTAAAAGATTCAATTGATGCACTGAACATTTTTTTTTTGGCGCTATTGTCGCTAGCAACCCTATACACTTAAAAAAATAAATTAAAACAGACATTCTTTGATCATTTTTTTTCTTGTTTGTTTATAATGAATAAACAAACAAGGAGTACTAAGAAAGGTTGATGTTTAACTTAAAAAATGAATGAGTGCGAGGGTAGTGAACGACGTCAAGGGTCATGAAATACCTGTGGTGTGTGTTTAAATATTAACTTCACTTATCTGACAGAAATGCAATGTTTGTGACTGAAAAACTGGGAGATTCAATGGCCAGAGACTCCCATATGCATGTTTTCACAGAATGACATGTGCAGACTTAATTTATTGTTGAAGGCATTGGACTTCACTGTTCCCTTTCGATGGGTTAGTCAGTGTCTGTGAGCTGATCGGCTGTGTGTGTCTGTGAGCTGATCGCCTGTGTGTGTCTGTGTTTGCAGGTTACGCTGCTCGACTCAAAACGCAGCATGAATGTTGGGATATTTCTGCGGCAGCTGAAAATGTAAGTTTTGGTTTAATTTGATATATTAGCCAGGCCAATCAAAAGGATAAATAAGTTAAAGAACTCTTCATTTCATTTCTACAATTTATTTTGTGCTCATATTAGGGGTGTAACGAGACCCTCATGTCACGATTCGATGCGTATCACAAGACTGAACTCACGATACTATATTATTGCGATAATCCAAGATATATGGTAAAAGATTAACAAAAAATGTGCTGTTGATTAAAAAGCTAAATTTGGTGTTACATTGTGTGTGTGAATGAATAGTCTCGGTGCTGAAACCCAAAGCACAGGACAATAGAGACAGCAGAATAACAATATTCATGATTCTGAAGATGAAAACACTGAATTATTGTAGATGAATATGCTTGATCTCTGTCACTGACTAGATATATTTATAATAATATCGGCCACTTTTACTGGTAACATCAGACATCTGGCATTATCAGCACACACACATATTCCCCCAGTGCATTATATTCAACATTATATACAGTAGTTTAATAGTACTGACACTAAAACTCTGAAAAAGTGATTTTTTTCTCACATAATACACAATACAGTCACTATCCACGATACATATTGATGCATTATATTGTTACACCCTCATATGCATTGGTATTATATTGGCCGCCCTGCTCTCTAGATATTTGTATTGGCCGTTTTTGTCACAGCGCCATTTGTTAGGAATAGGAAATGAAGGTGTCCTGAGGAAGCGTCTCAACACTTTAGACGGGCAGTGTCTCCAGGCTGTGTTTATTTTGAGTCGTTGATTGCCCTCAGACGGAGGATAGATGTGTGAATGAAAGTGGCAAGTGCTCAGGAGATGCCGTCCAATCAGAACAGCTGGTTTAGATGGTCAGTGGAGGAGGTCAAAGGTCACACCTGCTGAGCCGTGATGAGGAATGAAACCTGATCTCTCCTGCACCTTCTCAAAATATGCTCTGAGATTAAATATATCTGTTTCAATTCAGGTGTTTCCAAAGAAATGTGATCCATTTAAGTGATGCAGAGTGAAATCAGTTCATAAATCATTATTCATCCCTTTCAATGCCGTTGTTTAATGAATAAGGTTGGCGTTTTCATGTCAGCACTTGCTCTCTGAGTAAATATATGGGAGTTCCCATTTGAGTTTGCAAACCTCTTCCATGGGACTGATATCTGTCAGAACATGTGGGGGAATTACGGAGAAGTGCTCACGCAGACAAACACATTTCCCTGTGTGTGTGTGTGTGTGTAACCTCACATAAGTGCACACTTTTGAAGTGTATGAGTATGAATTATGCTCCGCTGTGGCCAAAGCCGGTCTTTGTTCTGTAATACCTTTTCATTATTTCATTTTGAACGCCACGAAGAAACCACGAGAGCCTTCAATACTCTCTGACATTAACAATTACATGTCATAAAAATACAAAACATAAACTAGTTGGGTCTTGTAAACCTTTTTTTTTTGAGACGAGCAAAAGAACCAGCTGTGGGTTTGACACACACACATCCACATGTCCAAGTGAATATGACCTCGTTCAGGTCAAGAGGACCAGGCGCTGCACTGGCCAAATGTTAAAATGCATTGATTTAAGCAGGCTTCTCAAGTTTCATCAAAAGCTTGGAGTGAGATCACATGGGGTTAGGGGAGGAGCCCTAACGGAGCCCCGCCCCCCCCAATTTTACCCATTGTCCATAATTAACCAGCACAAATTGAAATGATAACAATTGGTAAATCTGATAAATGACAGAGCTATTCATCACATCAAATATACTCTTTAATGTTATATTTCAAAATATATTTCAAAATTACAAAAATATAACAAATTGCTCCAAACAGTTTGGAAAAACAAATCTTTTTGCATTTTGAATGTGTCTAGTCGAAATGGTATAATGATTTATTGTGTGGTGGGAACAAATGGACATATTAGACTAGAGTATTAAGGTGTGTGTGTGTGTGTTTGTGTGTACAACACTCCAGCTTATGAAATGTGTTTTGTGTTGTCTGCTTTAATACATGTAGCCTTAATGTAACTAGAAAGACTATTAATACATTATAATAAAATACACGGTGTGGCGGGTGAGTGTGTGAACTGGCTGAATTGCGTGTGTCTCACGGCCGGAACCCTGATTTAAAGGGATACTCCACTTTTGTTGGAAATAGGCTCATTTTACGACTCCCCCAGAGTTAAACTGTTGAGTTTTACCGTTTTTGAATCCATTCAGCCGATCTCCGGTTCTGGCGGTACCACTTTTAGCATAGCTTAGCATACATCATTGAAGTGGACAAGACCATTAGCATTTCTAAAAAAAAAATGACCAAAGAGTTTCGATATTTTTCCTATTTAAAACTTGATTTTTCCTATTTAAAACTTGATATGACACAGCGCCTGAAAATAGTTCCGTTGTGTTGACGGAAGGTGGCCTATTTTCAGGCGCTGTTTCATATCATTACGCCTGCTGCACTCATGGTACGGCAGTAAAGTGTCTTGATTATTACGCAGGAATGAGAGTATAGTTCCTAGCCATATCAGCCTAGAAAATCGCAACTTTACATTTTCCGTCGGTCTTAGTGCACGATGTAACTACAGAAGAGTCAAGTTTTAAATAGGAAAAATATCGAAACTCTTTGGTCATTTTTTTTTTTAGAAATGCTAATGGTCTTGTCCACTCCAATGATGTATGCTAAGCTATGCTAAAAGTGGTACCGCCAGAACCGGAGATCGGCTGAATGGATTCAAAAACGGTAAAACTCAACAGTTTAACTCTGGGGGAGTTGTAAAATGAGCCTATTTCCAAAAAAAGTGGAGTATCCCTTTAAATCAGGGTCAAATCAGAGATAAAATCCAGAACCCTTGACCTTTAGTCCAATACAACTAAAACCATAATCGGACGGTAATTGTTTCTTATGTGGATGTCTGTAAAAATAAATTTGCATGGCATCTCAGTGCTAACGCGCTGCTCATGTCATATGCTTGGAATAATATGAATAAATTCCTATTAAATTTAATAACAGGAAAATAAGGTTCTATTTATTATTTATTTAATGCTCATTTTTAAAAATGGGAACGACACGCGTATGTTATATTTGAAATGTTTCTTCTTGTATTTTATCTCAAAAGGATGTCATTTTAAAAAATGGAAATACGCGAGTTAATACAGCCTCTTATTAACATGAGGTTAAAACGAAGCTTCATGGTTTGTATTTTTAATGTTTACATGCCTTTTTCTTCTTGTAAACTCAGAGATGTGGATTCGGACGGCAATAAACTCACAGCCTAACCCCTGAAAATGATGAAAATACCATACGACCCCATAAGAAACCATTACCGCCCGAATAGGGCTTTAGACTACTACATGTACCACAGATTGACAGAGGGAATGCTTGAAAGTGATGTGGCAGTGCTCTCCTCTTTTCCCAGCGCTGTGGAGGAGATCGTGGAGGACGTGAGGCGAGGAGCCGGAGAGCGTTACGGAGCGGAGAAACTGGCGGAGCTCTGCAAACTTCTGCCTGATAATGAAGAGGTATCGGCTCTCTCACACTGAGAATTACACGTGATGCTGCTGTCACAACTCTTTCTGTTGGACTGAGTGCTGAATATTAGGCCACTGCGCTTCCTTTTGTCCAGGAGGCCCGGTTGAAGAAGTTCAGCGGTGACCGTAGTTTACTGGCAGAGCCGGATCTCTTCATTCTCTTACTGGTGGAGTTACCCAGGTAAGAGTTCAGGACTGAATGATCCAGCATTCACTAGTGTTGTCAAAAGTATAGACTTCGGTACCATACCATTTAAAAAATGTGATTCTAGCGCTGTTTTGAGCGCTGTTTTTCACGCTCAACATGCATGTCTGTGATTGGCCATTGTGTTCATGCACTCAACATATACAGACTGATCTCATGAAATGGCGTATGTATGACACGCCAATTCGTATTTCCATTTTTGGCGTCCTATCAACACGCATGATCGCTTTTCAGCGTGTTTATCAACGCCTTTGACTTAACGTTATATTACTGTATTATGTATATATAAATACATGACCTACCCCAACCCCGTCCCTAAACCTACCCGTCACTGGGGTTAATACCCTTTATGAGTGTTCTCCTACCATCCAAGGAAAAGAAATATCGCTCCACAGATGTAGATATAGATTTTGCTTCGTTTCGCTCGGACATTTAACGGCGTACACATACACGCGGAATCACTCGGACATTTAATGGCGTCGACATACACGCAAAAGATTTCGGCGTGGACATACATGCGGATAGCTCAAAATGCGTATAGATAACACGCCACTTGACTTGAAAGTGGCGTGTATGTTTACGCAAAGTCATGATGTCATGTTGACATATAAGTCTCTGATTGGCCGTTGTATTCACGCACTCCACATATACGTCTGTGATTGGCCATTGTGTTCACGCACTCAACATATACGTCTGTGATTGGCCGTTGTGTTCACGCACTCAACATATACGTCTGTGATTGGCCATTGTGTTCACGCACTCAACATATACGTCTGTGATTGGCCGTTGTATTTACGCACTCAACATATACATCTGTGATTGGCCATTGTGTTCACGCACTCAACATATACGTCTGTGATTGGCCATTGTGTTCACGCACTCAACATATACGTCTGTGATTGGCCATTGTGTTCACGCACTCAACATATACGTCTCTGATTGGCCATTGTGTTCATGCACTCAACATATACGTCTGTGATTGGCCATTGTGTTCACGCACTCAACATATACGTCTGTGATTGGCCATTGTGTTCACGCACTCAACATATACGTCTGTGATTGGCCATTGTGTTCACGCACTCAACATATACGTCTGTGATTGGCCATTGTGTTCACGCACTCAACATATACGTCTGTGATTGGCCATTGTGTTCACGCACTCAACATATACGTCTGTGATTGGCCGTTGTGTTCACGCACTCAACATATACGTCTCTGATTGGCCGTTGTATTCACGCACTCAACATATACGTCTGTGATTGGCCATTGTGTTCACGCACTCAACATATACGTCTGTGATTGGCCATTGTGTTCACGCACTCAACATATACGTCTGTGATTGGCCGTTGTGTTCACGCACTCAACATATACGTCTGTGATTGGCCATTGTGTTCACGCACTCAACATATACGTCTGTGATTGGCCGTTGTATTCACGCACTCAACATATACGTCTGTGATTGGCCGTTGTGTTCACGTACTTAACATAAACGTCTGTGATTGGCCATTGTGTTCACGCACTCAACATATACGTCTGTGATTGGCCATTGTGTTCACGCACTTAACATATACGTCTGTAATTGGCCGTTGTATTCACGCACTCAACATATACGTCTGTGATTGGCCATTGTGTTCACGCACTTAACATATACGTCTGTGATTGGCCATTGTGTTCACGCACTCAACATATACGTCTGTGATTGGCCGTTGTATTCACGCACTTAACATATACGTCTGTGATTGGCCATTGTGTTCACGCACTTAACATATACGTCTGTAATTGGCCGTTGTATTCACGCACTCAACATATACGTCTCTGATTGGCCATTGTGTTCACGCACTCAACATATACGTCTGTGATTGGCCATTGTGTTCACGCACTCAACATATACGTCTGTGATTGGTCATTGTGTTCACGCACTCAACATATACGTCTGTGATTGGCCATTGTGTTCACGCACTCAACATATACGTCTCTGATTGGCCATTGTGTTCACGCACTCAACATATACGTCTGTGATTGGCCATTGTGTTCACGCACTCAACATATACGTCTCTGATTGGCCATTGTGTTCACGCACTCAACATATACGTCTCTGATTGGCCATTGTGTTCACGCACTCAACATATACGTCTGTGATTGGCCATTGTGTTCACGCACTCAACATATACGTCTCTGATTGGCCATTGTTTTCACGCACTCAACATATACGTCTCTGATTGGCCATTGTGTTCACGCACTCAACATATACGTCTGTGATTGGCCATTGTGTTCACGCACTCAACATATACGTCTCTGATTGGCCATTGTGTTCACGCACTCAACATATACGTCTGTGATTGGCCGTTGTATTCACGCACTCAACATATACGTCTGTGATTGGCCATTGTGTTCACGCACTCAACATATACGTCTGTGATTGGCCATTGTGTTCATGCACTCAACATATACGTCTGTGATTGGCCGTTGTATTCACGCACTCAACATATACGTCTCTGATTGGCCATTGTGTTCACGCACTCAACATATATGTCTGTGATTGGCCATTGTGTTCACGCACTCAACATATACGTCTGTGATTGGCCATTGTGTTCACGCACTCAACATATACGTCTCTGATTGGCCATTGTTTTCACGCACTCAACATATACGTCTCTGATTGGCCGTTGTATTCACGCCCTCAACATATACGTCTCTGATTGGCCATTGTGTTCACGCACTCAACATATACGTCTCTGATTGGCCATTGTTTTCACGCACTCAACATATACGTCTCTGATTGGCCGTTGTATTCACGCACTCAACATATACGTCTCTGATTGGCCGTTGTATTCACACGCTCAACATATATGTCTCTGATTGGCTAAATTATCAACGCTTCAAAAACATGTTGTCTTCATCGAGCGGTTACACAGATACACACGGGAGCGTTTGAAAGTAGGAGTCTATCAGCGGATCGGTCTATCAGTGGAGACATTAGGATCGCTGACAGATGTGAAAACAATGGCCAATCAGAGGCCTCACAATGCTAGTGGGCAATGCTGGTATGGTCACATTTTTTAAATTTTAGTACCAACTTGGTACCGAAGTCGGACTCTGTACTTTTGACAACACTAGTTTAAACACATCGTGTGTCTTTCACTGAGCGCTGATTAATCCTCATCATCATCACCAGCTTCCGCATGCGCCTGGACGTCCTGATCCTCCAGCAGGAGTTTGACCCCGCGGTGACCTCTCTCTGTGTGGCAGCCGGATGTCTGCGGGAGGCGGCTCGAGGTAAACACTCACACAACTGCCTCTCTCTGGGCTGGTTTGGAGCGGTTGCAGCTCTGAACGCTTCACAGTACCAGAGACCTCGTGCTTGAGTTCTGCTGCGATGCTTAACCCTTGTGCATCCTTATGGACATGTTCGTCTTTTCAGTGTTTTTATTTATTTATCATTTTGCCTGTGTTAATGCCAACTGCATGAATTTTGGCACAGGTGTGTATTTGTATTGGAATTTTACTATTTCACCCCCATTTCCTTTAAAAAATCTATTTTGCACTAGTAACACACAATACTTCCTCTCAGCAGCTTTTGGACAAAAATGTCCGCATTGAAACCCATTAAAACTGGAATTTTTAATCCCAGGGCCGTTTAACTCTAAAATGACGCACTCTTTGTTAATAGGCTTTCATTCTGTTGGCAAGGCTTCAAAATTAGAAAATTTACTATTTTTTTACCAGATGTCGACATTTTCTCAGGTTTGGCCTATAAAGCAAATACTCACTTTATTCCGGTGTTCTGCTTCTGCATATTATACAGCCAATTGGATAAATTATGCAGCTGTAATTGTGTGTGTGTGTGTTAGTATGGATGTCAGAGTGTGGTTATGTGTGTAATAAATTGGCAGTTGTTGTGAGATATCAATCTCAAATTTGGAACACAACTCGTTTAGATTTCTAGCAGTTTTAGAGTTCAACATGTTTCATAAAATATACATTTTATATAAAATAATGTTCATTAATCATTTTCACGTAAACCTATATAACTTTTTTTTGGTTTTACTTTTTAATTTATTTTTTACTTGTCAATAATCTGCCAAGGGTCTTCTTTAAAATGAGACCACACTTAAGTCTGGCCCTAAGCTTCACGTTTTCATGACAGTTTTTGACACGGAAATGTTTGTCCACTATGGGCCTATGTGTGAGTGAGTGGCTTTGATTGACAGATCATGTCTGTACATCAGTGCTTGATGCTCCTGTGTTTGTGCAGAGCTGCTGAGCTGCCCCGAGCTTCACTATATCCTGCGACTGGTGCTCAAGGCGGGGAACTACATGAACGCTGTGAGTCTTTGATCCACACGCTGTTTTTGATAAGCCATGTCCTCGTATGAAGTCATTCTGAGGTCTCTTGTGCTCTCAGGGTGGTTACGCTGGAAATGCTGCTGGATTCAGGATTTCCTCTCTGCTCAAACTGGCCGACACCAAAGCCAACAAACCAGGCATGAACCTCCTCCATTTTGTTGCCATGGTGAGTGTCGTCGTGATGATGTCACACGAGCCTGCCTTTCATTATGCCTCTTCACATGAAAGCAAACCACACGATGATGTCATAATGATAGAATGGAATGCGTTGGATAAAGTTCTAAACGAGGTTCGGCACGAGTGACGTCCTCTTCTTCTTTACTACAGGAGGCCGTGAAGAAGGATAAAGACTTGCTGATGTTTCCCAGCCGCTTGAGTCACGTGGGTCCAGCTTCAAGGTCAGGAGACAAACACCTTCTGAGAGCTGTTACGCTCTCTGAGATCAGTCGAGAACAGGGGTATTCAATTAAAGTTCAGAAAGGTCCGGCCTCTGTATTTCCTTCCCAGCGTAGGTTTTGAAACAGTTATTCACATCCATCGAGGCAGCCCGTAGTATACTTTGTGGGGGAAAAAATGCGATTGGTCAAATTTTCATCAAAGATGAGAACCCTGGGCCCAAAGAGCCACAATAAAAAATTACCAAAAAAGTATAAAAAGTTATAAAAAGTTTATATCAGATGTTTTAATAGGCTATTTTTATTTTAAATGTATTCACCTTTGTGTATGGCACACAGAAGGCCTCGGGACTGAGCAAACCTACAGGAGGTGCGGGTAAACCTCTTAAGAAAAGTATGAACCATTTTTATATTTTGTTTAAAGCAATAAACTACTTAAAAACAAACAATGTACATAATCTAATCACCAAAACTCTCATCATGGACAAAACAAAGTTAACTAGTAATTTCAAACTTCTCTTGCCAGCTCTAAATCATTTTCCCAATTATAACCTTTTTTATTAGGAAATGCTCTTCATATGCTGATTAATAATGCTAAATGTATGAAAAAACATCTAAAATCGCCACACATTAACTTGTCTCAAACCTGGTTTAGCTAAACGGTCAGAGTCATCTGTATGACAGATACAATTAATTGTGTTTGCTGCATTATAATTTTCTGCAGTGTTTTAGTTTTTGTGTTTCTGCTTCTGTTCTTAAGAGTGCTTCTGCAGCTCTTAATGCGGCGCTTTATGTTTTTAGAGAGAGAGAGAGAGAGAGAGAGAGAGAGAGAGAGAGAGAGAGAGAGAGAGAGTGGAAAGGGCTTGAATGAAGCACTTTTAGCTCTAGATAAAAATATTATAGATATAGCTCTGAAAGATCATTACCATAAACAACCCAGTGTGAGCCGTTGTTTTGACGCACTGCTCACTTTAATCTGTAGAAACGGTAAAATGGCGCAATTATGTCCCGTGGTCAGGCATTTAAATAACACTGGTCTAGAAGAATATCAGTGGATGAGTGTCATGAAGCCTGTCTGGGTCATATTTCACCCCAAAATCAAAAAGTACATTTTACATTTAAGTAAGAAAATATCATCCTTCCCTCGCGTCCTGTAACAAATCTTTCCCTCGCGGGTCAAAATTACCCAAAGCCCTAAAATTATACTTACGTTTTTTTTTTTTTGTCCAGAAAGCTTATTTTATTTCATTTTGATAATATATATTTTTTAATGCAATTTTTTTTGGAGATTTTTTGTTGTTGTTGTTTTTTATTTTATCTACCTTTAAATGACTAGATTTAATCAATAAATAATCAACAAATAGTAATTTAAGCACATTCATCACATTCTTTTAACTTAAATTCAAAATAACTTAATAATAAACAATTTCATGCATAGCCCTTTCAATTCAGCCTAAAATATCTTACATTTGGGTGTCTTTGCCGACCTCTTGTGGAAATAAAATAATATATCATGATATTTCATAACTCTTGCCACTAGATGGCCTTATAGCTCTATATGCTGCAAACGAGCTGTTCCTCTGGGTCCTAAAGTCAGTTAGTTTCAGTATGCATTCAGATCAAGCGTGCCGCACAAGCCCTCAAAAGTGAAGCCAAAACGTCTCGATCGTCCCCCGGTGACCGGTCCTAGTATAGCTCATAAGCCCCGCCTCCCCGTGTTATTCAACAGGACGTGAGACCAACTAAATAATTAAATTACACTTCACATATCTTTTTTCTAAAGATAGTTTCTGTCATTTACTGTAGTTTCTATCACGTTGATGTAATTTCAAGTGTTTGTTTTTAAAATAAGTTCGTTTTTAGTTAGTTATTTGATGCTATAAAAACGGTGCTGTGACATCATGATTGACAGCTGTGATTGACAGGTTCTCTGTGTGAAGTAGTCACTGAAGCACCAACGGACTTTTTTTCATAATGTTGACTATGTGGTTAGTAGTTGTATTTACCTTATTTTAACGAGGTACTGCAAACAGCAGACATCATTGGAGAGGAATGGAGCAGACAAGGCCACTTAAGAAAAGTGCAGGGCGTGTGCTTGCGATTGATTCAACGAGCGCGAGGGCGGGGCCTTGATTTCGCGGCTTTACTTCCTGCTCACGACTGCGCATGACTGGTCCCGAAAACGCTACTGCGCAGACTCAAGTTCCAATATGTCAGCGCCATATCGGGACTCTGGCGGCTTCAGTTCTCTCCAATGGAAAAGAGCGAAGGGGCGTCGTCCATCTTTTTTTACAGTCTATGATTCAGATACACATGTAGACATTATAAAATAATTTTTTGGTAAAGTTTTAGCATTTTTAGTTTTGAATTTTGAGCATTTTTAGTTTTTTCTATGTGTACTGAAGCATTCCTCGCATCCCATTCATTCCTAAGGAAGTCAAATTGACCCGCGAGCGAAGGATTTGTTCCTTTTTACAATTTCAACCTCAAATCCATTAAAAAAAACATTGTGTGTATTCATGGTTCAAGTGCGACAAATGTCATTGGACCCCTCTGAAAAAAAATAATTCCAAAGAAATTTCCAGGGCAAAGTGAGCCGAGGGAAGGATGAAGGGTTAAAATAGGCTTTGTTTGTTGTGACATCATTTTCATCAGCTGTACACAAAAGTAAGTTGTGCACGTATTCCTCAGTGGATAATATTAGAGAGTGAATGATCAGGTATTTTTGTGTTCAGGTTGTCAGAAGAGTCTGTGCTGGAGGATCTTTCTCGACTGCAAAGCCGAGTCTCAGCGCTCAGAGTCCGAGCTCAGGCCGACGCTGAAATCCAGATGCAGACCAGAGCCTTTCTAGAGGTGTGTGTGTGTGTCCAGGTCATGTTCACAGATGCTGATGCTCCTGTTCAGGTGTAAATCCCTCACTTCTTCCTTCAGGTAGCGGAGGTGAGGCTGGCCGAAGCTCAGGAGGAGCTGGAAAGCTTAGAGGGGAGCAGCAAGGCTTTAGTGGAGTTCTTCTGTGAAGATGACAAGACCTTCAGACTGGAGGAGGCCTGTCTGATCTTCCACGGCTTCTGCCATCGCTTCCAGAGAGCCGTGCAGGTGAGCCGGACTGTCTCTTTAAATAGAAGCTACTCAAATGAAGTTTAAAGTCCCCCTGAAGTCAATCATTTTATCCCTAAACTCATCTTTGATCACCAAAATGGCATATTTAAACGTTTTTTCCTTGAAAAACAATTCTTCATGCCTTAAAATATCTGGAATGTAACTCGACACCCTTGCCTTATTTAGTATGCGCGGTTCTATGAATATGCAAATGAGCCCCGCCTCCACTCACTCACTCAGCTCAGAGATCCACTGGTTGACGATCACACGTTGATCTGATTGGTTACAAGGTCGTTTGTGACGTCAGAAACACCAGCGATTTCAAACCGTGTTTTTGAGACTGTCTTTGGTTCACTGCAGTTTTAAGCAGAAAATACTCAGCAATGCTGTCGACTTATGAACTTACACATGGTGTGTCTTAAAGCATATTAAAAACACCACATAGACACATAAACAACATTAAAAGCTGGATTTACACCACAGGGGGACTTTAAAGTACTTGCCTGAACCTAGAGCTGCAAAAATCTGAATCTGAAAGTGTTATTACAAACACAAACAAAGTTTAACTTGACATTTTCATGTAAATGTGATGGATAGCAACCACTTAACTGACGTTTAATTGGTTAGATTGTTTGGTAATATTATTGATAATATAAATATTTGCTACTAACCAACAGGAAAACTATGGAAGCTTGTTTCCGCCACTGAATAAAAAATAAAATATGCAATTCTGACTTTTTCTCTCGCATTTGTGATATAAAAAGTCAATTGCGATACGTAAACTCGCAATTGTGAGAATAAAATAATTGTGAGATAAAAAGTCGCAATTACCATTTTTATTTTTAATTCTGCGGTGAAAACAAGCTTGAATAGAAAACAGCAACTTCATTTGATCTGTAAATGCCAATCATATTGCAAGATTTTTCTTCCAATCAGAAGAACCATCACCTCAACCATGCAGTTGTTCAAATGTTTAATGTGTAGTATTTTAAAATGTATTAAAAAGCTAGTTATAGATAATGGCAATAAAAGGCATGTTAATAGGCAAAATAAACATTAAAAGGCCAAAATAAAGTCATGCATTTAACTTGATCAAATTTAATACATTTTATTAATATCCATCAACAGTATGTGGTTATATACACTATATTTACTTGTATAAATAAAGTATATATAAAGCGCTATATAAATGTAACAAATTATTATTAATTACTTGTATGTAATAAACATTTTTTATACATGTAAAATCTTCCATGAACATTTTAAGTGACACAAATCTGTGAATCGGCTCATTGAAATCGTGTTTCAAATCTGACTTTCTCACAATTTAAAAAAGTCATAATTATGAGATAAAAAAGTCGGAATTACCATTGCAACACTATCAACCATGCAGCAACCATTAAATGTTAAGTTTGAAATATTAAATGTATTAATATTAAAGTATTATAAAACATATTAAGCTTTTAGCTGTCACCCCCCTTTTTGAGCGTTGACGTGAAAATGCACTACCCAAACTTAAACGGTTGTAATTCATGAAGCCTTTGTACTAAAGACTTACGGTTGGTCTCTTTTAAAAGAAGACTCTTGGCAGATTATTGCTGAAGTGGAATAAATTAATAGAATTAAATTATTTAAAAGTTATTGAAGTTTAAGTTTATTGTTATGAAAATATAATAAAATATATATTTTTCTTTTATTAAAAATATATAGAAATTAATATAGGTTTCAGCCTAAAAATGACAGAAAATCTAACCAAGTTGTGTTCCAAATTTGAAGTTGATATCACAAACATTGAAGTTCCCATGAGATTTTGTTTAGGCGTAATACCCAAAATAGCCACCGGGTGCATTGCATTCCATTGAATTTAATTGTATGCATTCTGCCATTACAAATTAATAAATTTCTATCCAAATATCACTTCTGTCACTAAATATGGAACCTTGAGACTCAGACCTTTCTGACAATATGTGTTTTGTCAAGATTAGAACATTTTTGATGATAAATTATGAAAGATGATGCCCAAAAGGGGAGGGGCCTAATAAAAAAATACCGTTTCTATGGTAACGCAACGTCCAATTTCAAAACGGTTTTCACAGGATGAATTCTGAGTTCGTAAGCTTTCAAATGATACCTAATTTATGATAACTACTAAAATATGTGATATAATAATAATAAAAAATTATATATATATATATAATATATATTATACTTTTTAGAGGACTTTTTACTTTACTTTTTAAAATATAATTGTATCTTTTTTTATTGACAAATACTAGATTATGTTTTATTATGAACTTTTAGCATTAAAAACCAAAGTTTCAATTATTAAAAGTGTGTGCGTCAACTTTTTGGTGACAAAGGTCAGAAACTCCTGTAATGACGTCGATTTTTTGAGGCGCACTCTTGTCATAAATTCATATATTACTGTTCATACATAATTTGTAAGAAAAAAACAGCGCTAAAATATCTATTAAGGAGTCTTAGACCTTTCCAACGATATATAGTTTGTCATGACTAGATTCATTTAATAGTAATATAGTGAAGTAAATTTAGGTTGCCCGTATACGGGCAGGTGACAGTTAAACAAGTTACAGATAATGGCAATAAAAGGCATGTTAATAAGCAAACAAATAAAGATTAAAAGGCCAAATAAAGGCATGCATTTAACTTGATTAAATTGAATACATTTTATTAATATCCATCAACAGTATGTGGTTATGTACACTATATTTACTTGCATGTATTACATTTTTATACATGTAAAATCTTCCATGCACATTAAGTGACACAAATCTGTGAGTCGGCTCATTGAAGTGAACTGAAGTGTCCACCTCTGGCTTGTGTCCTGACAGGAGAACACAGAGAGGGAGTTGCAGGAGCAGCGGCGCGTGGCTCGCGAGCGTGAGAACGTGGGAAAGCGTCGATCCCTGGCTCTGTGTACGGGCCTGGAAGAGGAGCGCGGATCCGACGACCTGGATCACGCCCTGCAGAGGAGCTTGAGTTACACGGGCAGCCGGCGAAGCCTGCGCAGACTCTCACAATACTTCCTCCGCTCCGGCGAGAGAAACACCACATCTGACATCCAACAGCAGCCGAACTCAACCCTGAGAGACTCAGCGCTCATGAGACACTCACTGCAGAAGAGTGAGGAGACTCAGGAGTTAAGCACAGATGCTACGTGTGGCCTTCAGCAGGACTCAGCAGACACTGGGAAAAGCCATTCTAGGTTGAATACGAGGACAGTCCCCAGTGATAACGCTTTTGTTGCTTTGGGAAAAACAAGTATCACGTCACATCAGCAGGGGGCAGTGAATGTCCTCCCGCTCGCAGGAATATCCCCTAACAAAGTGCTGAAAGTTGAGAAACGGGTTCAAGACGCCCCTGAAAGGCTGACGCAGACCGGCGCTGAGAAGGATCCTGAGAAGAAGGATTGTGTAAATCACAAAGAGTCTCAATCTCAAAGAGGAGCAACACTAGAGACAGACACCAAAACGGACAAGACGTGGACAAGCGCGTGTGAAGCTAATCTCGCGCGGGAGGCGTGTAGCGCAGAGCGAGAGAACGTTTACCCTCGTGTTGGAGAAACGCTGGAGTGCCACACGCTAGTGAAGGGCCTTCGCTCCTACGAGAGCCTTTCTCCAACCGTGACACGACCAGCCACCAATAATCACTGCTCAAAATGGAGGAAAGAGCGGGAAGCTGAGGAGCGAGATTGCGCTAGCTCACCCCATGCTAAGGATGATAGCCGTCTAAAAACTCCCACTCGAGGGCCGACTAAAAGACTGATGGTTCCCCGAGGAGCGCCTTCTAACTATAGCGGGATCCCAAGAGTTCACAAGACTCCCGCTGATAGTTCATCAGCTAGTCAGGTATCGCGTCCCGCATCCGTACGCACATCGCTAATGAAACGCTTCAGCGGAGGGCAAAATGAGCTCAAACGTAATAGCAGTGCGAGGCAGAAAGTGAACGCGCCGTCAGATACGGGGAAACTAAAAGGTAACGCCGTTGAAAAGTCGAAGCAGGACGAAGACAAGCCGTTTGTGAGGGGCTCGCCACTTCGCGTGTCCAAACGGCTAGCGCCCAACTCTGAATCCGCGGCTAACCACACCATACAGAGTCCCACCGCGGCTACGACTGCGAAGACCATCCGCACGGCCATCATAAGTGCAGCCAAAGCCAAGACAAACACCAGAATACCAGGCCCTAAAATCCCCAGAGCTGCCGCCCAGCCCCTGTGGAGGTGATATCGGGTTCCTTCCACTCTTGAGCCGACATTATCTGTGCATTTATGAGATGTCGTAACATGCGCGAGTAGGGTTGGGAATCGTTCGAATTTGAACGATTACTATTTCGATTCTGCTTATCGATTCTTAATTTCGAATCCAATTAGGTAAAAAAAAAAATACACTCTAAAAAATGCTGGGTTGTTTTAACCCGTGTTTGGGTCAAATATGGACAAACCCAACCATTGGGTTTAAAAATGTAATAAAAAAATGTATACCAAATGTTGGGTTTGTCCTCATTTGACCCAAACATGGGAGTAGATATCATTCACATTTAGTCTTATTGCAAAACATTTAATCATGAATATCATGAGCAAAAAATCAGAACACTTTGCCTGTGGTTTAAAAATACCATAGAAAACTAACTAATATAAATTTCAAGCATTATTAAAGACAAGACAAAAAAATAAAATTAGCAATCGCAGCAAACACACACAACTGAACAAAGATACGATTGAAATAAACAGTGTTTTAAGATTTTCAGGTGTTCAGGTGCAGAAACTGCAATCAAATGTAAAATAACACTGCACTTTATAAATAAAATATACATTACAAATATAGTTACTAAAGTTATTCAGTCGAATTTTCTCTCTGGCGTTGGTTGTTTGATAAGTGTTATTATAGAGTAGTGTCACTTTAAGAGTTGCCCAATATCGCCTCACACTTGAAAACTCACATTGAAATCGATAAGAAGAATCGAAATTTGAATTTTATAACAAGTATCCGATTCCTGACCTCAAGTATTCGATTCCAGAATTGTCGATTCCCGACCCTGTGCATGAGGAACTAAAGGTGTGTGAGCGGTCAACTGTTGTCTCCTTTGGAAATAAAGGAGCCATTCATCGGGTCTGGCCAGAACGGGCCCAAGCTGAGTGACCAATGCTCTCAGAGCTCAGGTCACTTTGAGTTTCGCCTCGCGTTTCAGGACTTGATGGAAACGCTCTACCTCTAAAGGCTCGAGTGCTCTGTGCCGGGAACAGCGCACATCCCACCGGATCCGGACACAACCGGCTTTCATATGGGTTCGGTTTCTGATGTTACACTGTCAAAGCGACCAGAGCTTCCCAGGTCAAACAGACCTCAGTACATGACCCTCAATGACGCTTCATTTCAAACTTGCCCTTTGATTCAGGCCAAATTGACTGTTACAGGTACAAAAATAATGACGCAAAACTAATATGTAATAATTCAAGATCCCAAAGCAAGTTTCCATTCGTACATGTTGAGCTTCTTCTTGAACGTTTGATGCACTTTACAGATGAGAGAGATTGAATGCGGGCAGGTCTCTGCGCTAATCTGCTGTATTTCTCTATGAAATGTTAAATTAACAGTCAAAACACCTTTGTAATATTTGTATTTGTAAATAAGACTTTGAAATAAAGAATGAATACATTGTTACTCTGTCCATAGACGTTATTTGCTTCTCCTAGTTCTAGTCTACTGCTGTTATCCTTTTTAAATTCTTCCAAATAGTTATAATTTATTGGTGATTTAATGCCTGGAAAATATAATGAAGGTTAAAGTCCCCCTGTAGTCAATAACTGTATCCTTTAACTCATCTTTGATCACCAAAATTACATATTTAAATGTTTTTTTTTCCTTTAAAAAGAATTCTTCATGCCTTAAAATATCTTGAATGTAACTCGACACCCTTGCCTCATTTAGTATGCGCGGTTCTATGAATATGCAAATGAGCCCCGCCTCCACTCACTCCCTCAGCTCAGAGATCCACTGGTTGACGATCACACGTTGATCTGATTGGTTACAAGGTCGTTTGTGACGTCAGAAACACCAGCGATTTCAAACCGTGTTTTTGAGACTGTCTTTGGTTCACTGCAGTTTTAAGGAGAAAATACTCAGCAATGCTGTCGACTTATGAACTTACACATGGTGTGTCTTAAAGCATATTAAAAACACCACATAGACACATAAACAACATTAAAAGCTGGATTTACACCACAGGGGGACTTTAAGCACAAACTAGGGTAGATCAAAAATAAATAAATAATCATTTCCATTGAGATGCATCACTGTTGAGCTTGACCTTTACCCTTTATGGCTCTTTTTTCTCTTAATTAATATCCTGTTTCCAAAGTAAAACGAACAGTAAGAGTCTTGGTGCATCCCAATTCACTTACTTATGCATTTTTCTATGCCATTTTGTAGAAAATACAGTGGAAGTATTCACACTGCAAATTACAACAAGAAAAAGTGCACTTCAAAATACCCAATGTCAGATTTAAGCATAAATCAGATTTTTCTTGCATATCCAAATTTTATCCAGATGGGTTTTTGAAAGTCTAGACAGCAATAAATAAATAAAACATGAAAATGGTTTGAAATGTAATTGAAATACAATTTTTACACTTGCATCTCAGTCTGGATGTTCTGGCTGTTCTTTGTTTTGCATCACTCTTAACGCGACACAGCGATTATATCAAAACCGGCGATGGAAAGGCCTGAGTGGTTCAGTACACAGTGCACACTATAAGTGCGTAGGTTATAATATGTCATTTGGGACGCAACTCATGCCTGTACTCATAAACCGTCATATAAAAATACCCAGATCATCTACTACTTCCAGGGATTGTGGAAAAGGCTTCGCTTTAGAAGCGAATCTGCCTTTCCCAAACTCATTCTTCTCCATTTTCACTTTTCACATCAGCTCAGAGAGGCGTTTATTTTAAATAAAAATGAAGAAAATATCCAAAAAGTTGAAATAAAGTGCCTAAAAGGTATTTAATAATGAGGATAAAGTGTTTATAGCTGTAGGGAAGGGCTTTAAGGACCGGCAATGTAATGATAAGGCGGTATCCATTTATGATTTTAATAAATGTAATCATAAACACTGAATATTTTGTTATTTTATACTGTTGTATAATGTACAACAATACACCGAGGATAAAATCTTCCAATATTTGCATATACAGTCAAACCAAAAATTATTCAGACACCAGATATAATTTTTGATCTTGTTTTACTAGTGTGTGCCGGACACTATAGTTCATTTATGTAAGTGAGGAGAGCAGAATAAAGTAAACTGTGACATATTACACCCATAAACTCTTCATACAGTGACTACCAGTAAAAACACTTTGAGCTGATCATGTTTTGCTGAAGTGTGTTTTCTGTAATTGCTAATGCTCTTTTTACACACACACTGAACAACATGAAGCATTGCTTGGTCACTGGTTGAGCTAAACTGGTATTATCTAATTGTGTAGTTAAATTGAACAGCTGACAGATATTCAACATAACTCATGTGTGAGAGTCTAACAGAAGGACGGACAAAACCAGTCAAATATCCACTGATCTGAGAACTCTGAGTTCTGCTCATGTTTATCACCATTTTCTAAACTATAGCGAATAAACTGATAGTGTGAGAAATGTTGAAGGTGTGTGAATAAATCTTGGTTTGACTGTAAGTATAAAGTGCATCTAACAACTTTTTGCACTATGGCTGCCTTAATAAAAAGCTGATTTTGTGAAGTTTCGTGGTGTTGGTATTAATACGCCAGCTATATGTTTGCTTCTCTTCACTCTATCAAAGGCTTGTGGCAAATCTGTAAGGTGAGGATGGGCAACAGAAGCGCCGGCTCCCGAAGCCTCCTCGTTGTTCGGTGGCCCTCGGTTGCACTCGAAGCCCCTCATCCCAGTCTCCGACTCCGGCACTCCCAGCTGGTGACCGTTGCTATGGCGATGCTTCAGGCCCGCTCAGGAATCCACATCCGAACAGTGGGATTCGGGATGGGGGAAGACGTCTCAGTGGGAAAGATCCTTATATAGGACAGAAGGACTCTTGGGAAAGGCAATAAACCGCTGCTGTCTGTCACTCTGGCCGTCGCTGGTGATCAGTCGTCAATGACATCATCATTCTGTGGGAAATGTAATGACGCTTAAAAGTCACGGCTTCAATACAATAGGACTTCTAGAGGCAGTAGACCTCTCTGAACTCAAATATTATTTAGTTTTGATCCATGATATGCATAAATACAAGTACATGCTTACGTCGAAACTAAAGCATGCCATTTTTTTTGTGTCCAATATGTTTTGAATTTAAAAAATAAATAATAAAATGGCTGGTTTTCACTATGTGGCAGGTATAGCCATGAGGTATAGTCAGACGCACTGCATTGTGGGATATAGGATTACACCCTGTGTACTGTGCTGTATACTGGACATTAGCTATTTTTGTTCAACATAAAACTAACATTATTTGCTCAGTATAAGCCTAACAGAATATTCTGTAGAAGTAGGCCTAGTGTTCTGAATTTTGAAATGAAGTGTTCTGAATCTCTTTTTTTGAGTCATTATTTAATCGAACTGCCAAGATTTTAGACTTTTTTTACACACAAATCTCAACCTCAATTATTCACTCACTCTCAAATTTGAGATAGATAGACATACATACAGACAGACAGACAGACAGACAGATAGATAGATAGATAGACAGACAGACAGACAGATAGATAGATAGATAGATAGATAGATAGATAGATAGATAGATAGATAGATAGATAGATAGATAGATAGATAGATAGATAGATAGACATACAGGCAGACAGATAGATAGATAGACAGACAGACAGACAGACAGACAGACAGACAGAAAGATAGATAGATAGATAGATAGATAGATAGATAGATAGATAGATAGACAGACAGACAGATAGATAGATAGATAGATAGATAGATAGATAGATAGATAGATAGATAGATAGATAGATAGATAGATAGATAGATAGATAGATAGATAGATAGATAGACATACAGGCAGACAGATAGATAGATAGACAGACAGACAGACAGACAGACAGACAGAAAGATAGATAGATAGATAGATAGATAGATAGATAGATAGATAGATAGATAGATAGATAGATAGATAGATAGATAGATAGATAGATAGATAGATAGATTGGTTACACTTTATTTTAAGGTGTCATTGTTACAGTGCAATTATAAGTTGGCCTACTGAGTAATAATAATTAACTACATGTACTTACTATAGGGTTAGGGCAGGACTAGAGTTTGGTTAAGGGCTAAGTTGCATAATTATGCATAATTTACGGTTATTAGTAGCTACGTACATGTAGAATAGCATATGTAACAAGGACACTGTAAAATAAAGTGTTACCGATTGATTGACTTTTTTTTTAAACAACGGTTAAAAAGGCTTAAATGTGATCTTATCAATTTATAAAAAAAATTTAAACCTCGTTGTTACCTAAACATGTAGGATATAAACATTTTCTGAAATAATTTAAATTGATCAAATTAGAAACACCAGCGATTTCAAACCGTGTTTTTGAGACTGTCTTTGGTTCACAGCAGAAAATACTCAGCAATGCTGTCGACTTATGAACTTACACATGGTGTGTCTTAAAGCGTATTAAAAACACCACATAGACACATAAACAACATTAAAAGCTGGATTTTTCACCACAGGGTGAAAAATGTATTAACATACAATACATACAGCTAGACAACACTTTGAGTGAATATCTATTGCTACTGTGCAGATTAATTTTTATAAAAATAGGAGTAACAACCCAAATCTAAAGGTACAGCGCCATCTAGTGTCTGAAAATGAACAATACAAATAGTCTCGAGTCGACCAGAGAGGCGACTCTCAACATGACTCTCAACTGTGGCTAAATTCCAAGTTTATGAACGTTTACTAATGTTGATGCAGGGACTGTGTGCGTAGACATGGATTTGTGTCTGAAAATATATTTGTACACCTGGACTAATGAATGTACTTCACCTGCGGACTGCTCTATTCAATACATAATAGTATCTATATGGTTATCTGGACGTTGGTAAAGTCATCTCTACAGTAGAGAGCGCAAAAAAACCTTTGAGTTTGCGAATCGATTCAAATGAATCAGTTAGTTCATGAGACCGAACGAATCACACGTCACTGCGCGACGTCACGCTCGCTCTTCTTCGCTGGTATGGAGGAGCGCTATAAATAACGGCGCACTCTTCAGTTCGCTCCTTCACTCGCCATGTCTCAGTGGAAGAGAGCCAGAACACACGGAGATGATGAAAAAGTCAAAAGGCTACAAGAAGGTAAAGTACCATTTTTTTTTAATTTGTAGAGTTACATAAGCGTTCGGACAGTTTAATCTGACGTTTGACTAATGCTAGCTTGTGCGCGTGCGGCTTCCAGCAGCACGTGGTCTCAGAAGCACGTGGTCTGCTGTTTCCTCGACTTTGTTTGGCGTGTTAAATTCAACCACTTTAAAACAGTGTTTTAGAAGTCACAGATCTCCCGTGGAGCTTGTAGGTGAAACTCGTGCGTGGAAACCGCAATACTGACTCTATATTGATCGTGTATGTTGGTCTTTTGTTATTTCAGGTGGCTGAGTGTGTCGTGCGCTGACCCCAGATGAAGATGAAGCGTCTCTAATGTAAGTGTGTGTGTGTGGACCCAGCTGTAGTCAGCTGACAGGCTAGCCCGTGCCTGAGCCAGTGTTACTCTGCTGTGTGTGTGTGTGTGTGTGGACCCAGCGGTAGTCAGCTGACAGGCTAGCCCGTGCCTGAGCCAGTGTTACTCTGCTGGGAGAGAAAGGCTCTGCCGTCTGGTGCTGGTGCAGGTCTGGCTGTTTTAGTGAGTCCTGCGGGTCAGCACTGGCAGACCGGGCCCTCTGAGAGTGGACTGAGCTCATCACGTGACCCAGCCCTAGTCTGAGGGCCCACACTCCTCACACACATGTGTGTGTGAGCTTCTCAGTCACACTCTCGATCCTGAGAGTAACTAATGCTGTTGTTACAGGGCACAGGAGACCCCAGAATACCTGCTTCCAAATGGCCAGCTGTGTTGAGACGGGTAAGTGTTTAGTTTTGGCCATTTAAAGTCAGCATGAAATTAAAATTGCCCCTTTCCTTAAACCTCATGTTGTGTTTGGATTATTTTGAACTAGAGGATTTTCCCATACCTGAAAATGCTAGTTAATGTTGTTGAATTGGTCTTAAATTTACTGATTAACACTTGATGATCCCAGTCAAATGACTGGCTTACAAAAATTGCTTGTGAATCTCTCATGCTCTTTAAATGTGAATATATTACAATATGCAGATTTTAATGTATCAAAGCTGATTGAACACTGAGAATATTGCTTCAGAATAAATTACTTCAACACACAAATTGAAAAATATGACCTGTCAGTATTCCAGGCTTTTTCACAGATGAACTTTAATCTCAGATCAATGAGGCTTACGATCAGTTTGAAAAATAAATGCAAAACCTGTCTAAACTGAAGAAACAAGTTGGCAAAAAAATTGAATCTGATAATATAGCGTAGGGCTGGACGATGTGGGCTAAAATCATAATTGCGATTAATCAAACAAGTTACCTCGATTATGATTATTGAACGATTATTTAAAAAAAAAAAATCTCATGTCACTGGCAAGGCTTATACTGTAAATGTTCACAGTTATTTTTTCTAATGAAAGAGTGCATACCGTAAAACTTCAAATAATAGCCGAGTCCCAAATAGACGCCTGTCTCTTTTACACGCCTGGTGTGGCTGCAGGTTTGGGTAAATAAAGGCCGGTCTCAAATAGAGGCCGGGTCTGTTTTTTAGTTTCGGGTTGTATTTAACCTTCTAAAACCTGTCAGATCGTCCGCTTTTTGGCAGCCGCCAAAGCAAATGTGTGTCCCGCCAAAGCCTTCTTTGATCAATGAGTGATGTAAAATAGAATGACTGCTGCGCCTGACAGGGTGCATAACTAGCAGAGAGAGAGAGAGAGAGCCCCGGCCGCGCGCGCGCACTCTCACGTCTTCAAACAAAACGAGCGCTGTTGCTCTCTCTCCCTCGCGCATATTAATCAAAATCAATTGACACGATAGTAAAAGGTCGGAAGACCGCAGTTTCACGTGGAGCATTTAGAGATTTTTTTTTTAGAGATTAGAGACTCTAGGTTTACACTCCATGAACAACATCACAACACTAAATTATAAAGGCCTGTCTCATATAGACTCCTGTCTCAAATACAAGCCGGTGCAGTTCGACGATTTGGGAAAATAAAAGCCTGGGCTATTATTTGAAGTTTTACGGTAATCCTATCTTTGTGATTCTAAAATAAGGAAACGCACAGATTGCTTTTAATGCTTATTTATTAAATATTTCAAACAATTGAATCAAACGTCTTATAAAAAAGTCATTAAGTATTAATGTAAAAAGAAAGTTTCCTAAAAATGTAGAAAATAGTTCTTTTTGTAAACAAAATAAATTATTGTAAATATTGCCATCTTAAAAGTAAAATATAACTTGTATAAAACTAATCCTTTTCATACTGTGTAGCATTTGTAAATGCTTGTGTTATCGAAACCTGCTGTGTGGAGTGGAGGCACTTGTTGCTGGGCGTTTGTCAGTCTCTCTCTTTTTTCGCGTTTCTTTGGTGCAAGCGGCTCCTGTTGCTGAGATGACTCAGTGTTTGAGTTCCCTTTCACACAGAGATTGCGGAAAATGCACGGATAAAGTGACCCGGGATTTGACCCGGGTTCGTTTGACTTTGGTTCATTCACACTCCCAGTTATTTTTCGGAATCAGACAGTGTGTTCACACACAACCCGCAAAGACACGTGACATGTCTCAGCGGCGTCTATAGTTTGCTTATGAGCTGCGATTTCACTCTCGAGAAACCACGCTTGTGCATTTTTTTTTTTCTCTGATTCGATCATAAACTAGCGCATTACCGTTTCACGCTGGCGAACGATCCCGGCTTAAGCGCCATCATTACGACTCGGCATTGATTACGGCTTTTGTTCACACCGCGTGCGTTTCGAGACTGAACACGGCAATGTTACTATGTCCCCAACCTCCCATCAATCCCGGGTCATGTTTGCGTTCACACAGAAGGTGTTTGTTCTGGCAATTTCCCGGGATCAACGCGCTGTGTGAAAGGGACTCATGTTGCTTCAATGTCGCAGACTGGACAGGGCGGAGTCACGTGACTACACACGCGGTAATATGTTTTAAGGGGAAAGTACATTAACACACAGTGGGCGGAAATATTAATAGGATTAAAAAACCGAAATAACCGACATGGTAAGATTACGTCGGTTATAGGCTCTGAATTTCAGTTTCGATTATTTTTCGATTAATCATCCAGCCCTAATATAGCGTAAGAGCAGGGGCGTAGCAACCGGGGGGGACGGGGGGGACACGTCCCCCCCACTTTTAGAAACAGGTGATTCTGTCCCCCGCATTTTTTTTTACTCCGCGCCAATATTTCCGCCCGTGTTCTCTGATTTGTTACTTAGACTTGAGTGAGCTAACATTCAGCCAATCACAGCGCGAAGCATCTATTGGGCGCGTCTGCCATGAGCTTCAAATCTTTTGTTGCTCTTGCGAATTTTCGTGTTGGTTTAGTCGCTTTGCTGTTTGGCCGTCTAATGCACCCCAGAAAAAAAGCAGAGGACTACATCATTTTTTTTTCAAACACACACTGTTACAGTATGTCGCGATGACATGAATCACACGTAAAGTTTCCTTATTATGATTTAACCTACTGTAACGCTGTAAGAAGTGTAAGACAACAGAACCCGTATGGACCTCGTCACGTCGCGCCGGATTGTGCCGAGTGTGTGTTAAACGCTCTCCTACCTGTTGCTTTGGATAAAAGCGTCTGTTAAATGAGACATAACAGATTATTCCCAGCAGGCACACAACGTCATAAGACGTTGATATTTGGTAAAATTTTGGTTGCGACGTCGGGTGACCAAAATTCAATGTAAATTCAACATCTAATGTCAATGTTAAATTGATGTCCAATACCGAATACATTGCTTTAGGTTTTATTGATATATTTTTTTATAAAATGTCTGTTGTATAAAATTACTGTAGGCTATATGTAATCTGTTATACTCATTGAACACTTTTTTTGGTCCAACTGTTAGTAAGATAAAAGTTAGGCCTATTGTTCAAGTGTAGTTTAACTGAAATATTGTAAATATCATAAAATATCTTTATTTCATAAAAATAAAGTATAGATGTCCACAGTTGTCTGAAAGTCCCAAGTCCTGCAATATTTATTTTATTTCGAGTATGATTTCACAAAAATAGGTTGCTGTAAACTATCATGGCATGTTCCCAAATTTGGCACTAGGGTGCTGTAAAATGCCAATTGCTATTCCATCTAGAATTTATTATTATGAACATCAACTTTCAGTCCCTCCAGAAAAACGCGATTATGCGATCGCATGATTCAATAATCAGCCAAAGTCCGCATATTTATGCGGGGGCATTTTTTCAAATAGGCCTACGCCGCACTTTTGCCGTATAAATTGCCGATTTCCACGCAGAATATGCGGGGCTTGTATGATTTCATAATCCCCGCATTTTTGTTGCAAAAAAAAGTCACATATATCTTAGCAGAAAGTTGAAAAATGTTGCGTTTGCTTCACACGAGAGCAGCCGTTTCCCCCTGTTGCCATGGGAACGTTATGAAGTGACGTAATTACGCGACATGAACATCATTGAAAAAAAAAACTGTAAAACAGGAAACATTTTTTTCATATTTTATTTATTCATTTTTACTGAAGTTGTAGCATATTCCTTTTGTAAAGCTACAGAACTTGTTTGACTCATCAATGTTTTGTAAGTTTGAGCCATGTGTTTATTAAGGTCTGAAATAAAACAAGATTAAATATTCCAGCACTTTCTGTGATGTAGTATGTTTGCTTATCATAGGAAGTAATAAGAAATAGCTCTTTACATTAAGGTAGTAGCCTAGTGAGAACAGGGTGTTGGGGAATCACTTTTTCTCTCTTTTTCATCAAACCGCAGTTTTTGTAAGTTCCCGCAATTTCATCACATAAAATTGCAAATATCCTGCATATTCCATCGCCGCATAATCAAGGATTTTTGCCCGCAACAATCACAAAAAAACTCCGCATTTTTCTGGAAGGACTGACCTTTGGGTCACATCACCACACCATTTTGTCCCCCCCACTTTTATAATGGCTGCTACGCCCCTGCGTAAGAGTGATATATGCAACATTTTTGTAGGCTGGTCGTGTTAGACTGTAAACATTGCAAGTGACTGCCATTTTGTACAAAATAAAGCATTTCTAAACAAATTCCTGAAACATTAAAACCGTGGCATCAAAAACGATTTGCAGTATGTAAATGTAGGCTAGTTTACTTTTTCCTATGTGATTGATTGCAGTAGACTTAATTTGTTGCATTTCTTTTCTTTTAAATTGTATGTAGTTTGATATTACTTGATGTCTTCATACAAAAATAAAAACTTTTGCAACTAAGAAGTGCAAAGTGCTAAGCTTTGGCCAGCTCAAATAGGCTTACATTTAATTCATTATTAAAATAAAACTTAAGCCTGTACATTTAGCTTTAAAGTGCTGTAGTCAGATCAAACAAACGATTATGCTAAATGTGTTTTAAGGAGTACTTCAGCTACCAGGTTGACTGTTAAAATGTGAACTTGATCCTTTTTCTCAGGGTCAATATTGTCCCCCACCCCTTTTTGAAACGGCATGGATGTACCTAATACAAATAAATAAAACCTCTCCGGTTAACTAGCAGAGCATCCATTTAATTCGCGAATCGCTATTAAATAAGAGATCAGTGATTAAATCTGTTTTTTTTTTTAATCAAGCTGAGCGCTCGTTGCCACTGCTATCAGTGTCAAGGATACGGTGTTCTCTGTGGCTTGCAAAATAAAATGCACACACGTGTCCTTGCTTGATATAGACTGTAACCACTGAATATATCCGGTTTTGATGAGAGGGAGAGAGAGAAACTTCTCACACGTAACTGACACGCTTGGCAAAAGATCTACCACTAGACCATTTAAGAACTTGAGCTAAATTTGCGGATCGATGCATTTATTTACGGGTTGAGCAGAGAGGGTGCACAGTTTGACCAGCGGGTAGCAAGAACTTGTAATGTATAGCTATTATCAGACCGGCCCTCGCGGCCTCAACACTACCGGGAAAAGTCCCGACTCTCCCGATTGCCACTCCGCCGCTGCAAGCCATTTAAAAAAAAAAGAAAAAAAGAATCGATTATTGTAATTCTATTAACCCATTTACTCCTAAAACGCCTGCTTAAAACGCCTATAAAAACCTATGTTATTCTAGGATAGATATCCTTATCTCCTGAGGGTTTTCTGAAAAAATTATAAGAATGGTCAACGTCTACCAAAACCTTGATATCTAAGCCTCTGTAGCACTTAGAAACATGAAATAAAATACATTTTAAAGGTAACAATCACAGCTTTTATTTAAACATGCTCCCTTAGCAGTAACATAACAACACATTTTTCTAAAAAATCTCAAAATCATATGGGAAGAAAAAATATAAAAATAAATTATATAAAATATAACAAATAACATTTTAAACATCCCAACACACTAAACAAGGCATCTTGTTATGAGAGAGAGGAGGGGAAGTCCTGAGGTAGAACTGGGAACAGTCTCAGTGACTGACACACGTACGCACACGGTCAGATCAAATCATTTGTGGCGAACGACGTGGTACATGAAGCATTCGCGGTGCAGAGGAAGGTTACACTGCCTGCACCCCATCAGAGTTGACCCAGGACGCACGTTGGTGCTGCAGTGCTTCAGAGAACACTCCCTGCAGGTCTTCCTCTTGTTGTTGATCTGGACCAGGTCATGCTCAGCAGAAGCTCCAGTTGGGCTGGTGGGGAGTACATTAGGAGCACTTCTCGCAGTGACAGGGACGATCAGCTCCTGGGTCAGATCCTCCAGCCAGTCCTTGTAGCCGCCCCTCCTGTACTTCCACTTGGCTCCTCCAACAGACTTGGCAGCCACAAAGGCATTGTAGCACGCCACCGTAACAAAGTAAAAGAACAGCCTCCTCCACCACTTCGTAGACCGATGATGGATCTGGTAGTACCCCACCATCTGGTCCAGAAGATCAACTCCTTTCATATGTTGCTGATAGTCAGCAAGGCATGCTGGCACCCGAACCTCCGTCTGACGTTGACCATTGGCCTTCCTCCTCACTAACCCATGAGCTGTCGGGTCATGGTAGTTGGAGAGGACCATCACAGTCTTGGTGTCTTGCCAGACGCAGAAGGTCAATTCATCCCGCTGCGCCACATTGAACTCATGCTTGTTCAACTCAGCCTTCTTTGTGAGCTGCTTATTTTTGGGGAGGTCCTTCCTGTTGGCACGCACCGTTCCACAGGCTTGCACCCCCCTGACCTTGAGGTCCACCATCAACTTCACACTGGTGTAAAAGTTGTCCATGTAAACGGACAGGTTGGACCCGTAATAAGGGGTCACCAGGTCTGACACTATCCGGTGAGCCAGGTCTTTCTCCGTCTTACACTGAATGGCACCCGTGTACACCTGAAAATGGGTGACGTACCCTGTTTTGCTCTCCGCCATGACCCACACCTTTATTCCCCACTTCACCGGCTTCATGGGGAGGTACTGCCGGAAGCCCAGGCGTCCCTTGAACTTCACCATGGACTCATCCACGGTCACGAAGCCATTGACTTCATAGAGCGCCTGGAATCTAACCAGGAGGAGGTCCATCCACTGTCGTATCTTCCAGAGCTTGTCCATTTTGTCCACGGCAGAGTCCATGTTATCTTGGAGATGGAGATATCTGAACATTTTTTGCCATCATTGTTTTTATTTATTTATATGTATTATGTTATTTGTATATATTTATAGTGTTTATATTTATTGTTACTTATTCCTTATGCCATAATTATATGACCATTTATTATACTATTTATTCATTATGCCATTATTGTTTTATTATTTATTATGCTATTTATTCATTATACCATTATTGCATTATTATTTATTATGCCATTATTGTATTACTATTTATTATGCTATTTATTCATTATGCAATTATTGTATTATTATTTATTATGCTATTTATTCATTATGCCATTATTGTATTATTATTTATTATGCTATTTATTCGTTATGCCATTATTGTATTATTATTTATTATGCTATTTATTTACTATGCAATTATTTTATTATTATTTATTATGCTATTTATTCGTTATGCCATTATTGTATTATTATTTATTATGCTATTTATTCACTATGCAATTATTTTATTATTATTTATTATGCTAGTTATTCATTATAAAAAAGAAAACAAAACACAAATCATTACCTCCAGATCATGTCGAAGCGGTCCCTTGCCATGGCCTTGGGGACGTTGGTCTGGTACAACCATTTTGTCTGCCTCCAGAAATCCCTGCGTGCTGGCAGCTTCAAAATACCGAAGGCTAGACACAGCCCGACAAATGTCTTCATCTCCGTTTTGGAGACCGGGTTCCACTTCGAGTTGGTGGGGGTCTGACCGCGCGTCTGTTCAGCATATCTATTAGTTTCCGTCACCAACATGTCCCAAAGCTCATCGGTAAAAATACGTGAAAAGACATCAAGGGGGCTAGCATCCGCGGGGATCGGCTGTTTCACCCCCGGTTTGCGGGTGAACTGCTTCGCCTTGCGTGGCTGGTAATCTTCGGTTCTCCAATCTACCTGGAATCCGTAAAAGCCATCCTCCTCCTCTCCGTCGGTGTCCCACAAATCCCACTCCTGTGCTCTATCTAAAGGATCATCCGGCATGTAATCATCTTCTACCACCTCCTCCCTCTCAAACTCCTCACTATCTTCTAAGTCTAACTCAATGTCACTGCCCTCGCTGTCAAAATCCTCCTCTGTCGTTGCCATTTTCCCGCTTGCGTCTCCGAAAAAAATCCAAAACAAATGCACGTGTATGTCGGATTGATTGGCGTGATTTTCAGCAAACCACAGTACATTTGGGTGGTCACGTGGTCTTTAAACAATCAACAAGACCCACCTCATGTGTATTTGAACCAATGACAGTGCGTTCTATGCTGCACGCGTCATGAAAAGCATGACTAATACAAAATGCTGCGCCACGCAGCAGCCGGCAGGAGGTTCAGAGTTGCGCAACGCAGTAACCGGCGGTAGATGTAATGTTGCGGCGCGCAGCATCCGGCACAAATGGGTTAATAGGTTTTGAATCGGTAAAGCTTGAATTCAGTGGCGGCTCCAGAGATTTTCTATTGCAGGTGCTATGGGGATGCTTAACACTTACGAGGAGGGGCTTTGAATTTTGGGGCGTTTCATTATGGAGGTCGCATTGGACCACCCTTGGTATAAACATGCGTACACGCCCGCATTACTCATTCCGCGACTATTAGCATATAAAAATGGAAAAGTATTCATTGAGTGTTAACAGATGAAATAAGTACAAAATTGTCATTTATTAATACAATTGACCTAAAAGTTGTGGTGAGTAACCTCTGTCCCTCTAGGGGGTTCGGGGGCATGCCCCCCATAAGAAAATTGTGCTTTTTAAATGTTAAATTCATCAATCTGGTGCACTTTGAGAGCTAAAAATTAAAATTCCCAACACATATTCAGTGTGCAAATTAAACAAAGAAAATGTTAAATCTCTTTTAGTTACAGTGTCTGTCTACATTACACTACTACATAATAATTATAATATTAATCCCATGATAGTAATAGCCATATATTGTAAAACAAATGCACTGAAAAATAAAGGAAACTTTCATAATTAGTTTTGTACTAATTTCTGTACTTGAAAGAGTATATTTCTATAGGCTACTTCACATTAAAGACGTGATTGGCCCAGCCCAGTGTCAATCAAGAAAAGAGCCGCTGATCTACGTGTTTCATGGGCTGGTGTGTCAGAAAAAAACTAACGCTGACTTTTTTTGACCAATGTTGATCCGTAACACCGGCTCTAACCCAGCGCCGTCACTTAAGCAAAACAAAACGAATGGGCCGTCGATGTACGAGTTTTATGGGCAGTTAAGACAAAAATAAAAATAAAAGTATGAGATGTATATCGGCCCAAAAAGCACGTCGGACCACCGGGAATCTTCCGTTAGTCCCGATGGCCAGTAGCCTAACGTTACATGCCTGGACATCACACTTTAAATCCTACCTGTTGCCTTTCACCATCCACTTATTTAGCTGTTGTCGCAACAATTTACATGTCATCTCCTTTTTCCTCTTTCTTTTTCTATTTTTAGCCCCCGGCAGCTTTTTTGCCTTATCCATCTTTTTCGACGTCAACTCACTAACTGTTACTCGTCCCTGCTGCTCGCTCAGCGCTCACGGCGCCCCCGCCCGCTCGCGATTTTTTAAATTATTATTTAATTTCCATTTTTAACATGAAAAAGACTATTCAAACATGACATTAAAATATAAATATAAAAAATTACAGACATTTCTTGGGGGTGCTGGGCAGGTGCTTTGGCTATTATAGGGGGAGCTACAGCACCACCTAGCTCCCCCCTGGCGCCGCCACTGCTTGAATTGTGATTCAAATGTGAATATTTTTTTTTTTTTTTTTTTGGCACACCCCTAATAAGGCCTACAATCGATTAATTCCAAAAAGAAATAAAACTTTTCTTAATTGACCTTTCGCCGGCCCCTCCAAAACGGCCATTGTCCAATCACACATAGCGACCGTTACTATGTGAGCAGGTCCGTCAAACATTGACTCCAAGCAAGATGAAGCGTTGCGCCCACGGCGTTTGTAAATCGGACACTCGGTACCCAGAGAGATTGTCTGGAGGAGTCGTGTTCTTTCCGTTTCCAAAGCTGAAAACACAACGTGAGCGGCGCCTACAGTGGATAAAACCGTGTGGTCGGCCCCACTCCCAGTTACATGTGTCGAACACGGTAACTCGCGTGCAGCGTGAGACGGCCACTGAGATTAGTCAAAGAAACATGGAGAAAGCAGATCAAGAGGATCCACAAAGGAATTGCGTTTTCTAAAGGGTTGTTATTAACATGATATTCTCAGGGGAAATGAGCAGCAGCCACTCAGTGCGAGCGCCCGTAGACCCAAAACAGGTCAGACACGCACGGGTATACCTCTTCCCGTCATGGCAATTTGTCGCGCTGGTCGTGTTTGACCATTTGTTTGTCGGATGTAGCAACAGTAACTAAAAAATATTTTTTGTAGGCTGGTCATTTTTGACCGTGAACATCGCATGTGACTGTTTTGAAATGCTTTATTGTACAAAATGGCACAAATTCCTGTTAAACACTAAATCACTCTAGTGTTTTTTTTTTTTTTCACTCCAAAAAAGCTTGGATAAATGAGGCCTATGGTCTCATTTCCAAAAATAATTAAAACCGGTCTTAATTAGAAAGAAAACGAGCTGACAAAGATTGAAATCATTATTTGGTGATGTAGCATAATGAGAGATTTAGAAGCAATTTTTTGCAGGCTGGTCATTTTTAACCTGGATCATCAGAAGTGTTAAAGGGTTTTCAACAGCATAAGTGTTAATGCACACGTATAGCTGTCACGTTAGGGAGTAAAGCGGGTTGTGAATGTCAGCTTTTCCCCTTCTCTGCAGGAAGAGATGGATGGATGAACAGGAATATATGGGTGGATGAATGAACAATGGATCGAGATCTAGCACAGGTATAACCTTTAATCTGCCCTTCAGTGTTGATCCAAGCTGATACCATCATAGCAGAAGCGCTCCTCTGCTGTGGTGTTTGTAATCTTGGAAGAGCATCTGCAGGGTTGGCACTGATTTTTGTTGATGGTCTACAAAAATCTGACAAAGAAGCCTGCTACATTTCTCTTAATGTACTATTAATGTCGTAGTGTGTGTTTGACACTGCTTTCTTTTCATTGTAGGAAAGGTGTGTGAAGATTTCAAGGAATTAAGATCAGGGGCCTCATTTATAAACGTTGCGTACGCACAAAAGAAGGCGTACGCCGCTCTCTACGCAATAATTGGTATTTATAAAAAGCAAACTTGACGGGAAAATGTGCGGTCCTTCACGCAAGCTCTGACCCAGGCGTACGCACAGAAACGGGTGAAATGAGAAATGGCGACACCGTCGGCCGATGGAAGAAACACGTGAAAGTGTGTGAAACTGTAGACCGTTGTGTAAAAGAAATGGCAATACTGTCTCTCATAAATAAAACGAAGACTTCACAAAGCAAGTCTTACAATTAACAGCCTACACGAACACCCGTTTGATCGATCTGCAGTGTAAAACAAACGAAATCAAACGAAGATTACAACAGAAATGCAAATTAAAACATATTTGCAAAAAGAAAAGTGAAATATGTTCTGCAATAATATTGGCTTGTTATGCAATTCATCCTCATAACACATCTGTAGCTTGTCAGATGCAATCAAATGGATGGTAATAAAATGCCATGATGCCATCACAATACGTAATGGAGCGCTAGACGCTTTTTTGCATCGACTTTAATGTCCGACTATTTATTTTTTCACGGTCCGAGGTTTTGAGGCTGCAGCATTAACGGCGTCTGCAACCTTTTGCCACTCAAGTGCCTTTTTGGCATTACTATAGTAGGCCTAATGCCCACACTGTGCCCTCCAAACAACATTTTACTCCTCTTTTTCACCTCGCCAATGATAATTTCTACTTCACATTGAGTGAAGTTACGTTTCTTGGTTTTCCTCTCTGTATTTGCCATGATTTCGCAATCGATGAATATTAAATTGTGGGCGTTTCACGGACTATTTATGGGCAACTATGGGCGTGACATGAAGCCGCAAAAGCTGCGCTACATTTAGAATTGATTGTGATTTATTAAGGGAAAACTGCGTTGGATGTGCGTGCGCACTGTTTTATAAATCCGAATATTTCTGTGCGTACGCACGTCCTATGTTTCATCCGTACGCCACTTCTGACGCAAATCCTACGCAAAGTTTTATAAATGACTCCGAGGTCCTTTTTCTACTTTAAATGATCAGTGCTTTGCTGTTAACAAGTTTACTTAATTTACTTAAGATAATCACTGTATTTATATTTTCAGTATATGAAATGTCAAATAAACTGAAGCGATGTTCATTCTACTATTTGTAAATTAGATGAATTTGAAATAAAGGCTGAAGTGATTGTTACTCTTTGTGTTTATCTTGTAATCAGTTTGTCAATGTCTTTGGTAGGATAGTTACTGTATATACCCGAATATAAGACGACCCTGAATATAAGACTACCGCCCCCATTTTCCAGACTTATTTTTGTGGAAAATATCTAGTTTTCAACAGAAAATAATTTTAAGAGCAAATTTCCGAGGCGTTGTTCCAAAGGCCTCACATTGCCTGTGCCTCGTGTAGAGGCCCGCTCGACGGCGGAGACCGGCACATCCTGCTTGGGCCGCGACCACGCGGAGGCCACACTCACCAGGGGCGGCTGCCCTGAGTGCGACGGGATGGATTTAACCACCCTGGGGGATTGTCTGCCGGTTGTCGAGGTTTACAAAAACCTCGTCTTGTATTCGGGTATATACCGTACATCATCGGTTCCCAACGGGGGTCGTGGCCCACAAGGGGGCCTCAGCGAGCTCTGTGGGGGGTCGCGTCATATTTTGAAAGGTTTGAGCAATGAGCATTAAATAAAAGTCCTTAACTTTTTTTCTGTTCAAAATTTACAACATTTATATGAGCGAGTTCATCATGAATCCATTTTCCAATCCGTGTTTTTGTCTTATCCTGAACCACTATGGTACACCTATAATAAGTGTTTACATTGGGACTATTTTACACTGGTTCGGATCGCTGCCGCTGCGGAGTAGCCCAGTGCCTGCGTGACTCGTCATAGACGTACACAGAGAGAAGTAGTTCCGGCTACAATGTTCTTCCGAAAGACGCATTATTCTGTTAATAAACGCAAGTTTATTATCGCTCGCTATAGCGCCAAAAGCGTAAAAAATAAAGCATCACATTGATAAAGCCTCACAAATAACATGCAAGTATTGAGGCCCCAGACAGCAGTCATTTATAATAATAGCCTATATTCTTTCTTTCTTTTACCTACACACCAGTGTGAATATTTTGGGTTTCAAATAGGGCCAATTTATAGGCTTCTCCTAGGCTTACGTTTTTAAATTACAAAAGGCCTACTGATGTTTTTGTCATTGTATTTTCAATATTATAGGCTATTATTTGTGCATAAACATACCCTTTGTTTGAAAAAAACATTTTGTCATACTTGCTGCAAGCTTACAAGAGCGATAATATCATTAAATGTGAAGGGGGGCCCTAAAATATTTTCTTGGGAAAAAGGGGGTCTCAGACAGAAAAAGGTTGGGAACCACTGCCGTACATGACAATGGATGGGGTTAAGAATGACTTCACTCTTTACATTTCAGTTAAAATGTAGTGTTAGCCTGTGCTTTGAGTATTACTTTGACCGAGACTAAATATTAATAAATGACTGTAAACTAGTGCAAAACATGAAAATGCCTTTCGTTCTTAAATATTTTTAGTTCTTGTAATTCACATTGCAAATATAGTCCCAAGGCCTGGTTTCACAGAAGGCTCAGATTAGGCAAGTTTATTTATATAGCACATTTCATACAAAATGGTCATTCAAAGTGCTTTACATGGAAAAAATTAAAATAATCAAAACAAATAAGAATAATTTAAACAGTTTAGAATAAAAAGTAAAAACAGTCGGACGAACAGTGGCACAGTGCTCATTCAGTAAATGCACAGATTAACAGGTGTGTTTTGAGTCTGGATTTGAATGTGACTGTAGGAGCACATCTGATGTCCTCTGGAAGCTCGTTTCAGCATAATAGCTAAAAGCAGACTCTCCGTGCTTGGAGTGAACCCTTGGTATTTGGTATTTCTAACTGATATGATCCTAATGATCTGAGTGATCGGTTAGGCTTATATTCAGTGAGCATATCTGAAATGTATTGAGGTCCTAGCCCATTGAATGATTTATACCAGTAATAATACTTTAAAATCAATCAAGTCTAAAATCAAGTCTTGACTGGAAACAAAGCATCTAATTCTTGCAATATTTTTCAGATTAAGCCAGGGGAAGCCTAAATTCGATTAGGACATTTTAAGCAGCTTTTATAAATGTGTCTTAGAATAAAACACATTACATAATGTGTTTCTGACTGTACATTACAGAAATAGTTGTATGTCTCTAATATTTGACTCAAACTGAATCCACTTGTTGCATTTTGATCACAGATGATCGGAATCTGGCATTAATTCCACTGTTTTCACTGAAAATCACCGTTACGTTATTTGAAATCTTAAAAATAAGAGCTTTGTTTTAAATGTTTAAAATTTTTGGTCCATAATCACAGGAGCTGATGAGACACAATCAACAGATGCTTTTATTCTGATCTTCATATAATGATCAAGAGTGAAACCAACACAGATTATTAGGAATTATGACACTTTGTGATCAAATTGTAATTTCCAATTGTAACTCCTAACCACCACCAAATTAGGCTCAAGACCTTCAAACTGTTCTGACTCAGGTTGCTTTATCTTTTATAAATGATCAGACCTATGGGTTTCCTACAAATGACGGGAGAAAATGACAGACTCATTGACAGAAAGTTCAAATCCATTGAAGTGCATCATTTTGTATCTGGTGTGGTGCTTACAGTATTAAATATATATATACAGTATATATATATATATATATATATATTGATTAGGGGTGTGACGAGACGAGACACGAGATTGGGTTCACGAGAACGAGACGAGACGAGATTTTTGCACAATTTTTCAGAAATCCTCAATGACAAAATTCATGACTGGAAAAATAGTATGCAGGTGCATTTTTCAATGTTTTAACTAATAATCTTCTAATGCATGTCATTTCAGGTCTACTTTATGAGTATGAATTATCAAATGCATTGAAAGAAAACAATATACAAGCACTGTAAAAGGTTTTTATTGACTGGGTTTTCTCCTGTTTGATTTCACATTAGTCTCTTCAGACCTTACTGTACATTTAAGAGCTTTCAGAACTTCTGATTGAGGCTGTGTGTGACCTCCTAACTGAACTCCTTTACATACATTTAACAGAGAAATAAAAAACAGTATAAGTAACAAAAATAAATAACAGTTTTCTCTTAGTCTTATTAAGTGCAAACAATAAGTGCAAGTGCAACCATAATCAAAGTTAGAACACAGACTCTTTATAGGCTGTTTTGAAATTGCTGTTTTATTTTGCACCGGCAGTTATAGGGTTAATGCGGTGAGTTCGGAAACGGCCGGGTAGAGAGAAACGAGGCTGGTGCGTTTGTCTCTACAGTTGTTCTTGCGTTCCGATTATAAGTTCAGAAACGGAGCCTCAATTGTCTGTTCTGTTGTCCTTTATACGTTACAGTACTCTCTTAATATTCGCAGTGCAAACAGAGACCATAGCCGCAAATAAACAGTCCAGAGATGGGTATTGGGAGACGGACTATTGTATGTATGCAGCCTAATTTGTGCGCAATGCACATCAGGGAGCTTGTGTTTTACTTTCACTTACAAATTCGTGAACGCGCGTATAGGGAGCAGCGGTGCTGAGCGCGCATTCTACAAGATAAGACATTTGTTGTGTTGTGCAACGAATCCTCCGCCACCGTCACACGATCAGTGAACTGTGATTCGTGCTGCACTTATTGCAACGGCAACTCGTGCTGGATGAGCAGAGCAGACTTTTACATTAGTTTAATGTTTTTTATTTTTTTATAAAAACAACAAAATGATCGTTTTGGCGAATGTGAGTGTAGCGGTGAAATATTCATGGTGATATCGCGAGACAGCTTTTTCACTCGACGAGAAATCTCGTCATATTTCGTCACACCCCTAATATTGATACTTAATACTGTGTTTATATATATATATATATATATGGCTGTATGTAAGGACAGTATGATAAAAATAGAATTTATTGGCTTTTCTTACTAAACTACTTAACGTTAAGCCAAAAAAATTATATCTGATTGTACCCCTTTATTACCCAAAACTTAACATATTGTTCCCTTATACCAAGGGTAGGCAAGTTCGGTCCTAGAGAGCCGCTGTCCTGCAGAATTTAGTTCCAACCCTAATCAAACACACCTGAACAAGCTAATCAATGTCTTCAGGATTACTAAGGCTATAGGCAGGAGAGGTTTTTTTCAGTGTTGGAGCCAAACTCTGCAGGATAGCGGCTCTCTAGGACCGAACTTGCCTACCCCTGCCTTATACCTACACGGAAGTACACTATAATTACGTAAACGTACACTGTAATTTCGGCTTACTTACGCAGTTGTTTGCGGGTCGCAAGTTATACGAGTAATAGGATAATATACATATGAACATATGAGGATTTGTCATGGTTCTGTCACTTCGGTCAGTTATATTCTTAGTTGGTGATAAGGACATGACAAACCGGAATTGTCATGACTCTGTGTTCTAGTTCTGTTTCTCGTGAGCACATGGCTGTCTTGTGTTTCTTCTGTGCCATGTGCCCTCCTCTCTATTGTCTAGCCCCGCCCCTTTTGTTATCTGATTATTGGTCAATTTGTCCCACCTGTCCAGTTCGTTACCCTCCTTTGTTTGTTCCCTTATTTAGCCTCCCTGTGTTTGTAGTCCAGGGCTGGTTCGTTGTCTGTTCCCTTATGTGTTCTATGCTACCCGAGTCCTCTATTGTTTTCCCCCCACGGGGTTGTTTTGTTTGTAGTTCTGTATTATTTTGAGTTTGTACCTGGTTTGCCCGTCATTAAATAATTCCTCTGCAATTGTATCCACGTCTCATGTTCTACCATTCCGAGACAGAACGAACCAGCCAGAATATGTGGATGCAGCAGAGCGAGAGGTTTCCTCCGGGAAGGGACAGAGCACCTCCTATGTCTCTGTTTGAGTATTTCGCTAGGGGCGCTCAAGGAACTGAGGAGACCATGGCAATCGGCGGTCAGTGGGGAGGAGGGTACCCCAGAACTGCGACTGGCAGCTCGTCTGCGACTCCAGCTGGGTCGCAATCATTTAGAGGAACCCGCTTGGTCAGATTCTCAGGGACTCGTGGAGGCCATAGAGGGGGACATTATCGTCGCGGACACCAACATCGGTCTGCCGTCCAGTCACCCTTCAGTCAGGTTCCTGTGTACGTGGTTCCATCCAGCACAAAACCATCACCGTGGGTCTCGTCCAGCACGAAGCCCTCGCCGCTTGGTCCGCCCAGCACAAGGCCATCACCGCGGGTCCCGTCCAGCACAAAGCCCTCGCCGCTGGTTCCGCCCAGCACAAGGCCATCACCTCGGGTTCCGTCCAGCACAAAGCCCTCGCCGCTGGATCTGCTAAGCACAAGGCCATCGCCGCGGGTCCCGTCCAGCACAGAGCCTTCACCGCTGGTCCCGTCAAGCATAGAGCCTTCACCGCTGGTTCCTTCACAGCCGGGACTTTTGATAGGTCTGAACCTTCTTGGCTCAACCCTCCGTCCCTCCCTGGTTATTGCTCTGGACTTTTTGGACTCTCTGTTTGGTCCTGTTTTGGTCCCCCCCACCACCCCCACCACCACCCACCACCCACCACCACCACTTCCCCTCCTGGTCCCTGTCTCTGTTTATTTGATGTCTGGGTTGTGTACGTTGTTTTTCTGGTCTCGTTTTTATGTCTCTCTTTAGGGACGCCGGGTGGCGTCCCTTTAGAGGGGGAGTAATGTCATGGTTCTGTAACTTCGTCACTTATATTCTTAGTTGGTGATAGAGCCATGACATTTCCGGTTTGTCATGTCCTTGTGTTCTAGTTTCAGGATTCCATCCACGTCACGATCGCCATCGCCGCCCACTCATTCCCAATCACCCAGTCGGACACTCCCCCGTTCACAATCACCTGAGTACTAATCACCGTCACCTGTGTCCCATCACCCACATGCACTATAAAGCACTCACCTTCACTGCAGTCACTTGTCTGGTCTCGTCATTCCATGACTCACAGACTCACCGTCAACTCACCTGTTACCTACCTGCTTTCCCGATCCGTCCAGTGCAGCTCTTCCTCAGAGTGGTCATCCTATTCATCTGCAAGAAAGAAAGAAAGAATGACATTATTCATTTAGCTAAGCTCTTCCAAGATTTCTATTTCATTTATTCTCACCTGTTTATCTCCGACTGTTTCCATCTGCAAAATAAACTTGTTAACTTACCATCAGTCTGCTTCTCGTCTGTGAAACCTGACAGAAGACCAGACCAAAGGATGCAGAGTCAGCCAGAGCCTGAAGAGGATCTCTCCCTCAATCATCCACCAGCCGATGGAGCGATCGCACCACTTCCGCAAACACCCGCTGCTTCGTTCACTGCCTCCGCGAGTCCCATGGCCCGGCCAGCGACATACTCAGGAGAGGCGGAGAACTGCAGTGGGTTTCTTCTACGGGTATCGCTATACATTACCATGAATGAGCATCAATTTCGCACTGATGAAGCCCGTGTGGCCTTCCTGATTTCTCTGCTGTCCGGTCCAGCGCTCCGGTGGGCTAGGTCATTATGGGATTCCTTTACTTCCTTCAAACAACACTTCAGAGAGGTATTTGAGCAAGCCGTGTCTGAGCTTTCTGTCCATGACCAGTTATTCCACCTACGTCAAGGAAATTCATCTGTAAGCGCATATGCTCTTCAGTTTCGCACCCTCGCCGCATCCTGCGGCTGGAACGAGAATGCTCTGATTGCTGCCTACCGGCAGGGGTTAAACTCTAAGATGCGCCATCAGCTGGTTGTTTATGATGACAGCACTGGTCTAGAAAACCTTATCCAGCTATCGCTTTGGATTTCCCAGCGCCTCTCTGCCTGCAGTCTAAGTGAACCCACTGTCAGCTCTCCGCCTCCCACGCCATCAGTCACTCCTCCAGCACCAGAACCGATGGAAGTAAACACCACCCATCTGTCCGCTGCGGAGAGACAGCGCCGTCTTCAACATTCCCTCTGCCTCTACTGTGCCTCCGAGAATCACCTCCTCAGCTCTTGTCCTGTGCGTCCACCGCGGCAAGCTGTAAGTGCTATCCAGCTTTCTCCGAGGGTAGAACAGTTGACACGTACAAGTGTGCATATTTCAAACCCCTGTGTCTGTCTCCCAGCGCAAGCCCTCATCGACTCCGGTTCCGCGGGGAACTTCATCTCCAGTCACTTCTTTCAGAAGCTGAATGTCCGGCGTCGGCGTCTATCCCAAGATCTGCCCATCCATACTATACAAGGCAAGCCACTGGGAAGAGGTCGTATTCGACATTACACACCCACTCTCGTTCTTCGTGTTGGATGCTTACATTCTGAGAAGATCTCTTTTATGGTGCTGGAGGAGTCCACCGCAGACATCATCCTGGGACGCCCGTGGCTAGTCCAACTTCAGCCAGTACTCCACTGGACAACCGGTGAGGTACTCCGGTGGAGCGTGAACTGTCATACTTCCTGTCTCGATTCCATTCAGAAAAACTCTTCTTCTCTTCAGTCCCAACCAGCAATAGGCGACTTTGAGATTCCAGTTTGCTCAACATCTGTGGAAAGCCCTGAGGTCCAGAGCCAGGTCGAGATCCCAGTGGAGTACCGGGCATTCCAGGATGTCTTCAGCAAGCAACTGGCAACTAAGTTACCACCACACCGGCCATGGGACTGCGCAATTGACTTGCTACCCGGACAGGGGCGCCGCCAGGAATTTTGGGCCCCATGACAAAAAATCTAATTGGGGCCCCTCTGCGCAGCTGTTGTCACCACATCTCTAGGACCCAACTGTCCCATCAAAAGCTTTACATAGGCCTAACTCTCGACACTAACACTAACACTATGGCACAATGGCGGCTCTTCGATCTTTCAGTTTTCAACCTTTGACTGTGCAGATACAGGATGTGAAAGAGGTGCTCAGCAGGGTGAACCCCAGGAAAGCAGCAGGACCGGACGGAGTACTTGGGAAAGTGCTCAAGGCCTGCGCTGACCAGCTCTCAAAGGTGTTCACCAGCATCTTCAACCTTTCCCTGGCACAGGCTACTATCCCAGCCTGCCTAAAGTCGGCTACTATCATCCCTGTACCCAAAAAATCAAATATAATCAGCCTCAACGACTACCGTCCAGTGGCACTTACACCAATCATCACCAAATGCTTGGAACGGTTAGTCTTGGGTCACATCAAAGATTGCCTCCCTCCCTCGTTTGACCCTTATCAATTCGCCTACAAGGCAAATAGGGCAACTGAGGACGCTATTGCCATCACTCTACACACGGGGCTGAGCCACCTGGAGCATAGAGAGAGCTATGTCAGGATGCTCTTTATTGATTATAGCTCAGCCTTCAACACTATCATCCCCGACATCCTGATTAGCAAACTGTCTGATCTGGGATTCCACCCACTCACCTGTTCATGGATTAAAGATTTTCTCACAAACAGACAACAGTCAGTAAAACTTGGAGACAACCTCTCCTCTACTTGTTTATTGAGCACGGGCTCCCCACAAGGTTGTGTGTTGAGTCCGCTGCTCTACATCCTCTACACTGCCGATTGCAGACCCATCCACAACAGTAATACCATACTGAAGTTTGCGGATGACACAACGGTGGTGGGGTTGATCTCGGAGGGTGACGAGTCAGCCTACAGGGACGAGGTTTTGGAATTGTCCAAGTGGTGCCGGGCAAACAACCTGACAATAAACACCACAAAAACCAAAGAAATTATCCTGGACTTCAGGAAGCACCGGGCAGACCTGAGACCCCTTTACCTCAATGGAGACTGCGTGGAGAGGGTCCACGCTTTCACCTTTTTGGGCACTATAATCTCCGCCGACTTCTCCTGGAAAAAAAACACCACTGCTGTCTTTAAAAAAGCACATCAACGTCTGCACTTCCTGAGAGTCCTCAAGAGGAACAACGTTGGAAAGGAGCTGCTAGTGACTTTTTACCACTCCACCGTCGAGAGCATTTTAACGTACTGCATTACGGTGTGGTTCTCTCACTGCACAGAGGCAGAACGGAAGAAGCTCCAGAGAGTGGTAAACACCGCACAGAGAATCATCGGCTGCACCCTTCCCTCCCTAAAGGACATCTACTCATCCCGTTGCCTCAATAGAGCAAAGGCCATCACCAAAGACTGCTTCCATCCAGCCTACCCCCTGTTTGAGCTGTTGCCCTCTGGCAGGCGCTACAGGTCAATCAGGACCAGAACAAATAGACTCAGGAATAGCTTCTTTCCACAAGCCATCACCATACTGAACACACATGGTCACTAACTGTTTCCAACCCGTACACACATACATACGCATAAACACACACACACCCACACACACACACACACATTTACAATATGGTCCATGTGGAAATGTTTACATTTCAGTGTACAAAATGTTCTATTCTGTCTTGTGTTATTATCTTTATTTTATTTATTTTTTTATGAAGTACATTCTTGCTTGTCTTTTAAAGTTATATTTATGTGTACTAGATGAATTGCTGCTAAATTTTCGTTGTTCATTTCTTGGGCAATGACAATAAAAACTCTCTCTCTCTCTCTCTAAGTCACTAACACTACAGAACATTGACACAAATTACCTATAGTTCTGTATTACCACCACTTGATTAAATACATTAGATACAATGTGTGTGTGTGTGTGTGTGTGTGTGTAAGCTTCTCAAACAAATTGCCATTCGTGATGGAAAATAATAAAGTCTGTATAGATGTCATTTAACGGCCAAAATTCAGTCTAAATGAACCACTCACAGACTAAATCTACCCACCTTTTTTGTGAAAAACTGGTATACAGAACGACAGCCTTTCTTTAGTCTTTCCTCTCTCTTTCCTCTCTTTCCTTTTCTGGAAACCAGATTTTAATTTACTATTCGACATTATGGTCTTGAAGCGCGCCGGCGCCTTCAACGTGCATAGATTGACTGTCTGTCTGCTAAACTCCGTCACCAATGCGCACGCTTAGGCAGGACCAAACCATTTCATGCAGATACATGGGGGTGGTCGGTCAATATGGATATTTACTTTTTGGTCAATGGGGGATATTTAACATTTATTGCCAAAATAAGTCAATCAAAGACATCATTCAATTTATTATTATTTGAAATATACTCAATGATGATGTTTTATATAAGTTTTTTTTTTTTTTTTTTTTACCTATTTGATGGGCCCTTGGAATTGTCCTAACTTTTCCCCCCTATACGCCCATGTACCCGGAGCCACCCTTCGCAAAGGTCGTATTTACCCTCTGTCCATCCCGGAAGAGAAGGCCATGGAGGAGTATGCGGAAGAAGCACTCAACCAACAGTTTATTCGACCATCGACCTCCCCTGCTGCTTCGAGTTTCTTCTTCGTGGCCAAGAAGGACGGAGGCTTGCGGCCGTGCATTGACTATCGTCACCTCAACTCCCAAACCGTCAAATTCAGTTATCCCCTTCCTCTGGTCCCTGCCGCTCTGGAGCAACTACGTGGAGCTCGCATTTTCTCTAAGTTGGACCTAAGAAGTGCTTACAACCTGATCCGTATTCGGCGAGGCGACGAGTGGAATACCGCCTTTGTGACCCCTACTGGTCACTATGAGTACCAAGTTATGCCCTTCGGATTAGCCAACGCTCCCGCAGTCTTCCAGGGATACATGAATGAAGTCCTTCTAGAATTTCTCAATCGCTTTGTGGTAGTCTATATAGACGACATACTCATTTATTCCTCATCCTTGACTGAACATCGTCTGCATGTCATTTAGGTTCTGGAAAAGTTGAGAGAACATCAGTTATACTTAAAGTTGGAGAAATGCGAGTTCCACACATCCACCGTCCAATTCCTGGGGTACGTGATTTCCCAACGCGGAGAACAAATGGACCAGAGGAAGGTGGAGACCATCCAGAACTGGCCACAACCCAACTCCATAAAAGAACTTCAACGCTTCCTCGGTTTCGTGAACTTCTACCGAAGATTTATCCGTAACTACAGTCTGATCAGTGCTCCCCTCACCTCTGCTCTCAAGGGCCGGCCCAAGTCTCTGTCCTTGTCCTCAGATGCAGTCCAAGCCTTCCAGCGACTGAAGGAGACCTTCACTACTGCGCCCATTCTCTGCCATCCCAATCCAGACCTTCCGTTTGTGGTCGAAGTGGACGCATCTTCCACGGGAGTGGGAGCTGTCCTATCTCAGCGGCAGGGTGAGCCATCCAAACTCCTTCCATGCGCCTTCTTCTCCAGGAAGCTGTCCCTGGCGGAGCGAAATTACGACATCGGCAACCGGGAAGTGCTGGCCATTAAACTGGCCCTCGAGGAGTGGAGGCACTGGCTGGAGGGAGCGAATCACCAATTCACTGTAATCACTGATCACCGAAATTTGGAATATCTCCGAGAGGCTAAGAGACTGAACCCCCGACAGGCCCGCTGGGCTCTGTTTTTCACTCGCTTCAACTTCACTGTATCCTACCGTCCTGGCAGCAAGAATTGTAAGGCTGATGCCTTGTCTCGACTCCATCATTCCTCCGTAGAAGATGTTAGTTCTGAACCTATCCTCCCTCCAGCCATAATCCTCAGTCCCATCGTCTGGGAATTGGACCAGCAGATCACCCAGGAACTTGGTAACCAACCAGCTCCGCCGGGAGGTCCAGAAGGGCGTATCTTCGTGCCACCTCATCTTCGGACTCAGCTCACTCAGTTCCGGGCTCTGGACATCCGGGTAGCAAGCGTACCCTCTCGCTCCTCAGTCAACGGTACTGGTGGCCATCCATCGCCAGAGATGTCTCCAGGTATGTCCGCGGGTGCTCAGTCTGTGCCATTAGCAACACCCCGAGGAGACTTTGGGCGGGTAAGCTAGTGCCGTTGCCACTGCCCAGACGACCTTGGTCTCACATCGGCGTAGACTTCATGACCGACTTACCCAACTCTGAGGGGTTCACTTGTGTCTTTGTGGTGGTGGATCGATTCTCTAAAGGGTGTAAGCTAATCCCTCTACCTGGACTTCCTACAGCGATGGAAGCAGCGGAAGCCCTGTTCCACCATGTCTTCCGAAACTTCGGACTCCCTGAAGATATCGTCTCTGACCGGGGTCCACAGTTCATCTCTCGAGTTTGGCAAGCCTTCTTCAGACTCCTCGGGGTCACCATCAGCCTTTCGTCCGGTTATCATCCACAGACTAATGGCCAGACTGAGCGTAAGATTCAGGAGATCGGTCGTTACCTGCGGACATACTGCCACCAGTACCAGGACAGCTGGAGCCATTTCCTCCCTTGGGCGGAGTACGCACAAAACTCCCTGCATCAGAATTCCACCGGGCTCACCCCCTTCCAGTGTGTCCTTGGTTACCAGCCTCCACTCTTTCCTTGGTCGGGTGAGCCCTCGGAGGTTCCAGCTGTCGACTTCTGGTTCCATCAGAGCGAGGGGGTATGGGACTCAGCTCACGTGCATCTACAGCAGGCAGTTCGGAGACACAAGGAGCAAGCTGACCGTCACCGACTCGACACTCCCTTATATCAACCAGGTCAGAAAGTATGGTTGTCGACTCGGGACATTCGTCTCCGTCTGCCTTGCCGTAAGTTGAGTCCTCGATTCATTGGACCTTTCACCATCCAGAGGCAGTTGAACGAAGTCACCTACAGGCTCAATCTTCCCCGTCATTATAGAATCTCTCCTTCTTTCCATGTGTCCTTACTCAAACCCTTCACTGACCCTGTCACTCCTGTTCCCGCAGATAACCCTCCCACGGACGTACCTCCTCCTCCCGTCCCCGTCGAGGAGGAACAGTCTGCTTCTCGTCTGTGAAACCTGACACTAGTTCTGTTTATCGTGAGCTCATGGCTGTCTTGTGTTTCTTCTGTGCCATGTGCCCTCCTCTCTATTGTCTCTTGTTATCTGATTATTGGTTAATTTGTCCCACCTGTCCTGTTCGTTACCCTCCTTTGTTTGTTCCCCTATTTAGCCTCCCTGTGTTTGTAGTCCAGGGCTGGTTCGTTGTCTATGTTCCCTTATGTGTTCTATGCTACCTGAGTCCTCTTTTGTTTTGAGTTTGTACCTGGTTTGCCCGTCATGAAATAATTCCTCTGCAATTCTATCCACGTCTCATGTTCTACCATTCCGTGACAGGATTTCACTGGCAAGAAGATTACTAAAATGTGTCGACACTTTATCTTGTCTTGCATATTGTAAACATGAATTTAAACATACTTTAATTCTTGTAAGATTTGTTTAATGGTTACTTAAGTATTTCATTTATAATAATAATTACTTTGGGATTTACAATAGAATAATTTTTGTTTATAAACTATTACATGCACAAACACAATTTTTAGTACATATACACAAACCTCAAATCAACACAAACACATTACACCATAATTTATCCGATTGACTCTAATATGCAGAAGCAGAAAACAGGAAAAAAGCGAGTATTCAATTTATTGGCCAAACCTGAGAAAACGGCACCATCTTGTAAAAAAAACGATTTTTATTTTATTTTAAAGCCTTGCCAACAGAAGTATATTAACAAAGACTGCATCATTTTATAGTTAAATGGCCCTGTGATAAAAAGAAATTGGCAGTTTTAATGGGTTTCAATGGGGACATTTTTGTCCTTAATGTCCTGAGTGTAAGTATTTTGTGTACAATGTGGAAAGGAAATAAGAAAATTCAAATAAAATTACACACTTGTGCCAAAATTGATGCATTAGGCATTACAACCACTTACAAGTCAGACCCAATTTTGGCAAGTGATGCATTCATGACATACCTAAAATAAAAAGGTTTCTGCTCATAAGTCATTCTGAATAGACACATAACACACATATATTTAGAAAGCCAACCCTTGATAGTTTATAGATAATAGATGAGATATATAAGCTCAAACATAAAAACAAAAACAACAAATATTAATAATATATTTATTAAATGTATTTAAATATTATGTGATTGTAGGATTGCAAGTTATAACCACAACTGTGTAGCCACAATTGTGGTCATGCTTCATTTCAAATGAGGATTGAAATCTCTAAAATTATGTGTTTTATGAAGCCTATTGTAAGACCATGTCAGGCTTTGGAGAAGTTTTAGATAAGGCTGCTTATAATTTTTTTTATTGCCCTGTAAACACCCATTTACAGACTTTGACTAATGTCTGGTGAGGAGAACTGGCCCATTCATGCTCTATTGATGTAAATCGACAAACATTTCACACCTGCCTGTATGAGACCTTATTCTTTTGTTTGAATTCAGCCATTATAGCCTTTATTCGGGCACTATGCTTGCCATATAACTTACACCCGTCATCCCACTAACCATGAATAATCTTAAGTCTGGCTATAAAACAAAACAAAAATAACTATTCTTAAAACTTGAATGTGAATTATTTAAAAAAAAATTATTATTGAATAGAAAAGCTCATACAGCATGTGCATTAGCACAACAAGTAGCATCAAGCTACATGACACAATTTAATTGATTAATATTACACTTTTACTTAAAGCTCACTTTAAAACACCATCGACTATTTTTTATCATATTCCGGTTTCAAGTCTATTTTTTTTTTTTTTTTTTTAAATACCGGTATGTTATATTTAGCATTTTATATGAAGCTATCCTTACCTAGCATGCAAACATTTTTATTCATACACCCCAAATCCTTCGAAAATCACAAATAAACCACATATATTAAAAATGTGCATTTATTAGCTTCTTGTTTCAGGTGAATGGATGTTACTTTAGCTTTGTTACGACAGGTTAGAAGGTAAACAGGACCGCGTCATGCAGAAGGGCAGGATTATGGTCACGTTGGATCATATGAGATGATTGACAGCTGTACAGTGAATGAGCGAGCACTGAGATCAAAAACTGATGCAAATCAGGAAGAGGAGAGACAGAGCTCGCTGTATTCGCTGTTTGAGCTCTTCAGATCGCATAATTCAGTGGAAAATTAATATGAAAATTAATATGCATGGCTCTCAAGTGTCACGCATTTAGCATTACAAATCTCCCGTCAGCAAATTTAGCAAATTATTCGCCCGTCGGTGTATGAATGAGTGAGTGAATGGGTGAATGTGAGGCAAATTGTAAAGCGCTTTGGTGGCCTTTGGGTCTGTGAAAGCGCTATATAAATGCAGTCCATTTACCATTTACCATTACAGTCACTCACAGTTTTGCCATTTTACTTGAACTTCTAGCACTTATATCATGTCCCATTTTAAAACACTCATAAGAGTGACCCTGAGTGACCCTGACTATTACTGTATCTATTTTTAAGTAATTTTACTGTATGTGTTTGGAGAAAAGTAAAAGGCGAATTCACCCCAAACATCAAGTGCATTCTAGCACTTACAGCATGTGCCATTTTCAAACACTCTGAAAAATTGATCAATGAGACCCTTTGTTATTATTAAAGCATAATTTGCAAATCTGTATTAATCTAGAAGCAGAAGCAGATTTAACTGTGATTTGTAATAAACAGTTTAACTGGTAAAATCCTCAGAGGAGTTGTGCAGAGATTGCATAAGAATGGAAAGACAGTTTCTGTGAAGGATGTCCTGAATGTGAGTAAATGTGTGTTAGTTACAGGATCAGAGAATGACACTGTTTCTCTGTCATAGTCCAGCTGAACTCTCACACACTGGAGCTTCTGTTTAACAGGAAAGACAGTGGCAGGTTGCTCTGGGGATTGCGAGCCGTATTTGCTGTTTATGTAATCCACACACCAGACATTAGAGTTAAAGAAATCCTTCCCCTTCCTTTGGTTTGATGCTGTCGTTATTCCAAGACTCCAGTCTGTATTGTCTCCAACCTCCACATCCCAGCAGTGTTTTCCTGAGTTAAAGCCCTCAGATCCCAGGACACATGGATAATAGTCAAACCTCTCTGGATTATTAGGAAGTGTTTTATCTACACGACTATACGACACACTGGTCAGATCAGCAGAGAGTGTGAGATGAGGATCTGCTGTGTTTGGATCCAGATTCAACGGAGCTGCAAAGAGAATAACATCAGATTAGAGGATGAGATGTGATGTATTAGAAATGTAAATGTAATACATTTTTCTTTTGTTGAAATAAATCATAAATCATGCTATCATAACAATGGTGTCTCAGTTCCCTTTCAAGGGAACTCGCGTTGCGTCAATTGACGCTAAGGGAACGCAACGCGTGATGATGTCTTGAAGCACATGTAAAATCAGTCCAATGGCGTGAAGGGACGTCAGAGCGGGTGACGTCATGAACCAGGAAACTATATAAGCCGGTACAAACCCAGCCGCGACAGCTTCTGTGTCTTCACAAGCGCTCTATGTGAAATCTGTCTTGTTATTTGGTGTTGTCATATATCAAGTATGGCGAGCAAGCAGCAGTTTAGGATGTGTGTGCACCCCTGCCCGCGTTATTTAATGGGTGGGGACACTCATGTTCTTTGTGTAGCTTGTTTGGGTGAGGAGCATGCACGGTCAGCACTCGAGGGCGCTGGCTGTGAGCACTGCGAAGTGCTTCCCTTGCGGACGCTCCGCCCCCGCCTGCCGTTCTTTAGCGAGGACGCTCAGCCTCGCGTTCTCCAATGCTCAGGTCCCACTGCTGCCGAGGCACAGCGAAGGCTTCAGTCTTGGGGTTCGCAAATGGATCTGTCAGCGGGGTTAGAGACGGGCTCTACCTTATCTCTACCCTCACCTGACAGAGCCAGTGCTTTGTGTCAGGGTTCGGAAGCACGCGCTGCGGTTTCTTCCACCCTGATACAGGCACCAACACTTCAACTATCCAGTTCTGAGGAACTGGATGTTGTGAGTGTTGATACACACGAGTCTGAGGATTCGCCACCTCAGTCTCGTGCGTATGAGGAGCTGGTTGAGGTGGTCACGAGAGCGGTCGAAATTTTTTATATCGATTGGCCGTCAGATAAGCAGGACGTTCGCTCGAAAAGCAAACTCGACGAACGCTTCCTGCCCTCTCGTGCACAACCTCAACACCGGCGGCTTCCATTTTTCCCCGATCTTCACACTGAGGTGTCTAGATCGTGGGAGAAGCCAGTGTCGAGCAGAATTTATAACACACAAACATCACATTACTCCAATATACACAATTATAAAGAGTATGGTTATGGGGAGATGCCAAAAGTGGAAGAGACGCTCATGAGCTATCTCTCCCCTGAATCTGCATCCTCCATTAAAGCCCCGGTGTTACCCACCAAGCCTGTTAGAGTTACATCTGGTTTGGTGGGTAAGGCTTATTCTGCTGCTGGTCAGGCTGCAGCGTGTCTCTAAGCAACATTAAAGAAAAGGACAAACATTTTCTTATGGATGCTCTAGTTTCGCCCTCTGGGCTTTTCGGTGACGCCGTGATTTCAGTGGTTGAACGGTTTCAAGAATCAGCTAAACAATCCGTTGCGTTTCAGAAACTCCTCCCCCGCCGGACTCATGTCTCCGGGGCTGCTGAGCGGGAGCAGCCCCAAACATCTAAAGCCAGCTCCTCCCATTGCTTCATTCAAAAAATGAGCATGGCTTCTCATGCTCCTCCACAGAAAAGCCAGGGTCACGGGAAGTCCGCTCAACAGCAGTCGACCAGGCCCAAAACGGATCTGAGGACCGTTATTTTGTCCAGGAAGGCTGCGAAGAAAAGGTCCTGACGTCCGAGGGCTCAGGTCATCGAGGACAGTCCCCCCCGAAGAGAGAGCGGTTAACACCTCGTTTACGGTGCCAGTTCCTCTTCGGGTGTCCTCAGGGGACCGTTATGCTAACTCTGCCACTTCGTGTGTTACAGAGCGCAGCGGTCCCCAGCGAGCACATATTTCAGGGTCCACCCGGAAACGTAGTGGCCCTGGGATGCCCGCCCCCTCCGAGGAGGGTCTCAGAGCAGTCCGTTCAGTCGTTCCCTGCCGGCGAGCCGTTACAGGGCGACGAGCTGATTGCTCAACAACAACTAAATCCAGAAGCCAGTCTCGAGAGGCTGGTACCCCTAGTAGAGTTTTTGACAGCGTGGAAGCTACTGCCAAATATTTCTCGTTGGGTCCTGCAGACCATAGAAAAGGGTTATCAGATTCAGTTTGGGTCTCGTCCGCCCAGGTTTATGGGGGTTCTACCCACCGTGGTGGACCCCGAGCAGGTTCTGGTGATGGAACAGGAAGTGAGGAACCTGCTGGACAAGGGGGTCATAGAACATGTACCTCCCTCCAGCAGGGACACGGGGTTTTACAGCCGTTATTTCATCGTTCCAAAAAAGGATGTGGGGTTGCGTCCCATTTTGGATCTGAGAGTTCTGAACGAATCGGTCATGCAACTGAAATTCAAAATGTTAACTTTGAGACAAATTGTTCTGCAGATCAGATCCGAGGACTGGTTTGTCACAATAGATCTCAAGGACGCATATTTCCATATTTCCATCCACCCATATCACAGGAAGTTCCTGAGGTTTGCTTTCGGGGGCGAAGCATACCAATATCGAGTTCTTCCATTCGGTCTAGCACTATCTCCCCGCACCTTCACGAAATGCATGGATGCATCTTCTGGCACCTCTACGTATACAGGGTATTCGCATCATGAACTACATCGACTACATTGGTTGATTTTAGCTCAGTCGCATCAGTTGGTGGTTCGGCATCGAGATGTCGTCCTCGCCCACATGGAGCTGGGGTTACGGCTAAACGCCAAGAAAAGTGTGCTTTCTCCATTACAGAGGACCAGTTATCTAAGGGTAGTTTGGGATTCTATGTTAATGCGGGCGCGTCTGTCTCCGGCACGCATAGAGACCATTCTGTCAGCCGTGAAAAGGATAAAGCTAGGCCAGTCGCTTACTGTAAAACAGTTTCAGAGACTGTTGGGTTTGATGGCAGCAGCGTCCAACGTGATACCTTTTGGCCTGCTGCACATGAGGCCCTTACAGTGGTGGCTCAGAACCAAAGGGTTTTCCCCGAGGGGCAACCCTTTTCGCATGATCAAGGTTACACGCGGCGATGCTTACGTGCCCTGGGTATGTGGAAGAAACCGTGGTTCCTGTCCCAGGGTCCCATGCTGGGAGCTTCTTGTTGTCGCAGGATGCTAACGACAGATGCCTCCCTCACGGGCTGGGGAGCGATCCTAGAGGGACGCTCGGCTCGGGGTCTGTGGGGAGACCATCACCTTTCCTGGCATATCAATCGCCTGGAGATGATGGCTGTCTTTCTTGCTCTCAAGTGTTTCCTCACAGACCTCAGGGGCCACCATGTGTTGGTCCACACAGACAACACATCGGTGGTCGCCTATATCAATCATCAAGGGGGTTTGCGGTCACGTCCACTGTGCAAACTGGCGCACCAAATCCTCTTGCTGCTTTCACTCAGGGCAGCTTATATCCCGGGGGCCCAGAACGTGGGAGCAGACATCCTGTCGAGACAGGGGCCGAGGCCCGGGGAATGGAGGCTCCACCCCAAGGTTGTGGAGCTGATATGGAGAGAGTTTGGCCAGGCTCAAGTGGACCTGTTTGCGTCTCGAGAGACTTCGCATTGTCCACTCTGGTTCTCCCTCACGCATCCAGCTCCTCTCGGACTGGATGCGATGGTACAGACGTGGCCGAGGCTACGTTTGTATGCTTTTCCCCCGATCGCTCTGCTCCCAGGAGTTTTGGAAAGAGTTCGCAGGGACCATCTACACCTACTTCTTATAGCCCCGCGGTGGCCGGGCAGAGTTTGGTTTGCAGATCTAGTGTCTCTCCTCAACGGGCCTCCTATGGAGCTTCCCGTCAGGAGGGATCTGTTGTCCCAGGCAGGAGGTTCGATATTTCATCCTCGTCCCGAACTGTGGAACCTGTGGGCTTGGCCTCTGAGGGGGCCCAGCTCATAGGGTCAGGTCTCTCAACCGAGGTTGTGGAGACCATTCTACAATCCAGAGCTCCCTCCACGAGGAAACATTATGCTTTAAAATGGAGAGTTTTTTCTTCCTGGTGCAGTGACCGTCAGTTGAACCCAGTTAACTGCCCGGTCGGTTCAGTGCTAGAGTTTCTGCAGGACCGGTTCACTGCAGGTCTATCTCCGTCCACGTTAAAAGTTTATGTGGTGGTCATAGGTGCTTACCACATTCCTTTGGGTGGAATGTCTTTGGGGAAAGACCCGTTGGTATCTCGTTTTCTTCGTGGCACTTTGAGGCTGAGGCCTGCTGAGCGCACTAGGGTTCCGACTTGGGACCTGGCGATTGTCCTCCATGGCCTTTCCCAGGCTCCCTTCGAGCCCCTGGAGGAGGTTCCAGCCAGGTTTCTCACTCTAAAGACTGTTCCTCCTCGCTATTTCCTCTCTTAAAAGAATAGGAGATCTTCAGGCTCTGTCGGTTGCACCCTCGTGCTTGGAATTTGCACCTGGCATGGTTAAAGCATTCCTTCATCCTAGACCTGGTTATGTTCCGAAGGTCCCCACTAATGTGGCCCGATCTATAGTTCTGCAGGCCTTCTGTCCTCCTCCATTCCAGGATGCGGACCAGGAAAGGCATAATTTGCTTTGCCCAGTTAGGGCGTTGGATGCTTACGTCCACAGAGCTGCCCTGTGGCGTAAATCCGAACAGCTGTTTGTAGGTTTTAGACCCCCTAACAAAGGGTCTCCTGCATCAGAGCAAAGAATGAGCAAGTGGGTGGTCGAGGCTATTTCACTTGCTTATTAGTCGACCGGACAGCCTTCTCCTTTGGCTGTCCGGTCTCATTCTACTAGGAGTATGGCGGCCTCTAAGGCCTTATTGTCAGGAGTTCCACTACAAGACGTTTGTGATGCGCCAGGATGGTCTTCACCTCACACATTCGTTAGGTTTTATGCTCTGGACTTGGACTCTACACAAGGGTCCCGAGTGCTCTCGTCCTAGTGCTGCTCACCCTGATTTCACACTGGACAGGCACTTCTCGCTATGGGGGCGTTGGTATAGACGTTCCCTTAGCGTCAACTGACGTAGCGCGAGTTCCCTTTAAAGGGAACGCCTCGGTTACGACTGTAACCTCGGTTCCCTGAAGAGCGAACGGGCTTATATAGTTTCCTGGTTCATGACGTCACCCGCTCTGACGTCCCGTCACGCCATTGGACTGATTTTACATGTGCTTCAAGACATCATCACGCGTTGCGTTCCCTTAGCCTCAATTGACGCAACGTCTCGTTCCCTCTTCAGGGAACCGAGGTTACAATCGTAACCGAGGCGTTACTGTCAGACTGGATTGAGGCTCCAGGTTTAATATCAGTATTCAATAAACACTGTTGTATCCTAATACATAAAGGTCTAGACCTTGAGGAATAGACTTTTATTATGAGTTCGCTGTATGATCTGATGATTTACTTTAAAGGGCACCTATTATGGATTTTTGAAAATTACCTTTCATGTAGTGTGTAACATAGATCTAAGTGAACAAAAACATCCTGCAAAGTTTTAAATATGAAAGTTCACCGTATACAAAGTTATTGTAAAGAGTCGCTGATATGAATCGATAGACGACCGATGCTTTTTCTCTGTCTAGATGACGTCAACTTGACAAGTTATTTGAATAAGATACGCCCACTTATTGCACTCGTAGACGCCAGGGAAATCTTGAAAACATCATGTCGATGAGACGCTGCGTTCTAAAGTGCGACGCAAAAGCGAACTTTTTTCATCTGCCCAGGGAGGAGCATTTGAAGACTAAGTGGCTACAGTTCATACACAACTATACCACAGAAGTATAGCCGTTCATATATACAACTATACCACAGAAGTATACGTTAGCCCGGACCTTGTGCTTTGTTCGCGTCATTTTGAAGATGATTGCTTCACAAACATAAATGCTGTAAAATATGGATTTGCGAGCCGGCTGATATATAAGGAAGGTTCAGTACCTAGTTTATTTGGATCAGCTTCCTCCTCCGAATCACAACCTGTAAGTAGCCTATTATTAATATTAATAATTGTTTCTTTTATGTTTTATGTAGCATACTCAATAATTATTTTGTGTGTTGTGTACGCAAAGCGCAGCTTCTATAGTCTTCAATGTCAATTGTATTGAAATATGTGAAGTGTTTGTCGTTGTTATTGGAGTTGTCATAAAGAATAGAGCAATACCTCGTAGTACTGCATTATTAATCTGTTTATGCGTTGGGCTAACGCAAACAAAGACTGAATGTGCTTTTACTACTGAACGTTGGGCTATGGTCGCTAACATAACTCAACTTAAATTTCTTCTCTTATTTTGATTTTTTTACTACAAAGCTGTGCACTATAATCATATTATAACACAATGTAATTGATAAACTGTCACGGTTTATGAATCGGCTGTCTCATGCTGATGTGTCTGCGTGAGTGTAATTGTGTGGGTGTGGTTACTCGTTGTGTTGATTAGTGTCTCCAGCTGCCATTCATTCCAGTTCCCTTTATATACCCAGCATTTTCTCTCTCTTGTTGTCAGATCGTTGTGGTTGTTCCTTGGTGTGTTTACTGTGCTCGTGCCTCGTCTGTTCTGTTCCTCGTTTGGATTTCGTCAGTTCTTCCTGTCGTCTGGATTTCGTCAGTTCTTCATCTGGATGTTCCACTATCCCTGGGTTTCACTCGAGCACGCTGTCATCTGTTTCCACCACCGGATCGCCATCTCGTCCCTGCTTCACTGACCATCTGAGTGTTTGTCCCCGATCTGTGCCTTGTCATCATTGTTCACTCTAACTTTATTCATTAAACTGAGTTTTACTTGCATCTTGCATCCTCCTGTTATTTCCTCACAGAACGATCTGACCAAACCATGGATGCAGCAAATTTGTCACAGATCAACGATTTCATCGCTCGCAGTATCTCACGTATGGATCAACAGGAAGAGAACATCTCAGGCACAGGTCGTGCGGTGCAAGCACTCGTGAAGCAGGTGTCCGAGCTCACCCAACAGGTACAACTTTTACGGATTCCCACTGCGCCCCCCACACCGACCGTCCCCTCACCACCGGCGCTTGCAGCAGCAGGGAGACCAGAGCCACGCCTACCCACACCAGAGGGATATTCCGGTGAACCGGAGTTTTGCAGAGCATTCCTCACAAGATGTTCTATGCATTTTGCCTTACAGCCACACACTTTCCAGAGCGAACAGGCGAAGGTGGCATTTGTATTAACCCTGCTGTCAGGAAGAGCATCGCTTTGGGGGACGGCGGTGTGGGAGAACGGAGACAACTGCTGCACCTCGTTCCAGGCACTCTCCGAAGAGATGAAGAGAGTTTTCGACCGTGCAGTGGCGGGTAAGGAGGCAGCCAGATTACTCGCCAAACTGCGACAGGGAGAAGGCTCGGTGGCGGACTTTTCCATTCGGTTCCGCACCCTGGCCGCAGAGTGCCGTTGGAACGAGGAGGCGCAGTGGGATATGTTCCTGCATGGGTTGGCTGACCGCGTTCAAAAGGAGATTTACGCAATGGACTTACCGGAGACGCTGAACGGACTAGTGGAACTTGCGCTGAGAGTAGACACTCGACTGAATCGTGTGACCAGATTGACGCGCCCCAGCCGTCCACAGTTCAGCACGGAAGACCACCAGCCCGGTGGTGCGAGCGCGGTCAGCCCCGCATTCGACCACGAACCCATGCAGGTGGGGAGAGCTCGGCTTTCCCGGGAGGAGAGGGAGAGGCGGAGATCCCAAGGACTCTGTCTCTACTGTGGCCGGGCGGGCCACTTCATCCACTCCTGCCCGGTAAAAGAGCAAGCCCGGTAGTAAGTATGAGGCTACTATCGGGTGGGATCTCCGCCGAGAAGACCTCATCACCATCATAAACCCTCCTCCCGGTAAGACTGAGATGGTGACAGTCGACGCACTGCACCAACGCACTTCTGGATTCGGGAGCGGAGGGTAATTTCATGGACTTCAAACTTGCACTTAAACTTCAGATCCCCGTCACTCCTCTCTCGCACCAGATTACCGTCAACGCACTTTCAAGAACTTCCCCGGATTACACATGCTACTGAAGACATTACCCTCATCACTTCTGGAAATCACACAGAACTCATCTCATTTTTTTTCATGGACTCACCACTTGCACCAGTGGTTTTGGGACACCCGTGGCTTTCCAGACACAACCCCCGTGTCGACTGGTGCACTAACACTGTTTCCACATGGAGTAACCACTGTCATGAGTCCTGTTTAGTGTCTGCCTGTCCCTCTGTGTCTGGTTCTGTGTTTCAGAGTGAGGCAGCGGATTTGTCTAACGTGCCCCCGGAGTACCACGACCTGAAGGAGGTGTTCAGTAAGTCTCGCGCTGCTTCTCTTCCTCCGCATCGTTCCTATGACTGTGCGATAGATCTACTGCCAGGTAAATCTCCGCCTAAGGGCAAACTTTACTCTCTTTCTATCCCCGAGAGGGAGGCCATGGAGAAATATATTTCTGATTCTCTGGCCTCTGGGTTCATCCAGCCTTCCTCTTCTCCTGCGGGGGCGGGGTTCTTTTTCGTTGGGAAGAAGGATGGTTCTCTACGACCTTGCATTGATTACCGAGAGCTGAACAACATCACGGTAAAGAATTCTTACCCTTTGCCGTTGATGTCTTCAGCTTTCGAGAGGTTGCAGGGAGCATCCATTTTCACGAAACTGGACTTACGTAATGCATATCATTTGGTTCGCATCAGGAAGGGGGATGAATGGAAAACCGCTTTTAATACCCCTAGGGGGGACTTTGAATATTTGGTTATGCCTTTCGGGCTTTCCAACTCCCCAGCGGTTTTCCAAGCACTCGTTAATGACGTGTTGAGAGACATGGTAGATCAGTTCATATATGTTTACCTGGATGACATATTGATTTTTTCTTCGTCTCTCAAGGAACACGTTCAACGCGTCAGACGAGTGCTCCAGAGACTGTTAGAGAATGGGCTATTTGTCATGGCGGATGTATGCTCGTTTCATGCACAGTCTGTTCCCTTCTTAGGGTACATCATCTCCTCTGAGGGAGTGCGCATGGATCCTGACAAGGTTAAGGCTGTGGTAAATTGGCCAAGTCCAGATTCCCGTAAGGCCCTACAGCGGTTTCTGGGGTTCGCCAATTTTTACCGACGTTTCATTCGTAATTTCAGCCAACTAGTCGCGCCTCTGACTGCCTTGACCTCCCCCCGAACGATGTTCAGGTGGTCGAACACTACCGAGGCAGTGTTCACCAACCTCAAGAGTCGCTTCGTTTCGGCTCCCATTCTTGTCACCCCTGATCCCACACGTCAGTTCGTGGTGGAGGTCGACGCGTCAGAGGTGGGAGTAGGAGCAGTGCTTTCACAACGCGCTTCCTCAGACGACAAGATGCATCCCTGCGCGTTTCTTTCTCATCGACTATCGTCTGCCGAATGTAATTATGACATTGGTAATAGAGAATTGTTGGCAGTTAAGTTAGCGTTGGAGGAGTGGCGTCATTGGTTAGAGGGTTCGGGGGGACCCTTTATCGTTTGGACCGACCATAAGAATCTTGAATACATCAGATCTGCTAAAAGACTCAACTCCAGGCAGGCTCGGTGGGCTCTTTTTTTCGGACGTTTTGATTTTGTTCTCTCGTACCGCCCCGGGTCCAAAAACATCAAACCCGACTCTTTATCTCGTATTTTTGATCCATCCGAACGCCCGGTGACTCCCGAGTGTATTTTACCTGAGAAAGTTGTCATCTCCACTCTGGTATGGGAGGCCGAATCGAAGGTCATGACAGCCTTAGAAGGGGTAACGCCTCCGCCTGGTTGCCCACCGAGTCGATTGTTTGTTCCGGAGGGGTTACGGTCTGATGTTATTCGATGGGGTCATTGCTCCAACGTGGCTTGTCATCCAGGAGTGACTCGCACCAGTTTTCTAGTTAAGCAACGATTTTGGTGGCCATTGATGGCTCGTGACATTCACGATTTTGTTTTGGCTTGCTCAGTCTGTGCCACTAGTAAGACATCTAACCAACCCCCAGACGGGTTACTTCGACCGCTGTCTGTCCCTTCGAGACCCTGGTCCCACATCGCTCTAGATTTTGTCACCGCCCTCCCGCCCTCCAATGGCATGACGGTTGTTTTAACCGTAGTGGACCGGTTCTCGAAGGCGGCACATTTAATTCCCTTGCCCAAATTACCTTCAGCCAAGGAGACAGCGGTCACTGTCATAGATCACGTTTTTCGGTTACATGGCCTCCCAACGGACGTGGTCTCTGACGGGTTCCCAATTCGTATCCAGATTTTGGCAAGAATTTTGTAGATTGCTGGGGGCCACGGTCAGTCTGTCCTCGGGCTATCATCCCCAGAGTAATGGCCAGTCTGAGCGAGCCAATCAGGACCTCGAAAGAATGTTGCGATGTTTGGTTGCCAAGAATCCGTCATCCTGGAGCCAACAGCTTTCTATGGTGGAGTACGGCCACAATTCATTACCAGTGTCATCCACGGGCCTTTCGCCATTTAAGTGTAGTTTAGGTTACCAGCCACCAATTTTTCCGAGTCTGGAATCCGAGGTCGCGGTTCCCTCCGCTCACGCATTCGTCCAGAGGTGCCACCGTACTTGGACTAGAGCCCGTGAGACTCTACTCCAAGCAGGGAGGCGCATGAAGGCCAAGGCCGATCGCCACCGGTCAAAGCCTCCCGTTTACGTCGTGGGTCAAAAAGTGTGGCTTTCTACCAAGAATATTCCTCTCCGCTCCGTGTCTAACAAGTTAGCTCCCAAATTTATTGGCCCGTTTCCTGTCACCAAGATTATTAGTCCGGTGGCAGTCCGCCTCAAACTCCCTCCTGCGTACAGGAGAATTCACCCCGCCTTCCATGTGTCTAAAATTAAGCCCGTGTTTCATTCTCACATTAATCCGCCTGCCCCGGTTCCCCCCCCCCCCCCCCCCCCCCCCCCCCCCCCCCGCCGCGACTCGTAGATGGGGAACCCACATATTCGGTAAACCGCATTCTGGACTCGAGACGGAGGGGACGCGGATTTCAGTACTTGGTGGACTGGGAAGGTTACGGTCCGGAGGAGAGAAGTTGGGTACCTGCTAGAGACATCCTGGATCACTCCCTTATTGATGATTACAATCGACAGGTAAGGGAGTCTGAGAACGCCAGGAGGCGTTCTTAGGAGGAGGGGTACTGTCACGGTTTATGAATCGGCTGTCTCATGCTGATGTGTCTGCGTGAGTGTAATTGTGTGGGTGTGGTTACTCGTTGTGTTGATTAGTGTCTCCAGCTGCCATTCATTCCAGTTCCCTTTATATACCCAGCATTTTCTCTCTCTTGTTGTCAGATCGTTGTGGTTGTTCCTTGGTGTGTTTCCTGTGCTCGTGCCTCGTCTGTTCTGTTCCTCGTTTGGATTTCGTCAGTTCTTCGTGTCGTCTGGATTTCGTCAGTTCTTCGTGTCATCTGGATGTTCCACTATCCCTGGGTTTCACTCGAGCACGCTGTCATCTGTTTCCACCACCGGATCGCCATCTCGTCCCTGCTTCACTGACCATCTGAGTGTTTGTCCCTGATCTGTGCCTTGTCATCATTGTTCACTCTGACTTTATTCATTAAACTGAGTTTTACTTGCATCTTGCATCCTCCTGTTATTTCCTCACATAAAAGCATTGTACACTGTACTCTGCGTTAACCAACTGACTGGGTATCTGACCAATCACCGCAGATTAGCGTCACGCAAAGGCGGGGTTTGGAAAAATGAGTCGTTAAACGATTCATATGGGAGTCACTGAGCAAATCAGGTAAAAATAAATGCATATTATAAAACAACAAAAGTGTTTTTTGTCATTGCATGCTTGTAAAACTGTTGTTGGGGACTCCCAAAACAATATTAGGAACATTTTAAATGCCATAATAGGTGCCCTTTAAAACAGTTCAGATTCAGTGATTTTTAATATATATATTATATTGATGTTGTGTGTGTTTATATCTGAACTATCTTCTGCACTGTGTTAAATCTGCTGAGACTCACTGTGTTGGACAGTTTCCAGCATCTTCTTCCAGACTCTGAACGGCAGGTTACCCAGATAACACCACACATGAATCAAAGCTCCAGAACTCATCCGTGGATCCGGCTGTGAGATCTGGACTCTGAGGAACATTCAGGAGTCAGAACTGCAGTGAATTTGAGTTCAGATCCACTGAGAGAAGAGATACGAGCAGCTCACTTACCTTTCCATCCAGACTTTATAGTTCTGGAAAATATCGAGTTTGAACACATTTTAATATCGCATCAAACACACTCACTGTCAATGAGTCTCTCTATACAAGTTGTTTTATGCACAGAGAATGAAGCCAGATTGATTTGTCACCTTTAGAAACGAGACGTCACTGTCTTTCATCATCTCCTCCATGTCTCTGAGTGTGTGTGAAAGAGCTGAGATGTGTGTGTTCATCTCCTCCAGCTTCTCCTTCATCCTCTGCTTCTTCTGCTCCTCTTCCTCCCTCAGTGCAGTGATTGTTGCTTCTTCTTCATCTCTGAGAAACTGATGAAGCTTCTTAAACTCTTCTTTAATCTGACGCTCTAAATGCTCAGCTTGAGACTGAAATCAAATCACATTCACTTCAGTCATCTCAGTAAACACAAATCTCAGATACCCGACATATAACGGATCCAGAAGCAGAAGCTGCTTGGCATTTGCAGAAATAATCTACTGGAATTCATTATATTAATATATATCGATTCATAGCGGTATAAAGTGATCCTTCAGCTGTAATGAAAATGACTCTTGATTCTGTTTCCTCACATTGATGTGTTGAGCTGTTTTCTCAAACTCCCCTTTCTTTTTTTCATTGTGTTGAAGTTTCTGGTGTAAGGACTTCAGTGCTGTATCGAGCTCCTCCTAGAATTGAACAAAAATACATTAAACACCAGATTACACTGAAGAGAAGAAAATACAGTGATATGATCATACAATTCTGTGCAAAAGTATTTACCCCCACCCTGATTTCTTCTGTTTTTGTGTAAATCTCATAAACACTTAAATAAACACTTAAATAGGACTTTTTCAACAGCATGAAGTTGGTTAAAAGGTCTTAAACAGTAACACACTATGACAAAGGTGAAAGAAACTCCAGGAATAATGATGAAGACAGTGATTGAAATACATCCATCTTTGAAAAATTGCAAAGCTTTTCCAAAGGCTCTTGGACTCAAAGAACCACAGCGAGAGCCAGTATCCAAAAACTCGGCACAGTAGCAAACCTTCCCAGAAGTGGCTCAAAGTTAGCCTGGCTCCGCCCTCCTACGCACTTCCGCTCAATTTCATTTTCCTTCAGTACTACGTCTGGGACTGCTGTGTATTCTTAGGTTTCCAGAAATCAATTTTTTGTAGGACCAATCAGCGAACAGAGGGAGTGGCTGAGAACGATGACGTTGATGTAGCGCGTCAGTTTGAGTTGGAGTTCAGTAACGGCAGCGGAGAAAGACGTGAGAAAATCTATTCGGTCCGTTGTTGCAAAACTGCTGAATATACAGAAGTTAAAGCCGAGGCAAGATCAATGTTTGCTAAGTGTTGTTGGTGGCCATGATGTTGTGGCCCTCCTCCCCACGGGGTTCGGGAAAAGTTTGATTTTCCAGCTCACTCCGCTAGTGGTGAATGAGTTAGCTAAGGCGAACGATAGGGATGCAAAGCCGATAGTTGTTGTCGTTGTCATGATCCCGGTGTTCTCTTCTGTCTCTGTCTCCCTCTTGTGTTCTTTTTGTTTCCTGTATCCATTCTCACACGCGCTCCCTTCATACACACACACCTCGCTTAGACACACCCACTTACTATCACGCTCATTCATTCTCCACCAGCTGATTGCCATCAGCCTTTCCATTACTCTTTCTCCATTTTCACCTGTTATCACTTTCTTCCTGATTAGCGTTCCTACTTCTAGTTCTCTTTTTCCCCTTTTCAGATTATTGACTATGTTAAATGATGTTTTATTAACAAAGTTCGGGAGGAGCACGTTCAGATAATTAAACCTAATTAAACACACGTGGAGCACATTCAGATAATCAAACCTAATTAGACAAGAGTGGTGCTTAATAAACGAGTTAAGCGCTGTGTATATATACAGCAAACTAACCTCCGTTCATTGACAGTTTAACAGCATCCCTCCACCACCCCATCTCCTCACTTATAGTCCTAATACTCTTACAACAACGGGGGGAGTACTCTGGGTTCGGGCAAAATTCCGAGCTCGGAGCCCTCCCCCCGGACAGCACGCCAAATACGCATAATCTTTACTCTGTTCAATTGATGTAAGTGTGAACTCGTGAAACGTGTGTTACAGAGCTTACCTGTTCGCATCTTGTCTTGTCTCGTCCTGTTGACGTATGTTTGCTACTTCTGCACTGCCAGTGCTGGAAATTACTGAAGTCTTTCTCTACCCAGCTTCTCTGTGTTTGAGGGCGACAGACGGACCACGAGCCCTGATTTGTGTTCCTGCTGCTGGATGCTGAGTATCGTTGCTGGACTACTCCTCAGTTTGGTTTGATTACCAGAGACTTTCTGTTCATCTAATTACCTGCTTCAAGAGGCTTTCTGTTCGTCTGATTACCAGCTACAAGAGACTTTTCTGTTTGACCACTCTACGCAGCTTGCATTATTTTCATTAAAGGAACTGTTGTCTCGCAGATTGCATTTGGGTCCTTTTTTCCTGAACGTGTCTGTGACCGAATAATCTGGCCAAAGGATGGACCCAGCAACTGACCATTCCGTTCTGTCTGCGGTGGAATTTCAGGGAGCCATGCTGGGCCGCCAACAGGACGAGCTGACCACTACCCGTCGAGCAGTCGAATCCTTGGCGAGTCAACTGTCGGATCTCTCAGAGCAGATGCACTATCTACGCTCGGAACCTCCTCCGCGCCTCTCTGGAACCCAAGAACCCAGAATTAATAATCCACCCTGCTACTCTGGCGACCCTTCAGAGTGCCGTTCGTTCCTTACTCAATGCGAGGTGGTTTTCACTTTACAGCCACTCACCTATTCGCTGGACCGCACTCGTATCGCCTACGTTGTTTCTCTTCTCACCGGGAGGGCGCGAGAGTGGGGAACGGCGGTCTGGAATGCCGACTCTGATTGCATCAGCTGTTACTCTACATTTAAGGAGGAGATGACTCGAGTGTTTGACCGGTCTTCACATGGCGTCGAGGCTTCTCGTTTGCTCTCATCTCTCCGTCAAGGTAAACGGTCAGTCCCGGACTTTTCAATTGAATTCCGCACGCTCGCTACAACATGTGGATGGAATGAGCCAGCGCTCGTTGCTCGATTTATTGAGAGTCTCAACACAGACATTAAGGACGAGATTCTGTCCCGGGAGGTGCCGACCCATCTTGACTCTCTTATTGACCAAGCTATCCGCATAGACAGACGCTTCGAGCTTCGGCGCCGAGCACGCAGCATGGAGAGGCCTCAGCTCTCCTCACCTCCCGTTTCTTCTTATACCCCTCCTATTAATCCGGTTCCCGAGCCAATGCAGTTGGGGGGAATTCGGATCACTGCTGCTGAACGTGAGCGACGCATCTTAAACCGACTTTGCCTTTACTGCGGATCTGCCGGTCACTTCGCTACCACATGCAAGGTAAAATCCAACGCTCGTCAGTAAGGAGAGGGCTTCTGGCGAGCGCTACTGCTTGTGTCCCTCCGCCAAGTTCACGCACTTCTTTCCCTGCCACTCTCCAATGGTCCGGCTCTTCTGTAACCTGTCAGACCCTTATCGACTCGGGAGCGGAGGCCAGTTTTTTAGACGAGACTTGGGCTCTTGAACAGGGCATTCCTTTAGTTAATTTGAATGACAGTACTCCTGTTTTTGCCCTTGATGGTAGCGAGCTTGAAAGAGTCAGCCGTACTACCATTCCGGTGAGTCTCACGCTTTCTGGCAATCACAAGGAGACCATTACCTTTTTTATTTTTCATTCGCCCTACACTCCCATTGTTTTGGGCCATCCCTGGCTCGTTGAACACAGTCCACATATTGATTGGGGCAAGGGGTCCATTCTCTCGTGGAGATTGTCTTGTCATGTTAAGTGTTTAGTGTCTGCTGTCCCCCCTGTCTCTTCTGTTTCTGTGTTTCAGGAGGATCCTGGTGATCTGTCGGGGGTTCCGGAGGAGTATCTCGATTTGCGGGCGGTTTTTAGTCGATCACGTGCCGCTTCTCTTCCTCCCCATCGCCCGTACGACTGTTGTATCGACCTCCAACCTGGCACGACTCCGCCGCGGGGCAGACTGTATTCATTGTCCGCGCCCGAGCGCGAAGCCATGGAGAAATATCTCTCAGAGTCCCTCGCTGCAGGTATTATTGTTTCGTCTTCCTCTCCCGCGGGCGCAGGTTTCTTTTTTGTAAAGAAGAAAGACGGCTCTTTGCGCCCTTGTATAGATTATCGTGGGCTAAATTACATAACGGTCAAGAACCGCTACCCTCTTCCCCTTATGTCATCAGCTTTCGAGATCCTTCAGGGGGCAAAGATTTTCACAAAGCTGGATCTGCGGAACGCGTATCATTTGGTGCGTATACGAGAGGGAGATGAATGGAAAACCGCGTTTAACACCCCCCTCGGGCACTTTGAATATAAGGTTTTACCGTTCGGCCTCGTCAACGCCCCTTCAGTCTTTCAAGCCCTAGTAAATGATGTTTTGAGAGACATGTTGAATGTCTTTGTTTTTGTCTACATAGACGACATATTAATTTTCTCCCCATCTCTCCAGGTTCACGTTCAACACGTACGTCGTGTACTCCAACGTTTGTTGGAGAATCGTCTTTTCGTTAAGGCCGAGAAATGTACCTTTCATGCCAAGTCGGTCACGTTTTTAGGGTCCGACATTTCTGCTGACGGAGTCAGCATGGACCTCGCTAAGGTTCAGGCTGTCACCGATTGGCCGGTTCCCGACTCACGAGTCGCTTTACAGCGTTTTTTGGGTTTTGCGAATTTTTATCGGAGGTTTATCCGCAACTTTAGTCAGGTCGCCGCTCATCTCACCGCTCTCACGTCTGTCAAGTCCCGTTTTGAATGGTCGCACTCAGCCCAGTCCGCTTTCGATCGTTTAAAGACCTTGTTTACGTCTGCTCCTATTCTAGTTACTCCCGATCCCTTCAAACAATTCATCGTGGAGGTCGACGCGTCAGAGGTGGGCGTTGGGGCCATTCTGTCGCAACGGTCATCTTCTGATGATAAGGTTCACCCGTGCGCTTTCTACTCTCACCGTCTTTCTCTTCCCGAGCGAAATTATGACGTCGGTAATCGAGAACTTCTGGCCATTCGTTTAGCCTTGGGGGAGTGGCGTCATTGGCTCGAGGGCTCTCCTGTCCCATTCGTTGTCTGGACCGATCATAAAAACCTTGAGTACATACGGTCTGCTAAACGACTTAACGCTCGCCAGGCTCGTTGGTCCCTGTTTTTTGATCGCTTTGATTTTTCTATTTCGTATCGCCCTGGTTCCAAGAACCTTAAGCCCGACGCTCTCTCGCGTCAGTTCGATTCCCCCGTGGGAACTCCTGTGAGAAAGGAGATTCTTCCTCAAGGCTGCATCGTTGGTTCTTCCATCTGGGGAATCGAACGCTTGGTTAAACGGGCTTTATCTCGGGTCGTCACTCCTCGCCAATGTCCGCGAGACCTACTCTTTGTTCCTGTCCCCACTCGCTTGGCTGTCATGCAATGGGGTCACTCCTCCAAGTTGTTCGCCCATCCTGGAGTTAGGGGAACCATTGCTGTCATCCGTCAGAGATTCTGGTGGCCTACCCGCGAGCGCGATATCCGTCGATTTGTGGCCGCCTGTTCTATCTGTGCCCAGACTAAGTCTAGTAATTTGCCTCCGGCTGGTCTGCTTAGACCCCTGTCTATTCCATCTCGCCCGTGGTCACATATCGCGCTCGACTTCATTACCGGACTACCGGAGTCCAAAGGCAACACTGTAATCCTCACTGTAGTTGATCGCTTTTCTAAGGCCGCTCACTTCATTCCTCTTCCCAAACTCCCATCCGCTAAGGAGACCGCTCAAGCTGTCGTTAGTCATGTTTTCAAGCTTCACGGACTTCCCTCGGATGTCGTGTCTGATCGCGGACCCCAGTTTGCGTCGTTATTTTGGAAGGAGTTTTTCCGTCAGATCGGTGCGTCACCCAGTCTATCTTCTGGTTTTCACCCACAGACCAACGGTCAGGCCGAACGAACTAATCAGATTGTTGGTCGTATTCTCCGCAGTCTCGCATTTCGTAATCCTTCCTCGTGGGCTGATCAACTTCCATGGGCCGAATATGCCTATAATTCTTCTCCGTCCTCCGCCACCGGCTTATCTCCGTTTCACGGTTGTCTTGGGTACCAGCCACCTCTGTTTCCTTCTCAGGAGGCGGAGACTAATGTTCCGTCTGTCGAGGCGTTTATTCGGCGTTGTAAAAGAACCTGGAGAGGGGTGAGGTCTGCTCTATGCCATACTCGTTCTCTCACTCGCCGTGCCGCTAATCGTCATCGTATTAAGAGTTCGAGATACATCTGCGGTCAAAAGGTTTGGCTCTCCTCTCGCAATCTTCCTTTACGATTCGCGTCCCGCAAGTTGGCCCCTAAATTTATTGGGCCATATTCTATCTCTAAGATTATCAGTCCTGTCGCGGTTAGACTTAGATTACCTCCTAACCTCCGGCGCGTCCATCCAGTGTTTCATGTTTCGTGCGTCAAGCCCGTCGTCCGCCCCCCACCTCGCCAAGTTTCCCCTCCTGTTCGGGTGGAGGAAGGTCCTGTATATCGCGTACGTAAGTTACTTGATGTCCGTCCGCGAGGTCGTGGTCATCAGTACCTTGTCGACTGGGAGGGATACGGGCCGGAGGAGAGAAGCTGGATTCCTTCACGGAACGTCTTGGACCGCTCGCTTATCGAGGACTTCTACCGCACTCGCCAGCCTCTACCCTCGGGAGCGCCAGGGGGCGCTCGTTGAGGAGGGGGTACTGTCATGATCCCGGTGTTCTCTTCTGTCTCTGTCTCCCTCTTGTATTCTTTTTGTTTCCTGTATCCATTCTCACACGCGCTCCCTTCATACACACACACCTCGCTTAGACACACCCACTTACTATCACGCTCATTCATTCTCCACCAGCTGATTGCCATCAGCCTTTCCATTACTCTTTCTCCATTTTCACCTGTTATCACTTTCTTCCTGATTAGCGTTCCTACTTCTAGTTCTCTTTTTCCCCTTTTCTCTGCCAGATTATTGACTATGTTAAACGTGTGTTACAGAGCTTACCTGTTCGCATCTTGTCTTGTCTCGTCCTGTTGACGTATGTTTGCTACTTCTGCACTGCCAGTGCTGGAAATTACTGAAGTCTTTCTCTACCCAGCTTCTCTGTGTTTGAGGGCGACAGACGGACCACGAGCCCTGATTTGTGTTCCTGCTGCTGGATGCTGAGTATCGTTGCTGGACTACTCCTCAGTTTGGTTTGATTACCAGAGACTTTCTGTTCATCTAATTACCTGCTTCAAGAGGCTTTCTGTTCGTCTGATTACCAGCTACAAGAGACTTTTCTGTTTGACCACTCTACGCAGCTTGCATTATTTTCATTAAAGGAACTGTTGTCTCGCAGATTGCATTTGGGTCCTTTTTTCCTGAACGTGTCTGTGACAGTCGTCTCCTCTTGTTGCACTAACGTTAATGGAGGACCAAGTGAGGGAGGCAGAAAGGTTAGGAGTTCGTGCTGGGCAGCTCGGCACGATGATCACTGTACAGCATTTGCGGCAGATCCGAAACGACCTCAGCGGCGTTTTGTTAATGATTACACCCAGCTTCGACAGTTGACTGAATACACCACTGTCCTTAGTGTCAAATATACATTTAGAATTTAGAATTGTTCCTTGAACTCTTAAATTCGATGAACAAAACATGCAGCTCTCGTTGACAGACATCTTATTCTAAACATAATCCTCTGATCATTCGGACTTGTTTTTTTTATTGCTTAAAACAATACACAAGTAATAACAGAAAACATAATACAAAAACAAACAAAAAATAATAATAAAAAACAAAAATAAAACAGTAGGGGGATAATATAAAATAAACATTAACAAGTTAAGAGAATTACATGACACTGAAAAAAGGAAAATAATTACAAACAGATAATGTTTTTAAGGCTTTTTTGTTCTCAGACAACTTAATTGAAAAGAGGTATTTTTAAAATTCTTTCTCAAATATAAGAAAGAGAGGTTTAGCATTTAGATATTTAGATTTATGAATATGGAATTCGGACTTGTTGTTTCCAGCCGGTTTCGGCGCATGGCATACGTCACGACCACACGTTAGCGATTGGCTATGACAGATCCTGAGTGACTCTGGGCAGACCCAATAGTTTTGAACTTTAACAGAGAACCCGCCTACAAGGAAGTAAACGTTTCTCAATGGAGCGAGGCCAGACTCTCTGTACAAATGAAATTTACGAGAGTCTGGTAGAACCAGGCTAGCTCAAAGTCACCAAAGGGCAACAACAACAACGTAGGAACTGAATTTTTCTTATTTTCTATCAGAAAATGCTGAAGGACAATATCCTATCTTTAGTCTGCAAACTGAAGCTCAAGCAACAAGACAAATTTGATTCAATTCAACTATTCAAAGAATAGTGAGCTGAACGGCTAAAAAAAGCACAATTACAGTTTTGGAGTGACCTTGTCAAAGGCCTGACCTGAAACCAGTTGAGAAGATGTGGCAGGACCTTAAACAGGCAGTTCATGCTTGAAAACTCTCCAATGAGGCTGAACTAAAGTTGTCCGCTCAATTGTGCTCTTTTTTTTGCAAAATCTATGAAAACTATTACCACACAGTAAATGTCATATAAAGTTGAGTAAAATGACATTGAAATAGTAAAGTATGAATGTTATGATATCTATGTTTGACTAATTATTGTTCTTTACATGTGAAACAAGAAACATTTGTCTTACCTTATATGATGAAACCACTTCACTGATGGGTCTGAATTTATGATTGTCATGTTTTTGTGAATTAATACACACTAAACACACAGGCTGTTTGTCCTCCAGACAGAAGAGTTTGAGTTTCTCACTGTGTAAACTGCAGATCTCCTCAGATCCTGATGAACGTTTCTCATTTCTCTCCTTCAGGAACGACTCGCACAAGTTTTTCAACGCCAGAATAACTGGAGGATCATCTCTTGAGGATCTTCTCCTGCAGACAGGACACTCCTGAGTTTCCTTAGTTTTCCAGAACTGTTGTAGACACTCTTTACAAATGCTGTGACTACAGGACAGAAGAACAGGAGCCTTGAAGATTTCATTGCAAACAGGACAATAAAGCTCTTCCACAGATTTTGAATCCATTTTCTCGTCTTGTAAAATATCAAATGATCTACAATTTACTTTCACTTTCTCAACTTTGGTTTAAAGAGTAAATAACTATTACAATCAAAATCTAATCTAGGTTTATTCAGAAATACACAAACATCCTAATATAATGTGTCCTCTTCTGTTCTTCACGACTCGATTTAGCTTTCAGTAAAAATGAAAGGTAGAAATAATGACTAGTCACTTCCTGGTGGGTTTAGTAAGAGGGTGGAGCTTCTGATGAACTTCTGGAGCTTCAGGTGTCGTTGCATAAACCACTGAAACTAGTCCTACAAATTAGTCATCCATTTTTTTCTTTAAGACTGTTTATAACTTTTTTTAAAGTCAGTTACATTAAAATTTGATTCCAAAAAAAATAAGATTGATTGTCCCTTCTCGCAGGTCATATAAGACTGTCACATCCATTGATTGCTTATTCTTTATTGCTTTTGTTGAAACAAAGTCGGTGTGACAGAAAGAGAAATAACAAGTCATACTCTTCCTGGTTAGTGTTGTGGAAGAGTTTATGATCACATTTGGGTATATACAAACAGGAACATCAGGATTTCTTCATAAAAAGTGAATTCAATATGGACCTGCATTTAAATGTAAAAAAATAATGCTGTAAAACTTTGAATAAAACACAAAATACCAATTAAAATATAAAACTATTAATTATAGACAACCCCAAAATGCTTATACATGTAAGGTCTGGGCGGAATGATGGATTCTCTGAATAACTAAATGCATTCTTCCTAAAAGCCTGAATGCAAATTAACACACACACACACACACACACATACCCGAGCGTCAATTGGGGTATAAATACCTTCATTATGCATTTTAAATATAACTGTCTTTTCCCATAATTTTTACATATCATTCTTACTACCTTCAGAATGCTCTTGGTCTGATCAACATGAATATGCATAGCAATATACAGTAAAATGTATTTTACTATGTATTACCATCTTTGAACAAATGAATGTCTGTATATTTGACTGTTTAAGTGAATAACCTTTATAAAATGAAGGATTCAAGTAAGGCATTAAGTAAGAACGTTCACATGCAACCATTAAGGGGCTAACAGCGTTAAGAGTTAAACTGTTCTCGGGTATCTGTAATTCAGTTAAGTTCATTCTCTCTGTTATAAGTTCAGTCTTTCTTTGGGTTTGGGTTTTCTGAATGGGTATCGTCTTTCTTTTCTCTCAGTATTCTCTCCTTTCTCCTCTGTACCTGCAGGTGTGTCTTCCTCTGTTTTGATGAGCTCCCTTCTATTTCGCCTGTATTGTTGTCCGTCTGCTTCCACTAGGTATGACCGTGGCTCGGGTGCTGGTTTTATTACTTTAGCTGGTCTTCACTGCTTGCCATCCCTTAACCTCACGGTGTCTCCTGGGCTGAGGGCTGGCAGCATGCGTGATCCTCTGTCATAGTAGTGTTTCTATCTGTCTTGTTTGACCTTCATTCTATCCTGCACTCTTTCCATTGTTCCTGGTTGTAACAGGTTTTGTGTTGTGGGCAGTCTTGTCTTTGTTCTGCGGCCCATAAGCAGCTGTGCAGGAGAGGGTAGTCCATCCAGGGGTGTATTTCAATAGTCCAAGAGGGCGAGGTGAGGGTCTCGTTTGTCAGCTTTGGCTTTCTTGAGTAGGCTTTTTGCTATCTGTACTCCCTTTTCAGCTTTCCTGTTGGATTGGGGGTACGTTGGAGATGATGTGGTATGTTCGAATCCGTACTCCTCACTAAACGTCCTGAATTCGGCGGAGGAATACTGTGTGCCGTTGTCAGAGCAGACTTCATTGGGTATGCCGTGTCGGGAGAACTGCTGTTTGCAGATGTTGATGACTGCCTGGCTTGTTATGGTGTTTAGTTTGCTTATGATGTGGCAAAGTCAATATTTAACAAAAACAGCATCACAGCGTAAGAGACACCAAGATTCAAATTGTACTTTAAAAGATGTTTATTCTTTTAAAGGAGGGTTGTTCAAAAATGCATCATAGCAGCTGTCCTACGATGAAACAAGATCCCTAAATGACATACAAAACAGGCAGCTTTTATACATCTCTCTCTCCCCTTCTCCTGTAAGTTTCCGTTTAACCAGTAAAACCAGATAAAGCAGGTTTATTAGGAATCCTATTGTCCTTGTTTAGAAAGGAGGAACAATGGCTTTATGGCCACCCCCAAGACCTTCTAACCCCATGGGGTTTTCTCACCTCTGAAGTCAGAGGTCACTGCCCAACCACCTCCTGATTGTCTCACACACACCCTCTAGCTGTATTAACATATCAACAGAAGGAACAGGGCCCTTCTCGATCAACTCAGGAATACAGATAAAGAGAACATTTGATATTTCAATGCAATGTCTATTATTCATCAGCAGGGGCGTCGCTAGGCCCTTTTTAGGGGGGCTTCAGCGTGTTCGCTTCAGTCTTGTTATAATCAGATTCAGCGCGTTCTTCATCTTCAATCCGCAGCAGCGCCGAGCAGAGAGCAAGTCAGAAACACAGAGGACAGGGTGTGTGTGTGTGTGTGTGTTCATGTGTGTGTTCACTGTTCATCTGAGCCTCATTGGTCTGTCACTGCTCGTTAATGTCAGAATATTTGAGATGACCAATCAAATCAAAGTAGGCGGGCTTTATGTTCACAGACGCTGAGCGCGAGATTTAACAGTGCGACTCGACGCGTACGGTCAAGTGCGAGATAAGATGTAAGTAGCTAAACTTAACATTTCATATTTTACTTTTTTTTAGGTCATAAATGTTAAACGAATGACAAAAAATAATCAGGCAAACTAATATAGTTTTGTCTAATTTCGCCATTTTGAACTGAAAATAGGCCTATGTAACGTGACTCATGTAATAATTAGTTTACAAGAAACATTAACAAAGCCGTTTTCATCATGTTAGGCACAAGATTAATAATGAATGTGTACATATTGAGAATATAATACAAATTGTAGCCTTTAGTAAATTAAAAAAGCTCAGCTTTAGGAGGGGAAGAGAGAGGGATGAAGAGACTGAGAAAAAAAGAAAGAGTGATGGAGATGAGAAGAGAGCAGGTATTGACAAATAATCTACTGCCCACTGACATGGTTTTAAAGCTATTTCTTATCTTTTTTTGATCTTCAAACGTCTTGAAATGCACATATCAGAGAAATAAAAAATTTGAACCCCCTACCAACCTCAAATTTAGGATTCCTGTGATTATAAAGCCCTGTCTACGGCCCTATTAGGCATAAGAATATCAATAATGAATGTGTAGCCTTCATATTGTGAATGCATTTAATAAACTTAATTACCTTTAGTAGCTTTCAGTAAATAAACGCATCTGAGAAAATGATTCATAGGCAAAATCAACCAATCAGTTGACCCTATGTTTACTTTCTTCACTGACAGACAAAAATGAAAAGCCTATATCAGTCAAAGCTCAGCTTTAGGAGGGGAAGAGACAGGGCAAGATAAAAACAAAGAGAAAAAGAGTGTGATGCTGATGAGGAGAGAAAAATAATCAGCTGCCCACTATCCAAGTTTTTTGGCCTTCAGAACATCTTAAAATGCACATATGTAGATCAGAGAAATCAAAATTTTCTCGGGGAGGCCCCGAACCCCCCTATTTGCCCTACCTCACATTTGGGACCACAGTTATTATAAAACCGTGCCTTTGCATGGCAATGAAAATGGTTAATAGTGAGCTTTAGATCCTAAACTAAAGTGTTACCTTTTTATATAATTTTTTTAAAAATCATGTTGGGGGCTTAGCCCCCCTAAAATGAAAATCCTAGTGACGCCCCTGCGGGTACCCCATGCCCCACAAAGTAATTATGAAATTATTAAAATACAAAATATATACTGTAATAAGTTATAAAACCATCTAACATGGCCACCACAAACGCATTTAATTTGCCTGCTACTTTTTGCCAGCCCTCTCTCCTGGCTTTTGCACACTTTGAGGTGTTCCCTGGGGTTTTGATTAAACATTAAAATTCAGCATAAACTTCGACTATTAGCTCTTGCTCTATACGGAGAAAAACTGAGCGCGCTCTTTGGCCACGGTGAACAGCCAATAGCAGCGTTGCTGATCAATGTTTCTACTATCGATACATATCCCCTTTTAAACCATATTAAAAAATATTAAAAAATAAACTGTTAAATGTCTACTTTTTTATGTGCCCACCTACAATCGAAATAAAATATTGTGCTTTTGTAAAATAAAGAAAATAAACAGGGTGTGCGTTCTGCCTCTCCGTGTCCGTGAACTTTTTTTCTGGAGCACGTCTCTAAACTTAAACAAAACTCAGCGAATACTATTCACCCAGACATGAGCAATATATGTTTATGATCATTTAAGTTTGTACTTTTAAATTATCTAATTTAAAACTAAAATAAATATTCTCTGTTTATGTAATCTATATAAAAAGAGAGAGATGTCAGCCGTTCTAATTATCGTCCTCGCATCTCATTATTCTGCTAATGTGACACGCCCACGGAGAGCGCGCGCTATTCAAACGCTAATGATCTGAAGCAACACATTGAGACGTGTAAACGGCCACATAAACTCGGTAAACACACTATATTTAGTCAGATTAATGTACTGTCGTCTTGCGCGGCTGTGAGGAATAATCCTGGGACATTTACCTACCTCAGAACAAGTGCTGGTTTATTTTCACTTCGAGGAACGAGCTGGGCTGTAAGTGTTTTTATTCTTGTGCTTTGTTCTAATCACGATATATAATAACGTTGGTGTCTGTAAATGCAAAAATAGCCAACTGTTTAAATTTGAATCATGTTTCTGTGTATGTGTGTGTGACTAGTTTTGGATAGATTATAAAGTTTTAACTCTAAAATAGACATCAAATAAGCTTTTGTTAGCAGTTTCTGCTCATATGTTAAATATATAGTATGTTTTGTCAATAAACTAATCAACTAAGTTCCAATGCAAGCTATATCAAAATAATGAATCCTTAACTTTGAAATATGTATGATAAAATGTATTGGCCTACTAAGACATTTACGGAAAAAGACAATTTTCTTTTCAAGATGTTTCCAACTCTAACTTTGAACCAATTCTGTAGAATGGCCCATATAACCTATTTGAACAGTATTTGTTTCCAGGTATGACTAAAAATGTGCTTTTGACTTTAATTTATATTTTGATTTTATATATATATATATATATATATATATAAAATCAAAATATAAATGAAAGTCAAATTTGACTTTCATACATACATACATACATACATACATATATATATATATATATATATATATATATATATATGTATGTATGTGTGTGTGTGTGTGTGTGTGTTGTCCTTGCATTCTTTCTTGTGTGACACACCTGAATGAAAGGCTCATTATTATGCGGGTCTTTGTCTTCTCAACCACCTAATTATTCACAAGGAGGGTTGGGCCGTTCAAGGGTTGGGCTAACAAAAAAATCTTTTTCACAATTTAAAAGAATCTATTGTGTTATGTGAATGATTAGACAGGATGATTTTCAGATCATTTTGAAGCAAAAACTCTAGGCCACAACTTCCATTAGTCAAAAGTCTTGTGGAAACATATTTAGTATGTGTTTTGTGGCTTTATTTCAGAAACTTTAATTTTTAGTTTTTTCAATAACCATGCATAAACAATATTCTCTCAAAAATACAAACATGTACATACATGTTGCTCACATATTATGGTAGCCCTGTTTGTGCTAAATAGAGTGTAATTTCACCTGTGCCATTAATATGTTTATAAGCAACTGAAAAAAGCACAAATGTCAGGGCATGTCAAAACATCTCAAGGACCCCAAAAACAACTTGGTCCTCAGAGGGTTAACATCCACATCCCAGCAGTGTGTTCCTGAGTTAAAACCTTCTCTGGATCCAGAATCACAGGAGCTGATGAGACACAATCAACAGATGCTTTTATTCTGATCTTCATGATCAAGAGTGAACCCAACACAGATTATTATGAATTATGACACTTTGTGATCAAACACATCAGACATTTTCCTCTGATCACTGTCAGTGCTGTTATTAGTTTCATGTTTATTATCAGTGTTTAACAGCATCAACTACAAACATTAAATATGTGTTTCAGACATTTGTGTCCCATCAAGAGTTAATAAAAATACCAATAAATGCTGTAGATGTAAGTGTGTGTCTGATCATCTTCATTTCATTGGCAAACAGTTTATTCTTATTAACTACATTTTTTAAATATCTAATTATGTTGACTTGAGAAATTATTTATTATTAATCTGAGGCTAAATGTTCCAATTGTAACTCCTAACCAAATTAGGCTCAGACCTTCAAACTGTTCTGACTCGGGTTGCTTTATCTTTTATAAATGATCAAAAAATGACTCATTGACAGAAAGTTCAAATCCATTGAAGTGCATCATTTTGCATCTGGTGTGGTGCTTATATATACACAGTATTAAGTATAGTATATATAGTATACAAAAGAAAGATTACAATTTTCAAACATTTTAAAACTGTTTTAAATAACGGTTTGAAAGTATTTATTTTGTCTTGTTATTCTGTCAATCATTATGCATGAATATATAAACAGCTGTTTGCCTCACAGTGCATTCATGTTTCCAGAGCTCGAGTTCCCTTTCAGTCGCTCACATTCGACGTAGAGCTCTTAAAGAGCCTGTCATCATCGAGTACTATTAAAACGAGCCAATGTAATTGGCGTGCGTGAAATGCATTACACACTCCGCCCCCGCGGCGCGGGTATAAAAACGGAAGTGGATGCACGCACTAGTTGTCTTTCGTTTCGGAGCCAATCGTATGATGTCTCTGAAGAGTGCTGTTGTTTACAACGAGCGAGTGTGTCGGTGTTCTTCTGGAAAACTCTCCCCGTGCTGGTGGTTTCTACAGCGCGAGTGCAGCGGTGATCGCGAGCTTTGATCTCTGAACTGCTGTTTTAACAGCAACAAATTTCTAAAGGTTTGTGTGTGTTGACGGCTGGTTAGAGGGCGGAAAAGTGAGTGCTTCACTGTTTCAGTTCACTGTTCAGTGTTGCCGCGGTCAGTCCCCTGTGTGCTCCGGCACTGGTGATGGGTCCTATTTCCTGAAAGAGCAACACGGGTGCGTTTGCGTCTTTTTCAAAAAAAAAAAAAGATGTCATTCCACCTGTGCGTTTCTGGATGCGGTCGTTCCCTTTTCCTCTCTGACGGTCACAATTGTTGCATCACGTGTTTGGGCTTACAGCACGCTGAGGCAGCTTTTGTGGGCGGTACATGTTCCCATTGCAGGAATATGACTGTCGCGGTGTTGAGATCGAAACTCGCCTTCGTCCGCGAAGCGCGAGTCCCCATTTCCATGCCCCACCTCCGGGTGCCGTGTGGGATGGGTGAACGGAGGATAGTGATGGAGATCTCACCCGGTAACCATTCCCTGTGGGCTCTCAATTCCTGTTGAACGTGCTGGTCCCTCTGTAATGGACCGATCAGCCGTTTCAATTGGGGTATAAGATGTCGATAGCAGCACCGGAGGGTGAGCTGGCCTCTGGAGATGACGACTCGGCTGTGTTTTCTCCCTCTGGGAGTTTAACATTGCCCGAGCCAGATCCAGAAATGTCAGCTATGCTGAAATGGGCCGCCGAGGCTGCCGGGCTCGAGTGGAACCCTCCACCGTGTCCCGTTCAGTCTTGGTTGGAGGATTGGTATCTTGGGGCGGGCCGCGCTGGTTCTCAGCTCGCCGCCCCAGTGCCTTTCTTTCCCGAAGTGCATGGAGAGCTTACCAGGTTGTGGATGGCACCTTTCTCTGCCAGAAACTGCCTGAATAGCTTTTCCCCCTCACTACCCTTGATGGAGGAGCGGTGAAGGGTTGCGAGGTTATCCCTCCAGTGGAGCGGTCTGTCGCGACACAGGTGCACCTGTGTCCGGCGGCCGCTACCTTTTTGGGGGATCCTCGTCTCCCCCTAAGGCCTGTGAGTTCTCGTTCGTTCCGACAGGCAGAACTTACAAAGCCTGTGGGCAAGCCGCCTCCTCTTGCATGCCATGGCGCTGCTACAGGTCTGTCAGGCCAGGGCACCCATGGACATGCACGAGGGTTGCCAAGACCGTGCGCTCATAGGTGAGCATCGCACTGCATCTGACCTCGCCCTCCGGGCACCAGTGTCGTGGCATGCACGATCGGTCTGGCGGTGTCCACCTTAGTGATCCAGGAGCGCCATCGTTGGCTCAGCCTGGTTGATATGGCGGATGCGGACAAGGTTCGGTTCCTGGTCTCCGACACGGCGGAGAACTACGTCCAACAGTTCTCTGCCGCCCAAGTGCAGACGGAGGCCATCCGGCACATCCTGCCCCGGCGGCCCGTTGCTGCCTCCACCCCGCCGCCGGTGGCAGTTCCTCCACCTGCTCGTCGCCGAGGGCGTTCCCCTGCCGCCGCTCCCACTGGGCCTCCGCAGCAGCCTCCAGCCAGGCCTCAGCATGGAGCCGGCCGCAGTAGGGACGCCCAGCCCGCTCCAGGCGCTGGCCGCTCAGGGATGGAGGAGGATGCTCTGGGAGTTCGTCAACAATCCACTCCCTCCCCCCGGGTGAGGGCCGGGTGGAGTCTTTGTTTGTGTGTGTGTCTGTTCCTCCGCTGCTCCCAAAAGAAGCGGAGCAAGCGGTACCCACACTCCAAAGAAAGAGGGAATTCCTCTGTTCCTGGGTTCTAAGAGGGCGAGTCTGGCGGTGTGCGACCCTGTAAGCCTTGCACCCCTCAGCCCCCTCTTGTTCTCCAGCACGGCAGCTGGGTGCGGTTCGAGGACCCGGTCATCCGCCTTCTCACGCATCCCTGGCCGTCTCGTGGAGACAGGTAAGTGTAATACACCACACTCAGACCCTGCTTCGGGCTGCCTCCGGGCCTTCCGAGCCGGGTCCCTGTCCTCCAACTCGCTGCCCCACCTCGGGTACGTCTGTGGTTCCCTGGCCCCTGGCACGGTGTGTGTAAGCCTGAAGATGCTTCCTACCGCTCCAGCTGGCCCCGAAACTACCAGCAGACTCGGCTTGCGATTCATTTCGCTTGGCTTCGCCCTGGCTCAGTGATATTCATCATACCTAGGTGTTGAGCTGAGATGCTCCTAAGATTAGTGATATTTATCACACCTACGTGTTGAGCGCTGCTCCTGTCCTGTGTGCGCGTGTCGCAGTCCTACTGGCAAAGGACGCGATGTTGCCTCTCCTCCAGCCGATATGAAGGCCGGTTTCTATAAACCCGTACTTCATTGTACCCTAGATAGGTGGTGGGTTATGGCCATCTTGGACCTGTGTCAATTGAAACGGGAAAGCCTCCGTTCAATTACTACACAGAGATGCATTTTCAAATGCTCCGTCCCCAAGGTTGGCCTGCAGCGTTCGACCTGAAGGACAGTACTTCAGATCTCTATCCTTCCGCTCCACAGACCTTTCTGTGTTCTGGCGTCGAGGGTACGAAGTATCAGTACAAGTCCTACCCTTCGAGTGCTCCATAGCCAGTTGGGTCTTCAGGTCAACTGGGAGAGAGTAATCTCGCCCACGGGCTGAGTATCTCTGTTTCAGTTCAGGAGAAGGACTCGTCCAACACGTCTCTTCAAGAAGAGTGTGTTAGGCTAGTGCTAGAAGTGAGAAAGGGTCCCACTGAAAATTTCAGAGGCTCCTGGGGCATATGGCAGATGCAGCCGCTTGGCTTCCTCCATATGAAGACCGAGGTGACCGTGGCAGAGCGGCACGCCCTGTGTGATAAAAGATCACCCCGGCCTGCCGCCAAACTCTCATCCCGTGTTCAGACCCTCAGGTCCACTAACACCGACTGAGGGGCCATGTACAAAGGGCATGCTTTAACGGAGGCCTGGGCGACTTCCGACTGCATTGGTATTCGTTACCTCAAGTTGGCAGTTCACCTCGCTTTGAGCCACCGCTGCTCAGCGAGCTGGTACTGGTCTGAAAAGACAACATCGCGACTGTTCCGCTAAGCTTCCCTCGCATGTCACAACTCGCCCGTCACCTCCTCCTTGGAGTCAGAAGCTTCTGAGGTCGCTTCATTCCACTATAAAATTCTTCCAGCCTGCTCAATCGTGCCGCCAACGAGCCTCACGACAGCTATGGCCAGGGAGAGTGGAGACTCCAATCCCCTGGCGGTCCAGCTGGGAAGGGACCACTTCGGGGCCGCACAGTTACATCTTTTGCCCCTCCGGACTCGTCCCTCTGCCAGTTGTGTTTCTGTCTGAGCGGACATCCCTTGGATAGACACTGGCTCTCAGCTGACCCCGGGGCCCCGCAGAAATGCGTTCCCCAGTGAGCCTTCTAAGAAAGCGGCTATGCGATTCATTATCGCTTGGCGCTGCTCAGGTTCAGTGATGTTCATCACACTCGGGTGTTGAGCAGAAATGCTCCTGAAATGCTCCTGAAGAGTGAATTATGACATCTAGTGTTGAGCTGTGCTCCTGTCTTGTGCGTGCATGTCGCTTGCACCTACTGTGCTAAGTCAGGGTGGAACAGGTCTTGATAGTTGCCCTTTTTTGGCCCAACCAGATGTAGTTCCCTAGACAGCCTTCCTGACTTCCCCTGAATACATTTCAGGGACGGGGCATGATGGCACCCGCATTCAAAGAACTGGACGGGGAGGTTCAGGTCGCTATCACAAGGATATGTGGTAGTGACCATCACTTCTGCAAGCACCCCCTTAAGATAAGTTGTGCTTCGCTAGTTAGGAGTGGAACCTATTCGTTGAATGAGTCTTCTCTCCGTGAGGAGATCCTGAGAGCGTTCGGTAATTTCAGTGCTCTCTTTCCTGCAAGTTAGGTTGGAGTAGGCTGTTACTTCACCCTCAATATGATACAAACATCATATGCAGAAGTATGGGAAGCACGTCCTGATCGCCAGGTTCCTGAGGAAGCAAGGGTCATCCCTGCGCCCCTCTTTATCCTCTTGGGCCTGTTTCTGGTGCTATTGCAACGCAGAGACCGCCCCTGAGCCACTGCAGGCAGTGAGTTAAAAATTATGTTTTTAACAGTTCTCCTGCTCGCATGGTCTCTTCTAGAGGGTAGGGACTTGCTCGCTTTCGGTCAACGACTTGTGCCTGGAATTCGGGCCGGCTAACTCTCACTAGCTGAGACCCCGGCCTGGATATGTGCCCAAGGTTCCTACCTCTCCCTTAAAGGGACCAGGTGGTGAGCCTGCAAGCGCTGCCTGGAGGAGGCAGACCCAGCCCTGGCTTTCTCTGTCCGTCCGCTTCATTGCGGTTTTACGTGCACAGAACGCAAGCCTTAGGACCTCAGATCAGCTCTTATCTGTTAAGGAAATCAGCAGAGAGGGAAGGCTGTTTCCAAGCGAGGTTGGCCCACTGAAGTGGCTGCCTTCATCTTGGTGAAATTCCCGAGATGTACATGTCCACTAAGGTGGTGAGCTCCTCTTAAATGAGTGTGTGCTCCCGCTTAGGCGTTGACACAGAATGCTTCGCTGACAGATATTCTGGAGTTGAGGGCTGGGCGACACCTTAGTCGAACCGCTGCTTCCCGTGGGCTCTCTTCACATGAAGCCAGTTTCACTGTAAGCCCGGTTCGTTGTGTCGGCTTGCTGCGCCATCCCCCTCCTATAGACTGGATACATGCACAATTCTTGCTCCAGTTGAGTTCCCCTTTTTAGCCGAACCCATTCGAGTTCCTCCATACCCTTCGGCAACGGACATGGCGGAATGTCCGAAGCCAGGCCTATCACTCGTATGCACTGGTGGAACCTGTGTTAGGCTGGGTCCATATGCTGTGATCCCTACGGCGATCCCATATGTGTATTCTTCCACGGTACGGCTCCCTGCGGCGAGCCCGTGTCTTCCCTTGGCAGAGCCTGCACTGCCGTCACTGTTCGGTTGAGTCTCCCCCCCTGTTAGGCTGGAGCTACCCCAGTGACATTCCATATGTTGTACTGCCCGGTCATCCGCCCAGTTCATATGTGTATTCTCCACATGTTACCTCCCTTCGGGCAGGATGTGGCTTCCGCAGCGTCCCTTCCTTCCATGTTCAGGGAACGCTTTCCCAGTGGTCCTGTAGGAACAGCAGTGACTTCCCTGGCCTAAGCCCTGTCCCTTCCCCGCCTAATTGCGGGGGGATCTGGAGGCTTTGTCTAGGCGCTGGAAGGTGGCAGCACTAGATGGCGTTTTTATTGGGATCCCAATCAGATGACACGTCGACTACATCGAATGTGAGCGACTGAAAGGGAACGTCTCGGTTACGTATGTAACCCTCGTTCCCTGAAGAAGGGAACGGAGACGTAGTCCCGTAGCCACTATTGCTGGACCACCGCTGACTCCGAGTTACGCTCGGCTCCTCAGCGAAAAACAACTAGTGCGTGTAAGAAGATTACTAAAATGTGTTGACACTTTATCTTGTCCTACATATTGTAAACATGAATTTAAACATACTTTCATTGTTTTATTACTTGTTTGGTTACTTAAGTATTGCATTTATAATAATAATAATTACTTTGAGATTTGGGATTTAGAATACAATAATTTATCTTTATCAACTATTACATGCACAAATACAATTTTTTACACAAACTTCCCATCGACACAAACACAATTATTACACAATAATTTATCCAATTGACTCTAATATGCAGAAGCAGAAAACAGGAAAAAAGCAAGTATTCACTTTATAGGCCAAACCTGAGAAAACGGCCCATCTTGTAAAAGAAAAATATATATTTTTTTATTTGAAAGCCTTGCCAACAGAACAAAAGTATATTAACAAGGACTGCATGATTTTATAGTTAAATTGCCCTGGGATAAAAATAAATTGGTCATTTTAATGGGGCCATTTTTGTCCTTAAGGTCCTGAGTGTAAATATTTTGTGTACAATGGAAAGGAAATAAGAAAATAAAAATAAAAATACACACTTTAATACAGGATTTTTTTAAAACCTGTCCACGAGTTCACATCTACATATAATTATTATGGTAAAGGTTATGCGTACTTGGCGTGCTGTCCGGGTGGAGGGCTCCGAGCTCTGGATTTCTGCCCGAACCCAGAGTACTCCCCCCGTTGGTAAGAGTAGATGGAACTAGAGATGGAACTAAGTGAGGAGATGGGGTGGAGGTGGGATGCTGATAAACTGACAAGGAACAAAGGAGGGTTATGCTGTTATTTATCTTGTCCTGAGTTGATTACTGATTGATCTCCACTTGTGCTGATTGGGTTAATTATCTGCACCTGCTCCTCCCGAACCTTGTTGGGTCATTCCTACTATTCGGTGCCATTTCAGCTTGGTAAATTTCCAAAAAAAAAGTAAAAATTTCCATGATTTATTCATTTTATCTGAAGAATGGTTTGTTACACTACAAGAAAAATATATTGGTCCAGCTCAGGATATCACTCTTTAATAATTTTGACCAAATTCTTCACACATGCAAAGGCCAAATGTCCACCCTGTTACAGGACATTCTCATCTAAATTAATAAATGTTTTGAATTCACAGTTATTGTAATATTTACATTTTCTAAGAGCTCAAATGTCCCTCACTTTACCCCGCAAATGTATTTTAACAAAGTGTTCATTAACGAGCATTATCTTAAAAAAAGTTGTATTTTAAGCCACAGTGGTAATTTCAACACATTTCTTTTAGAATAAAAAGACATTTCAATGGAATTTTGCCGCATTTTTTAATTATTTCATTTTGCCATTTCATTCCCTAAAATTAACCACAAAGATATGCATAACATTTGTTGAACTTATTTTATTAACTTAAAATAATAATAAAAAAACAGAGGTAACAGGGTGGACAGAGGGGTAACAGGGTGGACATCACACCACTAAACAACAATAAATGTCATCAACTCATTTACCCTGGCACCCCTTGAAGGTATATTACAAATAAATGTATAATAAATTAATTATAAGTACCAATTCAAGCTGTAAACACTCATTTATTTAGCATTTACGCCCACTCTGTTACAATATGTCCACCCTGTTAGTGTGCAAAAGAGTAACAGGGTGGACAGTAACAGGAGGGACATTTTATGCTAAAGTTAGCCATTGCTACAAATGTGATGAAAAACAAGCTAGTGCGCAGTGATTATTGAGGAAGATTTTTAACCTGTTTATTAACCATATTTTCAAAATTACAAACAATTATCAGTTTCCACTATAAATAGGCATAACAGGGTGGACATGTTATGCTTTACCACTTCAGTGAATCATTCTAAAACATTGAAAAAAGAGTGAATTAAGGAATGATACTTACTCTGCTTCTTGAAGATAATTTGCCACCAAAAAGTATTAAAATTCTTGAGAGACATGTGATTAGAGGAACAGTCAATGGGCGTGTTCAGAGGGATTTTCCATCAGAGTAACAGGGGGGACATTCAATTCAGGGACACAACATTTTTTAAAGACTTTAAGTATTAAAAATGTATAACTAACAAAAAATATATTTTTGTGAGGAATATTATAAATAAGAATATACAACAATATTGAAAAATTTGGAATTTATTTGATTTTTATTACTTATATTTGTGGCTGAAGTTGTGCAAGCTTACTTGGGGACATGGCAGTTTAGCCTACTTGCACTAACATCAGAGTAATTTTTTTTTATTATTAATTAATCCTGGGTACATTTATTGTGTTCTATGGTAAAGGGGGATTAACAATTTAAAATGATCATTTAGAAACAAGTATTAGCCCATTTTTACTCAAATAATACCACATTATGTCATGAGGACTCTAATGGCACCGAATGCTAAGAATGACCCTGTTATCAAACGTCTTTTTATTAAAGCATATGATTTAACATACAATTCACTTGTACATTCTGAGAATCTTTTTATAACTAAATAAAAAATAAAATAAATAAAAACAGTAAAGTTAAAGTGATACAACATTAAAACAAGGCAAAGCAAAGCAAGACAAGTAATGACAATAAAAAATAAAAAAATAAAAAATGATGACAAGAACATCACCAGGCTGATCACGACCCCCCACACTATCCCCACCCCCTATCCACCCGCCTAAAGCCTTGTTTATACTCGACGCGTCCGCAAGAGCGCGAAGGTGCGCGCGGCAAAAATGACGTCATTGCGGTGTGGGCGGTCGTGCGCGTTGGGTGCGCAAGACCCCATTTCGCCTGGCGGTGTGCACGGCACTTTTTATAACATCGCGCGCGGCGCCGCATCCGAAGATGACCGACTTCGAGCCGAATCTGGCCGAACTGGTACGATATGTACCAGTATGTTTATGATCCTTCTATACACAGAGACATTTGCATTGATGGGCGACCATAAAATCTAATTTTGTGAACAGGAACACATTTGCATTAAGCACCTAGTTTGCACTTGTCTAAAGTAATTGGTTACATTTACAAAATAAGCCTACAATAGCAGAAGTAAGCCCTGCTGATGAAATTAAGGTTTAAACACTCTCCAATAAGGCTTCAATTGTTTAACCAGTTTACATGCAGTGAAAGTAGGCTACAATAAACCTACTGCATTTACTCTTTTATGAATTAGTAATTAATAAACTACTAATAAACGGCAAACTACTTCTTCACTGTTGATTCCTGGTGGTTTAGAGGAGAATTACTCTGAATTACTCTGAATGCTAAAGCCTTGTGTATACTCGACGCGTCCGCACGAGCGCGAGTCTCCGCTGACTCCGCGCGCACCTCTCCAAACGAACGAGGCGTTTATACTTGACGCACTCGCCGTTGTGCTATTCTGTGAAACGACAGGGGGCGACTCGGAGTAATTCTCCTCTAAACCACCAGGAATCAACAGTGAAGAAGTAGTTTGCCGTTTATTAATGGCTAATTCATAAAAGAGTAAATGCAGTAGGTTTATTGTAGCCTACTTTCACTGCATGTAAACTGGTTAAACAATTGAAGCCTTATTGGAGAGTGTTTAAACCTTAATTTCATCAGCAGGGCTTACTTCTGCTATTGTAGGCTTATTTTGTAAATGTAACCAATTACTTTAGACAAGTGAAAACTAGGTGCTTAATGCAAATGTTTTCATAAGTTCATAATCCTGTTCATAAGATTTTATGGTCGCCCATCAATGCAAATGTCTCTGTGTATAGAAGGATCATAAACATGCTGGTAGCCTATACATATCGTACCAGTTCGGCCAGATTCGGCTCGAAGTCAGTCATCTTCGGATGCGGCGCCCGGACCCAACGCGCACGACCGCCCACACCGCAATGACGTCATTTTTGCCGCGCGCACCTTCGCGCTCTTGCGGACGCGTCGAGTATACACAAGGCTTAACCCCTGCCTATGTATTTCCACCCCATCCACCCTTCCTCATAGAGACCTTCACTCAAAAAACCATTACAATTGTCATATATCGTGTGTTAGGATGCGGACTGTTGTACTGGATTTTTAGTTTTTAGGTATGATATGAGGGGTTTCCATGTTTTATTGTATAAGTTGAGCCTGTCTTTTAGCGTATACCTTATCCTTTCTAAATGAAGTGTGTTAGTTAAATCCTCTAACCACATCTTAGAGGTAGGTACAGTTGTGCTCTTCCATAAGATGAGGATTAATCTCTTTGCTATTATGAAACAATAAGAAATAAAACGCTGCTGTGCCACACTCAGTTTCCTGAAGGTCTCAGATATTCCAAGAATTATGAACATGGGCTCAGGTTCGATTAAAGTATTTATGACCTCAGACATAATGTTACATATATCAATCCAGAACAATTGGACCCTTGGGCATAGAGCAAAACTATGGAGAAGTGTTGCTACGGAAGAGTGGCACTTATCACACGTAGGTGACACCTCTGGGTATATGTTATGTAGTTTCTCCTTTGAGTAATGAAGCCTATGTATAATTTTAAATTGGACAAGACAATGTCTTGCGTTATCTGAACAATTATGTATGTTTTCAAGACTTTCTTTCCATTAATCATCTAGAATAGATTCACCAAGTTCCTCTTCCCACTTACGTTTATAATTTTCAGTCAATGGGGAGCTTATTAATAAGAGATTGTTATAGACGCGGGATATGAGTTTACTTTCATTAGGAGACAATTTCAGACAGTCATCTATTTTAGATTGTGGTTCAGTCTCAAATTCTTTTAAGTATTTCCGAACGTAGTCCCTAACTTGTAGGTCACGAAATAAGTTATTATTCCCCAGGTCATACTTCCTCTGTAGTTGTGTGAATGAAGCAAAGACGCCTCCCACGTATAAGTCACCAATACATTGGACACCCCTCTCACTCCATGTAGAAAATGCTCCATCCAGACTGGAGGGGGCAAATGTGGGATTTCTAGTGATGGATAACAGAAGAGAGATTGGTTTAAGATTAAAGGTGGTCTTGATTTGTTTCCAGGTACAGATCATGCTATGTATGATGGGATTGTTATTATACAGGTACATTAACCGCGGCTGGAGCTAGTAGGACCGCGGCCAAAGAATACGGCTGAAAATCCTCCCGCTCCAGCATTAGCCAATCAGACATTGGTATTGATTTGTCCAACCAAAAGGTAAACATCTTAATCGCTGAGGCCCAGTAATATAGCAAGTCTGGGAGTGCCAATCCCCCGTTTGGCTTTGTCCTACAAAGATGCTTTTTACCTATTCTGTGAACCTTTTGTCCCCACAGGAAAGGAACTATTAAAGAATCTAGGTGTTTAAAAAATGTTTTTTTTAAACATTGGGATGTTTTGAAATAGGTATAACAATTGTGGAAGGAAAATCATCTTTATAGCATTAATTCTCCCAATTAAAGAAATTGGGAGCGTGTCCCAGAATGATATTCTAGTCTGTAATCGCTCTATTAGAGGGGGGAAGTTTGCCTGGAATAGAGATGAGTATTGCTTTGTCACTTCTATCACCAAATAAGTAAATTTCTCTGGAGAGACTGTAAATGGAAAGTGATCTAGGTGTGCTAAGTCATTCATATGGACTGGCATTAAAACGCTTTTAGTCCAATTGATCCGATAACCCGAAAAGGTCCCAAACAGGTTGATTTTGTCGAGAAGATTTGGGATGGTAATTTGAGGCCGCGTTATATATAAGAGGATGTCATCTGCGTATAATGATATCTTATTATTTGTGTCTTTGGTGGAGTATCCATAAATCTGGGGTTCCATTCTGATACATTGGGCTAGAAGTTCGATAGCCAGCGCAAAAATTAAAGGGGATAATGGACACCCCTGCCTTGTCCCTCTATGCAAGCTAAACGAGGAGGATATTGTCCGGTTTGTTAGGATTTGAGCCGTGGGATTTTTGTAAATGAGTTTAATTAGTGACAGGAACTTATTTCCGAAATTGAACCTATTAAGAACTTCAAATAAGTAACACCACTCAATCTGGTCAAATGCCTTCTCGGCATCAAGTGCAAGTATGACAAGATCAGTAGGTGGACCTCTCTTTGTGTATATAATATTGAAGAGACATCTAAGATTGAACGTAGCACTCCTATTCCAGCCCGATCTCATGAAAGTGCGTATCAATACCACGAATGTTATTTCTCGTGTCATTTATACGCCAAAAACCGTTTTTGCGTGTTTATGATACGCAGTTTTCGCGTGCATATAATACGCACTTTATGGCGTGTAATACGCACGCACCCTCATCCCCCCTCCCCCTAATCCTACCCAAGGGGTTTTCAGTGCGTAGCATATACACGCAAAAACCATTTTTGGCGTATATATGGCACGAGAAATAACATTCGTGGTATTGATACGCACTTTCATGAGACTGCGTTGCCTATTCGGTATGAAACCTGTGTGGTCCATATGAACTAGCTTTCCCACTAGAGGATTCAGCCTGTTAGCCAGTATCTTGGCAAATACATTCCCATCTACATTAAGGAGGGAGATAGGATGATAAGTGCCTGCTTCCTGTGAGTCCTTCCCTTTTTTGTGAATTAATGTGATCACAGCCTCAGTTAAGGTGGGGTGTAGACTATTTTGGTCACAGTTTTGGGGAATATGTATTCAATAATTAATAATTCATAATTAATAATTATTCATACAGGTTTGGACCAAATAATCATACATTTTTAAATCGCCCAAAGAGGGCGTTATGTATATTACCTGCATCTGTATTCATAGATGTACACAGACAATTAACCATAAAGGATTATCATTAACTGTATGTGTACACATATTTTACAGACAGGTTAAAATTAGCTCAATCGTATATCAGTACTCAATCAAAACGGGTTATGATTAAAATATTAACATATCAATTGTCTAGTATAAATAACTTCTAATGGAATTAATCAACTACCAAATAATTTGTTCGCCAGCGAACTGACCGTACGGTATTCTATCAATCCTCACAAAAGTTATCCTTGTAGAAGGACAAGAAAGGCAATTTCTCAGGCCTCGGGAAACAACCTCACTTTTCCATAAACAAGATACTGTTTAAGGTATCTTTAATTTGTAAGCTAGTAGCTAAGATCTTTAACATTTAAGTGACTTGGATATGAGCAAGAGACAGAATCAATAAAATGAACATAAAGAATTTAATAATTGCAGTAACACAATCGGAAAAACACAATCTTACTGCTCTGAGAATTCGCTAAAACGAGTATACTTGCATGGTTCTTATCATGGGCGTAGGTTTGGTCTCAGCTTTGGTGGGGACATCCCATCTGACCTCACCCCCCCACCCCCCCACCCCCCCCACCCCACCCCTCCTATTATAACTGTATAATCTCAAAAATGCACTCTCAAAAAATAAAAACCTGAGACTGTAATGCTGAACAACCAAACATTTTATTTATCATAAATTATTATGTATCTATCTTCTATTCTATATCAAATTCTATTGATATATTCTATCCTTAAAAAAAAGCAAGTTTAACCCTCCTACCAGATATTGTTATTTGGATATTCTCAAACAAATAATGATTCATTATATTTGAAAAACCAACAGTGTTTACTTTTGCCTTTTTAACATTGCCAATATGTTTTTCCAGACATGTGTCTAGCAAGTAGGCTACACTCACAAATACAATACATAAACAGAATGTAGAAACGAAAAATGTCTCAGATGATCCACTGTTTATGACTGCAAGATTCTAAGTTAAGGTAGGCTAATTAACATTCAGTGACTTGCTAACGTCTATCATGATAGCGCGACTTCTATGAGTCTATCCGTGCTGCACACCCCTAATTAATGCTCCTAACCTTGAAAGATTGCAGAAGCTAGGTTTAACTGTAACAATATCCTGGGTAACCAGGATCACCAGTTAAAACTATTCCACAGTAGAATCTGCATTTGAAAGCATGGTCAGTCACTACTACTGCTAGTTATTTGTGTGGCTAGTTATTTTTGCCTACTCTACACTCTGCTTTATGAAAAAGCTTCGTATGTCCCCTTTCTTCTTCTTGGGTGACATAGCTGATCTACTACAAAGTACAAAAAGGGGCAAAAAACGGAATATTAAAATGTTTTACCCTGGCCTTTGTATATGCATGGATATGTGCATACAGAGAGACAGCCCTGGGAACTTACCGTCGGCGTCGTCACGCGCGCGCGCGCGCACACGCACACGCACACCACCCGCTCGCTGCCAGTGAGTGCAAGCACAAAAAGTAGTCCCGGCCCGCGCGTGTAGCCTGCCTGTCAGATACCCCGCCGCCAATCAAATTACGGCGTATCTTGTACTGTCGTCGTCCTGGCCGTTGGAATCGATCCAAATAGCAGCGCAAATATCAAAATAGCAGTTCAAAGGAGCTTGCTAAATATTGGTGGGGACAAATTTGTCATCTCAAAATATTGATTGGGACTAGTACCTAGCGTCCCCCCCTAAACCTACGCCCTTGGTTCTTATGTGGCTGAACACGGCTGCGTGAGTGAGCTGCGTGTCTTGTGTGTTCCGTTGGAGCGTCACGTGGTTGCGGCTGGTCCGAGGAGCGCGCGTGTGTGGCGTCCCGTTGGAGCGTCACGTGGTCTGCAGCTGGTCCGAGGAGGGCGCAATTTCAAAGGCTTAAAAGGTCTTTGACGTAAAGTTACCAAAGGAATAATTCAGACTAAGTTCATTTCCCTTCGTGAAAGTGAACAGAGTCGAATACAGAAAACAAAACTCAACAAAACAAAACAAAACAAAACAAAGAACAGAAAAGATTCCTGCGGGAATCACGGAGCATGAGAGTTACATGTCGAAGCGAAGGAGGTAGGAGGCAAGAGCGAGAAGAGTGGAGCGCGACGACACTTATCGCCTTGGAGAAATCCAGTCTCTTCCTGTCGGCTTGGCCAATCGGAGAGTTGGAAGTCTCAGGCGGGACTTTAGTTTTTATTACTCTTTGTCTAAGAGCGCAAGCTCCTTAGGAGTGTGTGTGTGGGGAGGGGTTACAGTCTAAAGACATTTCGATCTTCAATGATAGTAAAACATATCAAAAATACACTTTACTTTATATTTTTATGCATATTCGCGTTGTTCACGCCACGAGTGTTCTACAGGTAGTAAGAATGCTATGTAAAAGTTAAAGGAATATACAGTTATATTTAAAATGCATAATGAAGGTATTTATAATTCACTTTATGCTACGATAAAATCATAGTTATTCCAATGTGACATGGACAAACAGACACACATAAAAACACATCGAATACATCTGGTTAAATGTCTTTCAGTGAGGATATTGGAGAAAAGTTCTTATGTGTGTGTGTTTGACCCTACGGGCGTTGAGCACACAACAAAAGGGGTGGAGGGGTGGGTTCCCGGAATTCCTTTGAGGCTCGACCCCTGGCTGTGAGTGTGTGTGTATGTTGGGATGTCTTGTTGTCTGTTAAACCTCTGTGTGCCACAAAGTTGTCAGTGGGGCAATTAGTACTCTGCGGTGCCAGGCCGTAGTTATGGACCATAGTCAGAGAGGTTAGGAACATTTTTACATGTACAATTTAATGGGTCATCCGGACAACGCAGATACCCTACACAGCCTCAGTTAAGGTGGGGGGTAAATTACCCTGTGTCTGGGCATGTTCATATAATTTCAACAGGTAAGGGGATATATTTTCACTGAATGTTTTGTATAATTCCCCTGGAAGTCCATCAGGACCAGGGGCTCGTTCTTCGTACGTTGCTTAAAACATCCGAGATCAAATGAGACATCTAAGATGATATCATCGTGCTAATCATGATCCGGCTAATTGGGTTCTTCGAACACACCTGTTGTTTATGATTAGTATCGCTGGATTGAGTTATCTGAGATAATTGCGCATTCATGCGCTGGTTTAAAAGGGGATATGCATCGATAGTAGAAACATTGATCAGCAACGCTGCTATTGGCTGCTCACCGTGACCAAAGAGCGCGCTCAGTTTTACTCTGCAGCAGAGCAAGAGTTATTGCTAGAAGGTTATGCTGAATTTGAAAACTTAATTACGTTAAGTTTTCACCTAAAATGTGCAAAGCCAGGAGAGAGGGCTGGCAAAAAGTAGCCAATTAAGTTTGTAGTGACCATTTAGATGTTTTTATCACTTATTACAGTATATATTTTTTTATTTGAATAATTTCTAAATAATTATTAACTTTGTTCATTGTAATCTCAGTCACCACCCACTACTAGAACATGGGAACAAGTAAAAGTGAAGTACTAGAATATTCTACATAATGGTAATTTGTAGCCTACTATAGGCTACTATAGTCTCTTTTAAAAAGGCACTGTTAATAAATGTTTGCTTGTTTATAAAAGCAACCAAGAAAAAGGCTGAGAAAAAAAGAAAAGAAAAACAAACAGGTGGTGTCGTGCAACCCCACATTATACCCCGGCAGAAGAGCTGACCTTTGGGTTAAATGTGAACCGACCCGTCCTGGGTTCAGCTCTTCCTCAGACACACAGCAGGGACCAGTAGCAGCAACTCCTTCATTACTGGTAAATGAACTTTAAATGATCTTACACTGTAAAATATTTGTTTGCTGCATTATAGGCCTATAATCCCAATGGCTGGTCCAGTCATATCAACTGTTAAACCTTGAGTAGGCCTAGTGATGAATTGCTTACTTGTGAAAGTGTGCATGTGTGAAACTACATGTAGCCTAGTTAATGAAAAAAAAATATGTTGCCATGAGTTATTGATCACATTTCCCCCCAGTGTACTTCATTATAATGAAATTGTGTTTTCCTCTTTTGTGCAGTTTTAAACACCAACACATTTGTCTGTTCCTGGCTGAAGCATGTGCAGTAAGTGGACTTTTCCAAACTTTACATCAAAAGGGAAGAAAGTACAACACATTGTAATGCCCATTTCCCCACCAATGCACAGGACAGTGAAGAAACTCTCTCAGATGACTGTCTTTTGGAGAAAGTATCTTTAAATAACTTTACTTAATTTACACTTGAGTACCTATTATTTCTGAATGCAATATGTGTTGCAGGAGTCCACATCTACAGAAAGGCCTAGAAGAGTCTGCACAAAGCAGTTATACAGAGGTGGGCAGTGTATACTTTTCCTTTTATTTTTTGTTGCATAAGGCTTGTGTTGACAGGTTTAACCCAAGCCCCCCTGCCCCTAGAAAATAGAGTATTTTGAGGGGGAAAACTTGACAACTTAAAGAAAAAAAAAACTGGCACTACAGAGTTAGAGATATAGTTGCTTCAAAGGAACTTCAGAGTAAGTGCTAATTATTATTTCACACAGAGTACTATTGCTGACCTTGCATAGTATCTCTTATTGCAGGCAAAATATGACTTGATCACTGGCTTTTCTTTACAAAGAACAATTTAAATAAAAAATCAAAGAACTAAGCATATTTGTCTTGTCTTTTATTAAACATTTAATGAAATGTTTTATATTTGTGCTGATGGTGGAAATGTTGTGTAATATGGCACATGTAATGTCACAGGCCCTGTCAAGTGCAACCCTCAGGCTTTTTTAGACACTGAAATCTTCCCTTTAGTTGGCCAAAGTTCATTTCATTGTGTGACCATCTCTTGGCTAGAGCTGCATTGTAACTGTGTATGTAATACAGTGAGCTTGATATTGATACCATGTTCAAGTAATGTGCATAAATGTGAATTTCTGTGCTTCCACATTTGTGATACGGAACAGTCACACACCATCTAGAGATTTTAGTCTGTCAACTGCCTTTTTTTAAATTTGATATATTACTAATCTGGAATATTAAGAATTGTAATAGTAACTTGGCTGCACATTTACATTGTGATCCCTCTTTCTGTTCACAAAATCCCCTTCATAGAGGCCTTGATTGGAACATTTGTGCAGTCTATTGACCAATCACATTAGTGAAGCCTGAGGGACATATCTGTGTCATATTAATCGGCATGTTCATGATTGCATGATCTTCATTAAAAATTATAATACCTGCGTTGGCTAACATTTAAAAAAAAATAAACCTGCTAGCCTACAACCTTGGGTCTAAACTGGCTTGGAAATGCCACAAAAAAACACCCTAAAAACTGCTTGACCGCCAGGGTAAACTTTGTGAATGACACGACAGACAGCACTTATCAAGTCCTCCGCATCTCCAATATAGTTTAAAGGAAAAGAGCCACTCGCAAATAATATCAGGACAATGCACACAATTTGTGCTGTTATTAAAGGCCGACTCCGACGAGTCGAACATTTAATGTGCGTTTCCAAAAAATAATTGATGTAAATGACATCCTCACGAGTCATGAGAAAAATTATATCTCTCAAAAAGTACACTATCGCGCTGCGTTAAAAGACTTCTCGTTTCACCTCCGCTTATAAAGGCGCGATCTAATCCTGTTTACATGAAATAAGCCTGCTCACGAGCAGGTTCAAGCTAGCGCACCTGTTGCTATGACAGCAAGTCTAGGATGAGCTTCGAAGAACCAAACGATCCAAGATCATGCCAAATCGTCAACAATCAAATCCAGCTAACTGAGTTAGCGACGTACGAAGAACGAGCCCCAGGTGTCTTATTACTCTTTAGGGAGGCAATGGCGCTCCGAACCTCTGCAATTGTGATGTCAGAATTCCAAGAATCACAATCTTCCTCACTCAGTCTGGGAAGCTCACATTTGTCTAAAAAAGCATTAATAGTTACAGAGTCTGAAGTGGTCTTTGAGGTATACAAATCAATATAAAATTCAAGAAACCTGTCATTGATATCTTTAGGTTTTGTAAGTATTGTATTATTGTGGGCTTTTATCTTGTGTATTGTTCTGTCGTTTTCCATTTTCCTGAGTTGCGAGTAGTTTGTGTGGTTTGTCACCAAATTCAAAATATTTTTGCCTAGTATAGAGGAATGCTTTACTTAGTTTTGCAGAGATAATTTTGTTATATTCATACTTAAGTGTTGCTATTTTCCTGTGCAATATAATAGAGGGGGAGTGTGCATTTTCTATGTCAAGTAATTTAATTTGATCTTCTAACTCTTTTAATTTGGTCTTATTTACTTTTCGCCTAGAAGCTTCAAACGAGATGATACAACCTCTTATGTAAGCCTTGAATGCTTCCCAGAGGATGGAGGGAGAGGTATCAGGGTTGTCGTTTATTTCAAAGTATAAAGAAATCTGGTCTTTTAAGTATTCGCAAAATTTATTTTCAGTGAGCAAGTGCGAGTTCAGTTTCCAAGAGGCGTGTGGCTTATCTATATGATCTAAACACAATGAAAAGGTGAGTGGCCTGTGATCTGAAATCACAATGCTGTGATATTTAGCATTCAATGTGGACGGTATGAGTCTGGCGTCCACCAGGAAGTAGTCTATCCTACTGTAAGAGTTGTGTACAGGTGAATAAAAAGAGTAGTCTCTACCTGAAGGATTCATTGCTCTCCATATATCCAGTACATTCGTTATAATTATTAATGAACATATTTAAAAATTCACTAGAGGCATTTCTTGGAAGTCTCTTGGTGGAGGACCTATCAAGATATGTGTCAAGGACCGTATTAAAGTCGCTACCTATTATCAAGTGTGTTTGTGAGATTCTGGTATCAGTGAAAAAACCTTCTGAAAGAATATGGGGTTATCTATGTTGGGAGCATATATATTTTGTAACCATCTCCCTATCCACTCCTAAGGAGACAAGCTACAAGATAATTTTGAGGGAGGGACCCACAGACCAAACTTGCTGAGAATATAATGAGTGCAAAACCAGTTGGAAGATAAAACTCAATACACAAATAGAAATGCTTTCATTTTATATCCGATGACCCACACAAGAGTATTTACATAAACACCACCCAGCCAACACTGAATATACAATAACATACCCCAAAGATAAACACTAATGCAATACTGTCTGATGAGTAGCAATAAAAATAAACCTTAGATGAAACCCTTAGTTTTTCATTGTCCTGTAATCCATAGAGTACATCCAAGGTTTTGTATCAGAGTCAATGATTCCATTTGCAGCGATGGAGAGGAAAGGAATATTAGTCCCGTGACAGAGGTGAAGCAGTTACTAGTTGTAATCCACAATGACTCCAATTCCCATACGACCAGAGTCAAGCTTTGAAAACACTATCCTTAGGGTATAGAACTCTCATGTTCCAAGTCGAATTGCAGCCTTGAGCCTCATCGAACAAATGAAAAACAGGATATTCAAAGAGTCCTTCTACAAACAAAACACATACATACTAGCATTAGCATGTTGGTTTCAAACCAAACAATAGCCGAAACCCCTCTCCCCAAAAAGAGCTAAATACAGCTTACACAGAAATAACCTCAATTGACATAACAAATCAGACAAAAAAAAAAAACACTTACTTGATTGAACATGAAACTATAGTTTCTCAATCTGGACTCTGAACAAATTGTGTGAACATAGAGAGAAGAACCATGCTTCCCTTTCCACACCATAACCTAACTTCTTCTTCTTCTTCTTCTTCTTCTTTTCTATCATGGCGGATTGCAAGCAACTTAAGGTGCATACCGCCACCTACTGTTCATGAGTGTGTAGCAACATTGTTTTACATCTATTAAATTCTATTTTTTAATTTTGTATTCTGAAGATAAATAAATAATACTTTCCTTAATCTATAAATATCTTTTATATTTCCTTTATTTCCCAATAATCCTTTAAGACTCCATTCTTGGCCTGTCCTTTCAACTACTCTTCTCAATTTCTCCCTTTCAGGTTCATATGTTTTACAGTTCATCAATACATGTTCTATATTTTCTATCTCTCTACATCCTTCACATTTATCATTATTTTTCCTCCCTATTAAATATAAATTATCATTTAAATAAGTATGACCTACTCTTAATCTGATCATTATTATTTCTTCCCTTCGGTTTCTCTCATTAATATTTCTCTTTACTACTGACTTTTGTACTTTATATAATCTTCTTCCTTTTTTATCTTCATTCCACCTTTTTTTGCCAATTTTCAATTTCTTTCCTCTTAATAAATGATTTTCCTTCCCCTTTCCCTAAAGGAATTGTAATTGCTATTGCCTCCTATAAAGCCCTTTTTGCTAATTTGTCTGCCTTTTCATTTCCTTTTACCCCTTCATGTGCTGGTACCCAACAAAACCAAATATCAATGCCACCCCTGTATAATCTAAATAAACTGTGCTGAATTTCTAATACTAAATCTTTCCTATTATTTCCTTCTCCCTGAATACTTTCTAAAGCTGCTTTGGAATCCGTGCATATCACCACCCTATCTGGTCTAACCTCCTCAACCCATTGTAAACTCAATATAACTGCCACCATCTCTGCTGTGAAAACTGATAGTTGATCTGACATTCTTTTAGAAATGTGTATTTTGAACTCAGGAATATATATTCCCATTCCCACACACCCTTTTAAATTCTTAGACCCATCTGAATATATTTTAAGGTAATTATAATAAGAGTTTCTTAAATATATATCAGTCTGTATCCCTATTCCGTTTAAATTCCATTCATTTTTCATTTTAAGAAGTCTCATGTCTACATTTATCTCAGGAAATAACCATGGAGGAACAACACTAATTGGATTACATTGTGCTATTTCCTTATCCTCTAATCCAAACTCTTTAATCAATTTGCTTATAACCCATCCAAATCCATTACTATGGAACTTTGAATATTCCCAACAAGTTTTTAGAATTGTTGAAGTTACATTTTCATCCATACTACTTTTAATTTTCATCCAATATACTAAACCTAATTTCATTCTTCTCATTTCCAGTGGAGTTTCTCCAGTCTCTACTAAAAGAGCATTGATAGGTGTTGTTTTCACTGCTCCTGCCATAACCTAACTTCTTCTCCTACATGGCTATATACAAGGGAGCAGGACACCTAGAGCCCCCTACTGCATAGTAGTGGTATTACAAATGAAGAAAGAAAACCAGGAACCAAACTCTGGGTGGTTACAATTTACTAGAGTGAGGGAAATGTTGTGGATTTCACCAATAACTATAATATAGCGGCCCTCTTTGTCAGTGATTGTTTTTTTCTGTAAAAAGGGCACGCCTTTTCTCAGTAGAATGGCCGCACCTCTTGCTTTGGATGAAAAGTTTGAGTGGTAAACTTCCCCTATCCAATTTGCTTTTAACCTGCCATGCGAGCCACTCTTCAAGTGAGTTTCCTGTAGGAACACAATGTCTGAGGTCAATGACTTTAGGTGGGTCAGAACTTTACCTCTCTTGACTGGGTTATTTACTCCACGCACATTCCACCTGGAAAATGTGAGACCCCTCATCCCTCCGCTGTCTTTGTTTAAACTATCATACATCAGGAATCTTTGATCAGTACAGTATCGGTAGCAGTACAGTTGTCAATGTGTAGGATTTGAGTGAATGGTCTTCCTATCCCTCCCCTCCCCTCTACCCCAACCCGCCCCACAACCGTTATCAAGGTCAGCCCAGTCCCCATAGTAACAAATGCAAACAAAACTACTCTAGCCAATTCAAAGTGAATGTGGCGCGAGCCTTCTTAAGGAAGTAAGTACAAATAAACCAGTAACTTAAGTTACTTCCCCACACCTTCTGGTGGCCTGATGCGAACTCCTATCCAGGGCCGGCGCTAGCCATTTGGGTGCCCTAAGCACAAATGCTTGGTGGTAGGACATAACATTTTCCCATTATTATTCTAATGAGAATGGTGGTTTTACAGTCAGATGGTGAGGCACCAGCTGTGTGTGTGTGTGTATGAGCGTGCAACTCACGTAGATGGGTGACAGTTAGTGTTGTGCTAGCGCTAGCCATAAAATCTAAGCACCAGTAAGTTACATAACCACCTCTCTGAATATCTTGATTCTCTGCATCAGCAGTGATTGCATCAGTTTAAGCGTCCTCCTGTCTCACTTCAGTCGAGAGGCGTTCGGCAAATTCCTCCGCTTTTTTGGCATCTATGAACGATATCTGCGTGCCGTTGTGGGTTATCAGGAGTCTGGCAGGATAGAGGAGGCCGTACCTGACCCCGGGTCTGCCTCGTAGCAGCTCCCTGGTGCGGTTTAATAATGCCCTCTTTTTAGCCACGGCAGGCGGATAGTCCGGAAAGATTTGGATCCTCTGACCACCATGGTAGAGCTGTTTAGCCACTGCAGCCTTGCGTAGAATGTCCTCGAGCGTGTGGAAGTAGTGTAGCCTCAGTACAAAGGGTCTAGGTGGCTCATGAGGTTCGGGCCGCCTTCGGAGGGTCTGGTGCGCTCTATCAATAAGAGGTTTCTCATCCAGGGATAGCACCTCTTGCAGCAACCCGGCGATAAAATCTCTCGGCCTGGGTCCCTCAGTCCCCTCAGGAACTCCGATGACCCGGATGTTGTGTCTCCTCGAGCGCCCTTCTAGGTCTTCGCATATCTCAGTTAGTTTTTCTATTTCAGAGCTCAGGCGGGTTACTTGACGTTGAAGTGCAGTGACATAGTCCGACTGGTGTAAGGCGGACTTCTCTATCTCTCCAATAGTGTTAGCATGCGATGTCGCGGTTTTCTCCAGGGTCGTAATTGAAGTCTGCAGCTCTTCTTTACAGAGTCGGCGCCAGAGCAGATCTACTGGAGGGGCATTGGGTCATCGGCGGGGGGGCACTGCCGTTTAAGAAATATCATAGTACAACACAGCAGAAATGTTTTAAGAAGCGAAACACGTTTTATTATTAATTATCATTTGCGAATTTCGTTTATTCTTGTTGTTGTTAATTTCCATATCATGTCACTTAGAGGCTATGTGGTAGCCCTATGCACACTTTACTCAGACACACACACGAAGACGATAATAAAAGGCAGAAATGGGCAGGCGCGCTGGAAGCTGTTTCATGCGAGGGGGGCTCGGGCTGGGTTGGAAAATATGTGACGTCATTACATTATTCAATTCAATTCAATTCAAATTTATTTGTATAGCGCTTTTCACAATACATATTGTTTCAAAGCAGCTTTACAGAAAGTGCGTTTCAGAAATGTACACAGAAAAATACAGTTAGTTAATCATCATGTATTAATTTAGGGCATAGCATATCGCCGGCGTTGAGTCGTCTCTTCACAGGCGTCGAGTCGTCTGATCGCAGGCGTCGATTCGTCTCATCGCAGGCGTCGATTCGTCTCTTCACAGGCGTCGAGTCATCTCTTCACAGGCGCCGAGTCGTCTCTTCACAGGCGTCGAGTCATCTCTTCACAGGCGCCGAGTCGTCTCTTCACAGGCGCCGAGTCGTCTCTTCACAGGCGTCGAGTCATCTCTTCACAGGCGCCGAGTCGTCTCTTCACAGGCGTCGAGTCGTCTCATCGCAGGTGTTGGGGCATCTGAAGTCTCCGTGAGAGGCTGGATACAAACTGGAGCTGACGAACGCTATTTACCTCGGGACTAGCGTCCCGAGATAACAGCAAAAAAGCAGATGGGAAATAATTAGCGTTGCTGCTGTTCATAATATTAATGCATTCGATCTGATTCATCTGTAGTATAAAAGGTAAGCATTATGTGAATGCTTGGCTGAAGAGATGCGTCTTTAATCTAGTTTTGAACTGGGAGAGCGAGTCTGAGCAACGAATAGTATCAGGAAGGCTATTCCAGAGTTTAGGTGCTAAGTGTGAGAACGCCCTCCCTCCTTTAGTGGACTTAGATATCCTAGGAATGACCAGAAGCCTCGAATTTAGGGATCTTAAAGAACGCGATGGATTGTAGGGCAATAGAAGGTCCTTTAAATACACAGGAGCTAAACCATTTAGGGCTTTATAGGTCAGTAGTAGTACTTTGTAATTGATACGGAACTTGATAGGTAACCAGTGTAGAGATGATAAAATTGGTGTTATATGATCATATTTTCTTGACCTAGTAAGAACTCTAGCAGCTGCATTTTGGACTAACTGTAGCTTGTTTATTGAGGATGCAGGACAACCAGCTAATAAAGCATTACAGTAATCTAGTCTCGAGGTCATGAATGCATGAACTAACTTTTCTGCATCAGAAACAGATAGCATGTTACGTAATTTAGCAATGTTTCTAAGGTGGAAAAAGGCAGTTCTTGTAACATATGAAATATGATTTTCGAAAGACAAGTTGCGGTCTAGTATAACACCCAGGTATTTTACTGTAGTGGATAAGGTAACAGGGCATCCTTCTAAATTAAAGTTGTATTGTAAGAGATTTTGTGGGTAGTTTTTTGGACCAATAAGTAATACCTCCGTTTTATCTGGATTTAATAGCAGGAAATTACACGTCATCCAGCATTTTATATCTTTAAGACACTCTTTCAATTTAGATAAGTTAGTGTTTTCATCTGGTCGTGATGAAATATATAATTGAGTGTCATCAGCATTGCAGTGGAAATTAATTCCATGTTTTCTTATAATATTACCAAGTGGCAGCATATATATTGAGAATAGCAGAGGGCCTAACACCGATCCTTGCGGCACTCCATAGTCTACTGACGTTATCTTCGATTTTTCCCCATTTAAACAGACAAAATGGTAACGGTCTGATAAGTACGATCTGAACCAGCTTAATGCCTGTCCCTGAACACCAGTGTAGTTTTGTAGTCGATCCAAGAGTATTTTATGATCTATAGTGTCGAACGCAGCGCTAAGATCGAGTAGAACTAGTATTGAGATACAGCCTTGGTCAGAGGCTAAAAGTAAATCATTTGTAATTTTAACTAGCGCAGTTTCTGTGCTATGATGCGGTCTGAATCCTGACTGAAATTTTTCATATATCTCATTTTCATGCAAGAAAGAGCACAATTGAGCGGACACAATTTTTTCTAGTATTTTAGACATAAATGGAAGATTTGAAATGGGTCTGTAATTTGCTAAGTTATTTGGATCTAATTGCGGTTTCTTAATAAGAGGTTTTATTACTGCCAGCTTGAATATTTTTGGAACATGACCTAAAAATAAAGACGAGTTAATAATATTGAGAAGAGGCTCTTCCACTACAGGTAACACTTCTTTCAATAGTTTAGTGGGTATTGGATCTAATAAACATGTTGTTGGTTTAGATGCAATGATAAGTTTATTTAGCTCTTCCTGTCCTATAGTTGTAAAGCGGTGTAGTTGTTCTTGAGGGGCGATAATTGAGGCTGAATCATAAGACACCATAGAGGATTGTACATTTACAATTGTGTTTCGGATGCTTTCTATGTTCTCATTGAAGAAATTCATAAAATCATTACAACTATACTGTAACGGAATATTTTGCTCTGGTGATGTCTGTTTATTTGTTAGTCTAGCCACGGTGTTAAATAAAAACCTTGGATTATTTTGGTTATTTTCTATTAGTTTGCAGAGATGCTCAGCCCTGGCTGCTTTTAGAGCCTTTTTATAACGTGACATACTGTCTTTCCACGCGATTCTAAAGACCTCTAAATTAGTTTGTTTCCATTTACGCTCTAAGTTACGAGTTTCTCTCTTGATAACATGTGTAGTACTATTGTACCATGGTGCTTTAGTTTTCTCTCTAACCTTTTTTAATCTAATTGGTGCAACAATATCTAATGTACTAGAGAAAATGGTGCTCAGACTGCTGGTCATTTCCTCTAGTTCATCTGTTTGTTTGGGTTCACTGAGCAGCTGAGATAGATCAGGTAAGCTATTTGAGAATCTATCTATAGTGGTTGGAAGGATTGTTCTGCCTGGTCGATAACGTGGCGCAACATGACAAATTTCAGCAGTACGTATTATGCAAGTTACCATGTAATGATCAGTGAGATCGTCACTTTGCGGTATAATATCTATATCGGTTGGATTGGTTCCGTATGATATAATTAGATCTAGTGTATGATTTAGACGATGAGTGGGACCACTGACGTTTTGCTTGACCCCAAAGGAGTTTAATAAATCTGTAAACGCAGTCCCTAACGCATCATTTGTGTTATCTACGTGTATGTTAAAATCTCCAACAATTATTGCTTTATCGGCATTGACCAATAGATCTGAGAGAAAGTCTGCAAACTCTTTTAGGAAATCAGCATATGGCCCTGGAGGTCTATATACGGTCGCCAAGGCTAGAGATAATAGGGATTTCTTTCTTACATCTAAGAGCGTAACATTTAGCGCAAGTACTTCAAACGAATTAAACCTGTGACCTGTTTTCTGAGTAACATTAAGAATATCTCTATAGATTGTTGCAACACCGCCGCCACGACCGATCAGACGGGGCTCATGCTTATAACAGTATCCTGGTGAACTAGACTCATTTAGACTAAAATACTCATTTGGTTTAAGCCAGGTTTCAGTAAGGCAAAGTACATCGAAGCTATTATCTGTGAGCATTTCATTTACAATAACCGCCTTAGGTGTGAGCGATCTAATGTTTAGAAGACCTAGTTTTAGAAATTGTTTTTGTTCACGGATATTTAGATTTTCTGGTTTAATTACAATAAGATGTTTCCTAGATCCTACACTCGATTTATTGTTTGGCCTCACTAGACGAGGAATAAACACAGTTTCTATATAATGTTCTACACTACTTATATCAATTAAGTTGGGGGAGCAAAGACTGTGATTTGGACTTTGACTTACTAGTCAGTTGGTGTGTAACGTCTTGGAGATGTTGTCCGACAGAACAGCCGCTCCGATTCTGCTGGGGTGAAGGCCATCAGCACGGTAGAGCCTAGGTCGCTCCCAGAACAGATTCCAATTATTTACAAAGAGCAGTTTCTGTTCATTACACAATGACATTAACCATTCATTTAGTGCAAATAATCTACTGAACCTTTCCTGTCCTTGTCGGTACGTGGGAAGCGGTCCAGACACGATGATCGTTGCCTCAGGCACTGTGCTGCGTACCGTCTCGATCAGGCTCCTGTAGTCCTTCTTCAGAACCTCCGTCTGCCGCAGCCTGATGTCGTTCGTTCCCGCGTGCAGCACAACAGCTCCGACGCGCTCTTCACCGTTCAGGATCTCGGGAACCTGTGCGGCGACATCAAGAACACGAGCACCAGGAAAGCAGTGAGTGCGCACCTTACCCTTACCTGAGGTAGCACGGACATGACGGACCATGGAAGTGCCGATGATCACGGCGTCGTCGCGTTCCGACTCGCGAAGAGGGGAGAAGCGGTTCCTGGTGGAGATCTCGAAGACCGGGAGGGGCGGAGAGGTTCTTGCTCTGGTCCTGGCTCGTGTCTTCCGCTGTGGGATCACCCAGGGTCCATGGTGTTGTGTCGGTGCCGGAGTGAATGAAGCCCGAGATGATCGTGTCCTCCTGGGCAGAGAAACGCACGGAGTAGACGAAGTCGGAGTCAAAAAGTTACTAACCACTGACTTGTGAGCATCGGCGCGTGACGTTTCAAGCGCTGATCGCCGATCCCGCAGCTCGGCTTGTTTCTCCAGCAGACCACGGATCTGTTTCTCCACCGATTCCAGCTCCAATCGTACCGAAATCAGCTCGAATGTGTCCTCACCTGCACTCAGAGGTAACGTTAGACACACATCCGATATGTTCGCCATTATAACAGATGAACAGTAAATCAGTAGTGATACTACCAATATCACTACTAATTTAGGACTGGAATGCTGGATATAACCTGTATCCTTTCAATGAAACGAGTGTAAAATCAGACGGTCGATAGGCGCGAGGCCACGCGTGAAATGCTAGCGGGCTAAAAGGCAAGTAGCCGAGATTCGCAAAGTTGGATCTAAGTAGCGATATCAAAGCAATCCGATTGTTTTTTATAGGGAATAGTATCGAGGATAAGTTCACACGATATAAAAATAGAAAGTGCTTGTTTATAAATGAGTGGTAAAGAAGAAAATCAAGGATTAATGAATCAATTCGACGGAGCTCCAAACACAAAACACAAAAATTATGGCTGACGACAAGACATGACATTTCTCTGTACTGTATGTGTTGTAGCCATTAAAGAAAACATATTTAGTTTCATATTTATGTTCAAACTTGCATTGCACGTGAACTGGAGGGCGCCGAAACTCAGCTTGTGCCTCACAGATTTGAGAAATATAGGCTATCTATGATTATGCTTGAAATGTCTACTTTTAAACGAAACTATTTAAAACGAAAAGAAATAGGCTACTCTCTGATTATAATCAAATGTGCATTTCTCTCTGGCGTTCATGGCGAGTAGCCTAGGCATCATCAACTTCATCTTTGCAGTGACACAGAAAACACCAGTTTATTAATAAACAATTAAATGTAGGCTATCCTTGCTATTTTTGACACATTAATAATCATTACTTTCGCCGGTTCTTTGTGGCAAGCTTTATACGTGAGGGCGTGCGCTTGGGTGCAGCTATATTAGGAGGAGGACTAAACCATTTTCGTAAATCCATTTTTTGTCGATAATAAGGGTAACAGTTCTCTTACGAGAGGTTCTCTCGTATTGCGTAAGTTTAGCTTACGCTACGGGTAAAGTTCATCTTTGCTCGAGATATTGAAGCCAAAATTATCCTTAATTTTGTATATATTGTCAACGCAGTGCAGCAGCTGCAGACCTAGAGCAGGCTGTCTAGCGTGCCATTGGCTGCCTTGCGGCAACTGTAGCAGCCTACCAGTGAGCCTGGCGTGACGTCACGCCCAATGGTGGCGCTTCGCGCCCACTACGCGTCACAGCCCGCGCAAAGGGGTGTGGCTTAGCGTATAAAAACGGAACTCACAGGCTGCTTCCCTGATTTTTCATCTCTTCAGCGAAGCTCTTCATTCCGCTGGATCCGAGAGAAGCCGCCGCCGTTGAAACCAGCGACTGCCAGCAGAGGAAAGTGCCTGAGGAAGCCGGTCGACTTCTCGCCGCCTTCAGCCTTCCGTGCCAGCAACGCTATCCGGCGACAATATCTTTTCATTGCTCTTGTCTGTTTATGTGTACTGTGTGTGTGCTCGCCGCCGCGACACACACTTTTACTAAAAGAGCGCGAGCGTTCTTTTCAGAATGCCTTGCACGTCCTGTGTTTTGTGCCGAGCCCCGCTCAGCGCCGGAGACCGCCACGTGATCTGCGCTCTCTGCCTGGGCCAGGACCACGCAGCCCTCGCGCTTTCGTCGGGAGGCTGCATCCACTGCGAGGAGCTTTCCATGGCGACCCTGCGGGCTCGCCTGGAGCTCTTCAGCGCCGAAGCTGTCACTCCGCCCTCCACTTCACCGCGCAAAAAGAAGCGCCGTGCTCAGAGGATGCCGGAACCCGTCGCGGAGAACAAACACTCGCCGGACAGGCTCCCTCGAGTGTCTCTCTTGCCTTCCCCTCCCCCCCTCACCGACGCGCAGATGCCGGCTCCCGCCCGCACTGCCGTTGCTTCAGAGGACGAGGCGGACAGGGGCGCCGCGGACGACAGCTGTTCCATCCTGGCCCTGGACAGCGAGGAATGGCCTGGATCTCTCCACTCCTCCTCTGCTTCCATCCAGGAGTCCGGACGGACACGTTCGGGTGTGGATGCCGAGCTGATGCGTCTCCTGGTGAAGGCCGTCGACCACCTCGGCCTCGAGTGGTCGCCGCCCCAGGAGCCCGCGCTTAACCGCCTGGACGGCTGTTTTCTTCAACGCCGCCACCAGCCACCGGCTTCAAGGCCTGCTCCTTTCCTGCCGGAGCTCCACACCGAACTTTCCAAATCGTGGAGTGCACCTTTCTCCGCGAGGCTCCACGCTAGTTTTTCCGCGACGCTCTCCCACGTTGACGGCGCCACCGAGAAGGGATATGTTTCCATCCCACAAGTGGAAGAAGCGGTAGCAGCGCACCTTTGCCCGCCCTCCTCTGGATGGCGCTCAAGGTCTGCGCTCCCCTCGAAAGCCTGCAGGACCACGTCAGCTCTAGTCGGCCGCGCCTTCTCCGCCGCCGGACAAGCTGCTTCCGCCCTGCACTCTATGGCCGTTCTGCAGATCCTGCAAGCCGACCTCCTCCGCGAGTGGGACGAGAAGGGCTCGGATCTAGCTGCGATCGCGGATCTGAGGAGCGCGACGGACCTTTCCCTCCGCGCCACAAAGACCGCACCCCAGGCCATCGGCAGATCCATGGCTGCGCTGACCGTCACAGAGAGGCACCTCTGGTTGACGCTCGCAGACATGAGAGAGTCTGAGCGCGCCACTTTTCTCAACGCGCCGCTCTCCCCCACCGGTCTCTTCGGCACAGCGGTCAACGGCATCGTGGATCGCTTCTCCGAAGTACCGAAGACCTCGCAGGCCATGAATTTGTTTCTGCCACGACGCTCCAGCTCAGCCACAGGCCGCTCACGTGACAAGCCGCCTGCTAGAAGCTCCACTCAGCGTCCAGCCAAGCCTGCCGCTTCGCAGCGTCGATGGGGCGGCCGCCCTAGATCGCGCTCGGACAGCCGCCACAGGCCGCCTCCCCCACGGGGACCCCGGCCGAGGATTGTGTTGAAACCCGAGCAAGCGAAGCCCTCCTAACATCAGGGGAGAAAAGACGGTTAAGTCCCGCTGCGGCCGGACCACCGTCAAAACGCCACACCTTGTCAGTCCCCCCACAGAGGGCTACTGCAGGAGATTATTTAGCAGCCAACGAGCCGGTTATAATGCCCTCTCGCCTGCACACAAACGCCGTTTTTACGGCGACCCACAGAAATCCCATAAAGAGTGTATTTTCTGTTTATCCGGCTCACGCCGCTGGTGTTTTAAGTGTAGGAAATGTGCCCACGTCCCAGTGTTCACCCCTACACACAAGCACTCAAAAACATGTGTCCCTATGGCCCACAGAGCCCACTCTCATAAAGCTGGCAAATGCCGCTCGAGTGTTAGATGTACACATCGCGCCTGCGAACTCGCGCTCACGTCTATCTCATGCCCGCTCTGTCACACGGCCATTCCAACCTCAAGTAGGTCAGGTTATGAGTGTAAGTCCGCTCACAAGCGCTCACTCTTACTAACAGACACACTGTCCCCGGCGCTGCTCGCGCGTCACAGAATGTTCATGGCAAGCTCCCCGTTCACGGTAACCGGGTCGCCTCATGTAAAACAGCCAGCTGTCGCTGTCAGCGAGCCGCCGCACACAGACACCAATATGAGTCAGGCTGCGATTGTAAGTCACGTGCCCGCCCCAGCGCGTTCACGCTTGCCAATGAATGCCTCGCCTCCGGCGCCGCTCACCCGCTACAAAGCTCTCAGAAAACGTTCCCCGCTCAAAGTAACCGGGACGTCACATATAAAACAGCGTGCCATCGCTGCCAACGAGCCGCCGTGTCTAAGCACTCATACCGGTCAGACTGTGAATGTATGCTACGAGCTCGCTCACGAGAGCTCGCGTGTACTATCAGTCGCTCCGCCTCAAGCGCCGCTCGCGCTTCAGAAAGCCATTGTGAAACGCTCCCCATTCAACGTAATCGGGTCGTTATGTGCGAACCAGCCCAAAGTGGCTGTCAGCGAGCCGCTTTGTCCAAGCACAGAGGGCGCGCACGCCGCACCCACACCTCCGGTTCAGTTCCCGAAGCCCACAGTGTGCGGCGATCGGAACCCGGAGACCATTCGCCCCCTGGCCACACATGCACGAGCATGGGAAGCCATTCCGGGGATTTCAGAGTGGGTGCTGAGCACAATAAGACAGGGCTATGCACTACAGTTCGCTCGCCGTCCCTCGCGTTTTCACGCTCGGACCGAGTCGACAGTGAGCGCGAAAGTAGCACATCTACTCCGCGCAGAAATAGCCAAACTGCTGTGCAAAGGAGCTATAGAACCGGTGCCGCCTTCTCTGAGCGAGTCAGGCTTTTACAGCCGTTATTTTCTCCTACCGAAGAAGGACGGAGGTCTGAGACCTATATTAGATCTGAGATTTTTGAACAAAGCTCTCATGAGGAGACCGTTCAAAATGATTACAACCAGGCAGATCCTCGCGCAAATTCGCCCGAGGGACTGGTTTATATCTCTCGATCTGAAAGACGCGTATTTTCAGATACAGATTATACCCCGTCACAGGCCATTCTTGAGATTCGCCTTCGACGGCCGAGTATATCAGTACACTGTCCTCCCGTTCGGCCTGTCCCTGGCACCCCGTACATTTACGAAGTGCATGCACGCGGCGCTCGCCCCCCTCAGATGTCAGGGTGTGCGAATTCTGAACTATTTGGACGATTGGCTGATTCTAGCACAGTCAGAGATAGAGCTCGTATCTCACAGAACTATGCTTCTCAGTCACTTGGAAAGATTGGGTCTCACGGTCAACTGGACCAAGAGCTCACTACAGCCCAGTCAGTCAATCTCCTTTTTAGGGATGGAACTGGACTCCGTGGCTATGAAGGCTCAGCTGTCGACAGAGCGCGCGCGCCGTGTTCGACACCTGGCCGCATCTTTCCAGAAGGGCAGAACCGCCTCCCTGAAGAAATTTCAGAGGATGCTGGGCTGTATGGCCTCAGCTGCAGCAGTGCTTCAGCTGGGCTTAATGCGCATGCGCCCGCTACAACGCTGGTTGAACGCCCGCGTACCCCGTCAGGGGTGGACGCGCGGCTACAAGCGGATCAGGATATCTCAGAGCTGCATTTCAGCTCTGCAGCCCTGGTTAGCGGCCAATTGGTACCAGCAGGGGGTGATGATGGGAGCGATTTCCCACCGGAAAATCATCTCGACAGATGCCTCCAACTCAGGTTGGGGTGGCCTTTTCGAGGGCAGACCGGTCTTTGGCCTGTGGTCAGACCGAGAGAAATGCCTTCACATAAACTGTCTGGAGATGCTGGCGGTCGAGAACGCGCTGAAGCGCTTCCTCCCGTTCATACAGGACCAACACGTTCTAGTCCGATCGGACAACATGTCGGTTGTGTCCTACGTGAACCGCCAGGGCGGTCTCAGGTCCAGGAGCCTCTGCGACCTGGCAGAACGCCTCCTCGTTTGGGCCCAGTGCTTCCTGCGCTCGCTGAGAGCGACGCACGTGCCAGGGATCCTGAACGAGGGACCGGACAGATTGTCCAGGGACAATATCCCCCCCGGGGAATGGTCTTTACACCCCCAAACAGTCCAGCTGTTATGGCGCCTCTTTGGCAGAGCGGAAGTCGACCTATTCGCGTCAAAGGACAACGCTCATTGCCCAGTGTTCTTTTCAAAGAACGAGGATGCGCTGGCCCAACTCTGGCCCAGCCGCCCGCTTGTGCATGCTTTCATCACCAGCAGGGTGGATTATTGTAATGGACTCCTCACTGGCCTTCCTAAAAAGACCATAAGACAGTTGCAGCTCATACAGAACGCTGCTGCCAGGCTTCTGAGCAGAACCAGAAAATATGAACACATCACACCAGTCCTCAAGTCTTTACACTGGCTCCCAGTTACATTTAGGATTGACTTTAAAGTATTATTACTGGTATATAAATCTTTTAATGGGCTAGGACCTCAATATATTGTAGATATGCTCACTGAATATAAACCTAACAGATCACTCAGATCATTAGGATCACATCAGCTAGAAATACCAAGGGTTCACTCTAAGCAAGGAGAGTCTGCTTTTAGCTATTATGCCAGCCGCAGCTGGAACCAGCTTCCAGAGGAGATCAGATGTGCTCCTACAGTAGTCACATTCAAATCCAGACTCAAAACACATCTGTTTAGCTATGCATTTACTGAATGAGCACTGTGCCACTGTTCGTCCGACTGTTTTTACTGTACTTTACTTTATTTTTTATTCTAAACTGTTTTTACTGTACTGGTTTTGTCTTTGTTTGTTTTCTAATTTCTAATTTATTTATTTTTATAATCTCTGGAAGAGATTTTGAAGGAGAGCGGGAGAGTCTTCACTCCGATGAGGCGAGTGAAGGAGTAAGTTATACTGCTGTATAAGAAGTCGCTGAGAGCGTCGTTAAGGGTAACGGCAGCAGACAGCGCACACGAAGCGTGATCTGTGGGGGCCCCGCTGGGCATTACTGGTGTAGCACCACCCCAGCAGAGTACGTCCCTGGGCTAGAGGCCCAGTGGCACCGTAAACCGGCTCAATCTCTTCCATCTCAGATGGGGGTGGACCAGTACTACTTTATTTGATATTTTATTCTAAACTGTTTTAATTATTCTTATTTGTTTTGATTACTTTAATTTCTTCTATGTAAAGCACTTTGAATTGCCATTGTGTATGAAATGTGCTATATAAATAAACTTGCCTTGCCTTGCCTTGCCTTGCCTATATGCCTTCCCTCCGATCTCTATGTTGCCACAGGTGATCAAGAGAATCAGGGAATCGCACAGCCCGGTGCTCCTCATAGCCCCGCGATGGGAGAACCAAACCTGGTTCCCGGAACTAACACGGCTGTCACACACAGCCCCGTGGCCGATTCCGGTGAGGAGGGACCTCCTCTCTCAGGCCTGCGGCTCGATCTGGCATCCCCACCCAGAGCGCTGGTCTCTGCACGTGTGGTTGATCAACGGATACCCGTTATCCTGCCAGAAGAAGTTATGAACACGATCACGCAATCTAGAGCCCCCTCTACGAGACGGCTATATGCGTCTAAATGGTCTGTGTTCTCCAAATGGTGCACCGACAAAAATCTGGACCCCAGAACGGGTGAGGTTTCGCAGGTGCTCAGTTTCCTTCAAGAGCTGCTGGATGAGGGCAGGTCCCCATCCACGCTCAAAGTTTACGTGGCGGCCGTTGCAGCCTTCGCTGAGTCGAAGCAGGGCCGGTCGCTAGGAAGGAATGAGCTGGTCATCCGCTTCCTGAGAGGAGCCAGAAGGATGAACCCTCCGCGCCCACCTTCGGTTCCGATTTGGGATCTCTCCGTGGTCCTAGAGGCCTTAAAGATGCATCCCTTCGAACTATTAGATTCAACGAATCTAAAATACCTCTCGCTCAAAACCGTTTTTCTTTTGGCTCTGTCATCAGTTAAACGTGTGGGGGACTTGCACGCGCTATCTGTTAGCGCAGCGTGCCTCGAGTTTGGCCCAAATGACTCTAAAGTCATCCTCAAACCGAGACATGGCTATGTCCCGAAGGTGATTGGCACTCCCTTCAGAGCGCAGGTTATTTCTCTGTCGGCTCTGTCAGCACCCGACAGCGTGAGCAGCGACAGCCTCCTATGCCCTGTCAGGGCACTGAGAGCTTACGTTACGCGCTCCGCCCCTTTCAGACGCTCTGAGCAGCTTTTCGTTTCGTTTGGTGGGCGCACTAAAGGTCTCGCCGCCTCGAAACAGTCCCTATCCAGATGGATAGTGGACGCGATTTCTGCTGCCTATGCGTCAAAAGGTCTGCAATGCCCTTTGGGCATCAGGGCTCATTCCACAAGAGGCATGGCCTCGTCGTGGGCATGGTCCAGTGGAATTTCCATTCACGACATCTGTATGGCGGCGGGCTGGGCCTCCCCGTCTACATTTGTGAGATTTTATAATCTGGAAGTTCCCGCCTTGCAGGCTAGACTTCTATCAGTCTAATGTGTGTATGATCTGCCCACATCACTGGTGCGCAGGCTACCTCAGCGTTAGCTCTCCTGGTTGAGCTGCACTAATATGGGTTGATATACATGTACATGCAGCCTGGCGTCGCCGCTCTGCATTTCCCATGGGTGCTTATGTTATACATGTGTCGGCCCGCTTGCTGGCCGCCTGAATTTTCACACTTTCACTGTTCCCCGGGTGGGGACTCATAGAGTGGATGCTGGGCGCGCACGGCGTTGACAAAGTGTTCCCGTAGCGTAAGCTAAACTTACGCAATACGAGAGAACCTCTCGTAAGAGAACGTACTCGGTTACCTAACGTAACCTCGGTTCTCGCTAGAGAGGGAACGAGTATTGCGTAACCGGCCGTGCTAAGCGCCACGAGCGATTTTCGCTTCAGATCATGAAAACCAGGGAAGCAGCCTGTGAGTTCCGTTTTTATACGCTAAGCCACACCCCTTTGCGCGGGCTGTGACGCGTAGTGGGCGCGAAGCGCCACCATTGGGCGTGACGTCACGCCAGGCTCACTGGTAGGCTGCTGCAGTTGCCGCAAGGCAGCCAATGGCACGCTAGACAGCCTGCTCTAGGTCTGCAGCTGCTGCACTGCGTTGACAATATATACAAAATTAAGGATAATTTTGGCTTCAATATCTACCCGTAGCGTAAGCTAAACTTACGCAATACTCGTTCCCTCTCTAGAGAGAACCGAGGTTACATTAGGTAACCGAGTACGTTAGCGCTAACTGTCTATGATATAGACGGACAAACTGTTCTTTTCGATTCAAACAACAACTTGAAATGTATTTTGCGCGCTGCAAATCAAATGTAACAAGTTTTCTCAGCAACCAATAAGCATTGACCAATGATGACCAAGTAACATGTCATGAACAACCAAAATTATGCGTTTTCCCCGTTCATTTAATATTTTAAGTTACAGTTTGTACATTTAATATTAAAAGAATAACTAAAAGGGATATTTTTTTGGGCCACGCCATGGCCTGTGGTAGGAGGGGCATCAATGACCGCTAGGGGGGGCACGGCCCTCGAATGCCCCACCACAGCGCCAACTCTTACCCGACTCGACCTTTAATCTGGGTAATTTTATTTCGCAGCGCAGCAATAGCGGCCAAAACCGCCCGGTTGGGTGGGTCCGCCTCCTCACTCAGCTGGTCGGGCTCCAACACCACCTCAGTTGAGTCCGAGGGTTGCTCAAGGCCTTCTTGTTGATCGTTCTTTTTGGATTTACTCTTTTTTGACATCGTTCTCTCCTTTTTAGGTTTATTTTCCCACTTGCTTGTGTCTACGTATGTCACTCCAAAGCACTTTTAGACGGATATACAGGTGTTTAGCGTATTAATAAAAGAAAAGTTACCGGAGCTATGTAAAACACGTCTCACTCCTCCATTGCTCAACAGCGCCCCCCTCTCCCGAACCTTGTTAATAAAACATCATTTCACGAGTTCACATCTACATATAATTATTATGGTAAAGGTTATGCATACTTGGCGCGCTGTCCGGGTGGAGGGCTCCGAGCCCGGGATTTCTGCCCGAACCCAGAGTACTCCCCCCAAAAAGCAAAAGAGCAAAAGGACAGCCGCCAGACTATAGACCTCCCAAAGACGCAGCAAATTTGACGGGCTGGCTTTTCAATAAGCTTGATCGCTTGATCAAGTATATCTCCATGGCGTTAACGGGCGAGTTAAGAGTAAGAGTAGTTTTTCGAACGGATAACGAATCGAAAAAACGGCTGACCGGGAGGGCCCATGTAGCTTCTGACGCGAGCGGCTCAATGGCGTCAGGATGTTGGGCTCTACCCGCCGCCTGCGAGGTGGAATGAATTTGAAAATGCTGGCTGGGCAGGAAAGATAGATACGTGTCGAGTCCGCTGAGAGACCAATGCTCGCTGGACAGAGGTAATGGGAAGATAGATACATGCTGTGTCTGCTGGGAGACCCATGCTCGCTGGACGGGATAGAGTAGAGATAACACTGCGTTCTATTATGTCAACGAACCGATTTTTGTCAACGAACCGATTCGGCCCTCGTATATGACGTCACTTCTACACTTCAAGCGTTCTGGTATGTTTTGCGCGTCCGAGAAAAAACATGGACACCACCCAGAAAGCTGTTGCTATTGTAACACTGGCCGAGTACCAGGCGCTTATCAAAACACAGCCATTTGAACTTCTAAAATTTTCACTTTATTTCATGTTTTAGTTATCTTCTGTTAGCAACGCTAGCCACATTAGTAACACCCATTTGAAACAAGGCTTCATTCAATATTGCACTCAGAACAAGGCCGATTCCCATACCCACAGGCAGTGATACAGACGCAGTAAGGTATAGCAGTAATACGAGCGATTAAAATTGTCATTTAAACAACCAAAGCGGCCCAAAAACAATGAAAACCATTCATACGAGTCATACAGGGCACAGCCATCTTGGATTTGTATCGGAATTCTTGCTCGGTGTCCTTACCATAGACATAATAAATACATAGACGCCCTATTGGCCGCTGGAGCGTACGTCAACGGCGCCGCCATGTTGGGGATGGCAACTTTCCCATACCTCTCATACCGGGAATTGAGAAAAATGCCTGTTTTGTGCGCTGCTTGGGACTGTACAAATCGCCACACAATTGAAAACAGCTTTCGAGGAATTACATTTCACAAGCAAGACTGAACGTTTGTTTTTGGTTGTATTTGGTCATAATTTAATTAGTAATAGTAACGTTCAGAGGTTACATTTAAAAATACTACTGTTATTGTGTCACGAAATGTAGTTTTAATAGTTTTTCAGTTGACAATGTAGTTGTTTAAAGCACAAATATGTGGTTTGTTTATAAAGATAGCGCCTGTTTAAAAATTTGATCTGACGTTTTCGGAGTTGAAGATGCTATCACCGGGGGTCAGCGCTCATCTACCCCGCCTGGAACAGCCGTACCTCGGCCAGTGCTTGATGTTTGCCGCTGGCTCGGATGTCTGTAGTCTAGTGGTTAAACATGAGATATAATTCGTCTTGTGTATATCTAACGGGCGATCTTTGGTCTCATTAATCTATAAATGGTTCCCTGGTAAATCGTTTTGGCTGAGGGCAAAGTGAAGTTTCATAACTTTATATTTAGGCTATTTTAACGTTGTATCCTGCTGTATGTTTGACTGAAGCTACTTCTGTTATAATGGCTATTACTGATCAATAAAACTGAAATTTAACAAAAAGAGTTAAATATTAAAGTCACTATTTAACTTATTTTTTATTGTATATATTCTGTAATTGATTTTTCTTATTCTATTGCTATTATTATAGTATTATTAATAAACTATATACTATTATCAATATTTTTATGATTGTATTATTGTACTTATGATATTATATAATTATACTATTCATTACTATTTTATTTGCTGTATACTATTTGTTTATTTTATTGACTAAACTATTTACTATTACTTCTCACTATGTTATATTTACTATTTGCATTGCACTATAGTTGTACCGTAACAACATATTATCATAAAGGATCCATCAGTTATCTTTGTTATTGCTAAAATCTGGTCAATCACAGAAAATGCTTTTTCCACAATAAGAAAACGTAAATTATTTCTCAGTATGGGGGTCTTCACCATTCTTATCCAAAAATAAAAAGCCAAATACATGACAAGCCTGAGCTTTGACCATTCTTTATTAAAAAAACATATTTACAAGTCTAACTATCGAGATTTTAAATAACTAGAGATGGAACTTTTTGTACACCACATACAAACCACTGAAATCGGTTGATAAATGTAAAAACAGTTTGTTTTTATTCAGAAAAAACGCAGCTCACCCGTTTACTTACATTTGATTACAGTGCAGTCTTGCCCTCCGCAAAATGGCGGACCCGTTGACGTATCGCAGCAACGTTCCAACGGTCTATGTATTTATTATGTCTATGGTCCTTATGATTGTCTGACTTCCGAGCTGGGAAATCCGAGGAAAGGGGGGCATGTTGCTAGGCAACGTCTGTCTTCCTAGTCGGAACTCCCACACGCATAAATAATAGAATGCAGCATAAGTACATAGTACATCCACTGGGAGACCAATGCTCGCTGGATGGAAAAGAGTAGAGATAGATGCATGCAACGTCCGCTGGGAGACCAATGCTCGCTGGACAGAGAAAGGCATCAATTAGGGGTTTTAACGGGAATATTAATTCTGAATTGTGAGGTACTGGAGAGAAGACATCACTGCTGCCACAGTGGAGAAATTAGCCAGAGAAACAGAGCTCCTGCGGCAGCAGAGGAGACATGACTGCTGTGGCAGTGGAGAAACTTACCTGGAGAAATTGAGCTCCTGTGGTGTGAAGCTGAGCGAAAGGAGGAGGAGATTGGGGCCTGGCGGGCCGATGCTCATCTTCTTGCGCGTTAATCAAAGACGCGAAGAAGAGGAGGTGAGAGATTAAATCCTCGCAGGATTAAGCGCATCTGAAGTTTAAGTGGCCGAGCAAAGATAGCAGTTCGCGTTTAGAACAGTTTGTCTGGGAAGGTGGACGAGATCAGAAATATCCTATCGATTATTAACCCCCTGGGGTCGGCTATCACGCCGGCAAGACGAGCTCGATTTTTTTCACATAGCAGAAAAATAGACCTAAAATACTCTATCATTTCTGGTCATACAGACTTAAGAAATATGAAAAAATAAACTGTTAAATGTCTATTTTTTATGTGTCCACTTACAATCGAAACAAAACATTGTGCTTTTGTAAAATAAAGAAAATAAACAGGGTGTGCGTTCTGCCTCTCCGTCTCCGTGAACTTTTTTTTCTTGAGCACGTCTCTAAACTGAAACAAAACTCAGTGAATACTATTCACCCAGGCATGAGATATATATATATCTTTATAATCATGTAAGTGTGTACTTTTAAATGATCTGATTCAAAACGAAAACAAATTTTCTTTTTTTAAGTAATTTGTATAAAACCAACAAGAGTCCAGTTTCTCAAACGCTTGCTCATTATTTTTAATTTGACCACGCCCACTCCCGCAAAAGAGATTGATATGCAAATCTCCACGAAGGAACGCGAACGGGCTCATTACCTAAAAAACAAAGCACCGAACTTCAGTCCTCTGCTTTTCGTCGAGTTGAGCTGTGAGCTTACATTGGATTTAGTTACCTCAGGCGAAGAAGAACGCGATTTGAAGACAAGAAAGATGTAAGGTAAGAAATGTATTATGAATTATATTAGTTAGTGTTATTGTTGCATAAACTTAACATTCCAGTTGAACTGTTGCTAGACTAAAATCTATGAAATCGACAGAAACATGTTGAAATATGAACTATAGCCTAGGCAGGCAGGAAATGTATATGTCATGTACAACACGAGGATGTTTTTATGTTTGATAATAAAACACAGCATGATGTTAGGCTAGTATCAGTGTTTACTCTAATATGGTGAATATTATAATGTTTAGAACCATGTTTACTGTTAAATACTGTGTTTGTAAAGAATGGAAACATTTGAAGTAAACGTATCCATATATTTTTCTCTAGTGTATGAAGTGTTCCTTTTTAACGATTTATAGGCCACATGTTATAGGCTATTGTTATTATTATTTGGAATTAAAATCACCCCACATCATCACACACCCTTCACCACACCTAGAGATTGGCATGGGGTACTTTCTATAATATCATCTCTCAATGCAAATCAAACCAGCTATTAGGCTAACTGAAATTAAACCATGTCTATATGGTGAAGGGTGTGTGATGATGTGGGGCTATTTTAATTCTAAAGGCCAAGATAACTTTATAAGGATGCATAGTATCCTGGATCCATGAAATAACTGGCCTTTAAAAATAAAAATCTGCCTGCCTCTATGGGATTTTAACATAGGGGTGTCCAGACTTATGCACCCTGTATTTTAAGGAAGAACATTTAATTATTTGCGATACATTATTCATTCATAAAGAAAATTGGTGTCCCTAAAGGTTGGAGTTTTCCTCATTTTTTAAATTAAGACATTAAGATGATTTAGTCAACTTTAGCATGGGTGTGTTTGTTGTGCCTCTGTAAAAAGGGAAATAGAAAGTACGACACGGACACGATGTAGCTTCAGTCAAGTCCAATGTTGTAATGCATTCACCATAAACAGTATTATAACATGTTTACACAGTATTACACTTAAACGTACACAGGCTGAACGAGGCATTAGCAATCGTTAACAGATTCATCACAAACTGGTACTTAAACTTACGGCAAAAAGAAAGTGAAACATATGTAAACAAGCAAACACTTCAAATGTTATAGAAGTTAAATAAGACAGCATTTTAAATACAGATCGTCTTTTTATCCTATTAATCTCTTTAGCCTCCTTTACACAAAAAGCAATGGATTACTGATCTACCGACCATAAGTGTATTTTAACTTTCTCGTTTTATAAAGAAATGAATTAACAATTTCTTAACCAAACAGTGCAATGACTTAAAGCATTTTAACTTTGGATTTTTAACTTTCCCCTTTTTATGGACCATATTAAGTATATTTTAACTTATATCAACCCATTCAATGGATCAGTATTACATAATTTTTATCATCCTTACATACTCCCCTTCAACACAGATGTCGTCCTCGACATCCCAACCAACAGATGGGTAATGATGAATGCAGTTAAACAGTACATATTATGTCACAAGATCACCTTTGCAACAGTTCGTATACACACACTCAGCTTATTCTAAAGTCCAGGAGTGTGTGTAGTGTATATGTTAGCACTCGGCTTGTCCATCAGTCCATCATTGAGTGAAGAATGAATGTGTGTGTGTGTGTATTGTTAACACTCAGATTGTCCAAAAGTCCACCAATGAGTGTATAATGAGTGTGTGTGTGTGTGTGTGTGGATGAGTGCGTTAACACTCAGATTGTTCAAAGTCCACCAATGAATGTATAGTGAATGTGTGTGGATGAGTGCGTAAACACTCAGATTGTCCAAAGGTCCACCAATGAGTGTATAATGAGTGAGTGTGTGTGTGGTGTGTGTGTGTTTCACATTCAGTACCCTGGTACAACAACAGGCTGGTAGTCAAAGCGCTGTACTGGTGTCATCCATGCACTTGCCACTTGCATGGCACTATAAGGTGCTGGTGGGTACCACTGCATGGTGTTACTTGTGAGTCCAGTGCTGTAACAGCCAGGATTGCCCAACTGGTCATATGTGAATACTCTTGGAGGTCGTCTCTCCCTTACTGGTTGCTGGTATCGCTGTTCATGTCCACAGTGGGTTCCACTCTGAACAGGTGACTGCACTACGGACGTTCTCTCCTCCAGAGCAGTGTCCTCTTGAGCAATGATCTCCTGTTGTCCTGATGTGTCCCTCTCTGTCAATGTATCTCCACTATCCTGCTCCAGCTGGCAAATGTCCTGTTGCTGAGGCTCAGCATCCTGTACAAGTTGTTCAACTTCCTTGTCAGCATCCTGACGGTCTGCGTCTACTTCGGGCTGTATCACAGGGAGAGGCTGATCCCTGGGCGGATAGTATCCATAGTCATCTTCATCACTATCCTCAACGTCTGCTTCTTGTTGTTGTTGCTCCCTTCCTTTGCGGGTCCATGCTGTGATTTGTCTTTTTGCTTTAGCTGGTTTCAATTGTATTTCCAGTGGCAAATGGTCACACGGCAACAGCAGGTTACGATGCAGTATCCTACGTCCTCTCGCTTTGCCTTGTTCTGATATTACTTCATATATGGGCATGTCTTTTCCCACCTGACGGATAACTTTGTGAATGCAATCTTCCCAGTGATTTCGGAGCTTCCCTGTTCCGCCCCTGTGTGTCAAATTCCTGACGAGAACCCGATCACCCTCGTGCAATACAGAACTCCTCACTTTGCGGTCATGATTTCTCTTACTCTTTTCAGCACTTTCTTTTTGCGTTTGTCGCTGTGATCTCATATGCCTCTTGCATCTGTTCTTTCCACCTTCTCATATACTCCTGATGATCAGCAGTCCCAGCCTCTGGTGTCAAGCCAAATAATAAATCCACAGGTAATCTCGGTGATCTTCCAAACAGGAGGTAGAAGGGGGAGAAACCTGTGACTTCACATCGAGTGCTGTTGTATGCGTAGATAAGCTTGGGCAACGACTCTCTCCAATCTGACTTCTGCCTCTCTGTGAGCGTTCTCAGCATTTGCAGTAATTTTCTGTTCAGGCGCTCCACCTGCCCGTTACCTTGTGGGTGGTACGGTGTTGTTCTTGAGCCCATCACTCCACAGTTCTTCTTCAGCTGTGCAAACAACTGGTTTTGGAATTCCCCTCCCTGATCATGATGAATCCTCAGGGGGAACCCAAACCCCAAAAACGATGTGGTGGGGTAGGCTTGTGCAAAGCGTGTGTAATGATCTACGATTACCAATATGTATTCATATCCACCTTTACACTTGTCTAGATGCAGAAAGTCTATGGATACAAGCTCGAATGGCTGAGTGGTGACAATCGGTGTGAGTGGGGCTTTTATTTCTCGACAGGGTTTCTTCTGTTTAAGGCAGGTACATTTTTGAGTGACATAGTGTTCAATCTCTCTCTGCATGTGTGGCCAGAAGAAGCGATCCCGAACAAGTGATGTTGTGCGTTCCACACCTTGGTGTCCCATGTCATTGTGGAGCTGTCTCATAACTGTTGACTTGTATATTTCAGGGAGAACAAGTTGTGTCCTGGTTGCAGTCTTTCTATGAAGTATCCCATCTCCATCAAAGCTGAGTTTCTCCCAGTCACGGAGGAGACACCTGCTCCGTGCACCGAATGATTTTAACTGCTGTCCTACAGGCCTTTCATTTGACTGTTTACAGGCGATGATGGGGCCAATATCTTTATCATCTTTTTGAGCTTGACAGAGAGCTACTCTTGAAAGGGGTGTAGGCATGTCATCATCCGTTTCCGCACACCCTGTAGCCATAATGGACCATACAGTGTGTGAAACATTCATTTCCACAGCTTGTACTGTAGTTTGCACAGAAGGGAAGGACATTTCCTCTGAACATGCTTCAATCATCGTCTCTATGTCACAGGGCATTCTTGAAAGGCCGTCAGCATCACAGTTCTCTCTGCCCGGGCGATATTTTATTGTTAGGTCGAAGTCTGCTAATTCAGCAACCCACCTATGTCCTGTTGCGTTCAGCTTGGCCGTCGACAACACGTAGGTCAGGGGATTATTGTCCGTATATACAGTGCAGGATGAGCTGATTAGGTAGTCTCGAATGCACTCGGTAACGGCCCACTTCAAAGCCAGAAATTCAAGTTTCCCTGAATGTAGATGGTAGTTGTTTCTGCTTTGGTCAGTGTGCGAGATGGATAGGCTATTACACAAAGCTTCCCCTCCTGCTCTTGATATAGCACTGCACCCAGGCCTTGCTGTGAAGCATCTGTGTGTAGGATGAACGATTTGTTGAATTCTGGAAATCCAGTATTGGCGGCTCAACCAGACAGTCAATCAATTCCTCCAATATATGTTGATGTTTTTCAGTCCATGTGATTGGCTTGTGTGACGGTGTCCCTTTTTACTTTCCTTTCACTCTTTTTGTCCTGGCGTTCCGGTCCTTCTGCTTATCTGGGCCAGGGTCTAATTCCATTAGGGCATAAAGAGGGTTGGCTATGCGGGAGAAGTCCCTAATATACTGTCGGTAATAGCTCAGTAGCCCCATGACTGCTCTCAATTCTCCCACAGTCCGTGGCCTCTTCTCCTTTAAAGCCCTAACAGCCGCAGTATCAGCTGGATCCATCTTACTGCCCTCAGCAGACACGATGCGCCCCAAGTAGCGGACCTCACGCTTGAACACTTCACACTTACTTGGTTTCAACTTTATCCCGTGCTGCCGTAGCCGCTGTAGCACTGTCCTCACATTCTCAACGTGATCCTCGAAGGTTCTACTAAAGACCAGGGTGTCGTCTAAATATGACGGGAATTCTGATCCACTCATAGAGACCCCATGGTGTGACGAAAGCGGTTATGGGTCTACTCTCCTTCGCCATAAAGCCCTGATGGTGCGCTTTCCCTTGATCCAAAAGTGAGAACCACGAGTTTCCTCCTAGGCCATCCATTATATCTTGCACTCGGGGGATAGGCTGGCGGTCAGGAAGGGTCTTTCTGTTCACTTCACGAAAATGTATACATAGTCAGAGACTCCCATCCTTTTTTCGAACGCACACGACTGGTAATGCGTACGGTGAGTTAGACTTCTCCACCCAACCCTGAGCGATGAGGTCACTCAAGTAGTCCTTCATTTCCCGGTAAAGTGGCTTAGGCACAGAGAGGTATGTTTTTGCTACAGGCCCTGTGTCTTTCAGGGAGATGCTGAGTTGAAGTTTTTCTATACAACCAATATCATCCTCTGTTCTTGAAAAGGAGGCACACCCCTCTCGTAACATCTTATGAACTACCTCTCGTTCTTGCTCATTGAGGTGGCCCAGTTCCACAGGTGGATCCCAAACATTGCTTGTAGTCTGATCCTTTTCAGCTCTGATGTGATTTGTTGTAGCTGAAGGTGGAGGGTGGGACCTCTCTTGCATGGAGGCTGGGTAGACTGCTTGGACCTGCTGGACAGTCCCCATTACAGTTTTCCCTGCTAACACTATGTCATGATCTGTAATATTCTGCACGCTTACAGTAATAGAGGGTTTTTTTCTGCCCTTATTTGCTTTTACGAGCATGTCACATAGTTCGAGTCCTTCTGTCCAGCGGGGGTTCACATCCGGCTCGAAGAGAAGTGTGTTGTCTTCATGTGGGGAATCCATATTTACATGACACTCAACTCTGACTGATGTACGTTTTGGTATGTTAACCCTCTCTTTTTTTGTCTTGACTATATACTCATCCACTGGTGTGGTGCCAACTTGCTCTACAACAGCCGTTACCTGCTCCACAAAAGCCGCTGCTTGGCCTGGAAATGCTGCCCTTACTGTTCTACTTAACCCTTCCCTGTCAGTAGTGTTTGACTGTTTCAGTTCACGGTCTATAATAATCCCAATCACATTAGACCCAATGATAGGTTGAACAAGCTTACCACCCTTCATCACAAGTGTGGGGACAATTACTTCTGTGTTGGATGCAGCCCCTGAAGCTAATCTAAAAGTTACCTCAACCCAACCTGTGTATGGCATGCTCTCCCCATTTGCTGCCTGTATGTCAAAAGTCTGTGTTATGTCCAGAATTTCTATTATGTCTCTTAGTCTTGCGTCTGGCAGGTGTGCTTCTTTCCATAGCTCATCAATTATGGTCACTTGGGAGCCTGAGTCCCACAAAGCCCGAACACTTTGGCCTTGGATGAAGCAATCAACCATGTGTTTTTCCCCTACCAATGGAGCCCTTTTAGCCCTTTTGTCCCTCTTTGGAGTGGTTTTTGTAGTCATACACGAGAGTGCTTCACATTCTCTCTTGTGTGCTGCCCAATTATCAACTTGACATGGTCTAGAACAGTAAAGCACTTTCTTACAGGATGCACATTGCTTCAGGATTGGTCCTTTACCCCTCTGTCCAGAATGCACACATTTCTGGGACATGGCTGCGTTACTAGTCACTCCCTGTCCCGTGCGAGTGACCTTCCCCCGTTTAAAGACTCACCTCCAAACTGTCTCTGTCCTCTTGCTCGACAACCAGCCAGAAAGTGCTCGCTACTGCCACACCTATAACAGTGTGTGCAATAATCTTCAGCTCCACTCTGTTGACAACCAAAACATTTTCTTCTTTGGCCACGATTTGATGGGGGGAAGCTGTGCTGTGGGGCAAACCTTTGCTGATACTGAGCAGTTCCTCCTCTATGTCCGGGGCCCGCAGTAAACCAGTATCACTGCGCCGGATCCTGCACCTGCTGACCTGAGAATTGCAATCCTGATGCGCCATCGGCCCCCCCTGCTGGTGGTGGCTGTCTAGGCATGTGCTGGGGCTGTTGCATGGACTCCCTAATGTGAAACACTTCAGCTTTAAGATCTTTCAACAGAGCCATCTCAGATTTAATTTCCTCAAGCTGGGAAAGAACAACTGGGGAGACCTTAGACTTTTGTTGAGTTGGTGGGTTTTCATTTTTTTCAGCAGGAGCATCACTGGACTGGACTGAATGGATGGTAACAGGTCTTTGTTGTCCTGATAATTTTTTCTTGTTCTGCCTCTCGGTCTCATAAGCACATGCTGTATTCACTCGCTCAAGCAACAGTTCATCAGAGATGTCAGCTTGCTCCAAATAAGGCTGAAGATCCCGCCTGATGTTGTCATTCTGCAGGCCAGTTAACACAGTGTGAAGAAACATCTTCTGCACTAACCCAGGGTCATATTGGAGACCTGACTCAGATTCCTGCGAAGCAAACAAAATCTTTTGTCTCAGGTCGAAAGTGCGAATAAGGAAGTTCTGTGGGGTTTCTTTGATGCCCTGCACCTCTGAGGTCAACTGCTTATAAAGCTCGGTTGCACTTTTCTCTTGATAATGACATCGGAGTATTCGCCTCAGTGTGGGTTAGGTCAGGTTGGTTTTTCCCTCTAAATAGCTGCGGAGTTGCATGCATGGGGATATCGCTCTTATCACTGCATCTACTATCTCAAGTTCGGGAAACCCCTTGCTTAAGCCATGTTCAATTTGACGTGCTAAGCTTGAAAAGTCAGCTTGTCTTTCTGACCGGGCTCACCGATTTTGGCCAGCTATCTTGAGGTCCTTGTGCCATGGGTGAGGTGCATGACTGTGGACTACAATCTGTGGTGACTGCCTGGTGGGGGTGATGTTTTTAATTCCTTTTGTGTCTGGCTTATTGTTCTCATTCTGTTTCTGTGCTAACCCTAACTCCCTCCAATATTCTTTCCTCCTCCCTGTCTTGTTGCTCGCCTACTTGTTTTGATGTGCCAGCTTTACCAGCTATCTGGTGCTCAGAAATTTTGTCTTGAAGATGGAGTAAGTCAGCAAAACCTTTATCCTCAAGCTTTTCTAGCTCTTCTCTCTGTATGTGGTTTGAAATTAGTATGATGAGAGCAGTTCGGCCCTTGTTGGTAACATGTTCAAACTCTGCTCCGGCAATGATTAGATAGTCACACAGCTCCACCAAACTTTCTCGGGTCAACAGACACAACGCCCTTATTACTTCAAGCTGTAACTCCTCTACCTCTGTCGACTCCATCTTTCCAGCTGAGTGTGTGCTAGCAGTGAAGTGGTACCTTTCAATCTCTGGGTAGTAGTAGCAGCTCTCCTGGTATGCAGAAATACCTCAGATCACATGCAAGCTGCCCAAGACAATCGGAATCCCACTGTCGCTGATTCGCCACCTGCTTCTGCTGTTCTGGGTTGTTTAAAAGGGATGTGTGACGGCTGGGGACATCTGATGTAGACGCTGAACCACGCTGCACACTATCCCAGCGGTGCCTCCAAATGTTGTGCCTCTGTAAAAAGGGAAATAGAAAGTACGACACGGACACGATGTAGCTTCAGTCAAGTCCAATGTTGTAATACATTCACCATAAACAGTATTATAACATGTTTACACAGTATTACACTTAAACACGTTATTTTCCCTTTGCACGACATAATAATGTCCCTCCAAGAAACTACACAATTAGGAAAAATATCAGCTTGTCAGTTATAACTCCATATTACTAAAATACCTGAGTTAACCTTTAAAGTGAGTTACCAACAATATATCAAAATAGGTTTACAGCATTGGCAAATAACCTTGAAACAGTACATTTAATAAAACAGATAGATGTTAACTACTGCTGTTTTATAGTTATTATTAATTCAGAATACACTAAACATTTTACCCTCAGTAGTAGTGTTGCACTTAAACATATAAACTATTTTGCCTCTTCACATTAAACACTCATTTTTCTTAAACTTAAACAATAGCACTTTTACCTTATCCCTATGATATAAAACGAATATACAGAGAAAACGGCGGCGGTGGTATTACATTACCACCACGCTTTAACATCGGTCCACATGACACAGCTAGCATACAGGCTACACTGGAGCAACACTTCACGGTTCGCCTGCTAAATGCGCATATATCAACTACTACAATCATTGACATTTACTCCCCGCATGTTCCTTACGGTATTAAACACATATATAAATTGTTCAACCATACTACAACCCTCGTTCTTACCTGTAAAAAGGGAAATAGAAAGTACGACACGGACACAATGTAGCTTCAGTCAAGTCCAATGTTGTAATGGACGAACGTAAGCCACACGCTCCGTACACAGGCTGAACGAGGCATTAGCAATCGTTAACAGATTCATCACAAACTGGTACTTAAACTTACGGCAAAAAGAAAGTGAAACATATGTAAACAAGCAAACACTTCAAATGTTATAGAAGTTAAATAAGACAGCATTTTAAATACAGATCGTCTTTTTATCCTATTAATCTCTTTAGCCTCCTTTACACAAAAAGCAATGGATTACTGATCTACCGACCATAAGTGTATTTTAACTTTCTCGTTTTATAAAGAAATGAATTAACAATTTCTTAACCAAACAGTGCAATGACTTAACCCTCTGGGGTCTAAGGTGTTTTTGGGCTCCTTGAGATGTTTGGACATGCACTGACATTTGTGCTTTTTTCAGTTGCTTATAAACAAATTACTGACAAAGGTGTAATTACACTCTATTTAGCACAAACAGGGCTACCATAATATGTGAGCAACATGTATGTATACATGTTTGTATCTTTGAGAGAATATTGTTTATGCGTGGTTATTGAAAAAACTAAAACTTAAAGTTTCTGAAATAAGGCCATAAAACACATACTAAATATGTGTCCACAAGACTTTTGACTAATGGATGTTGTCGCCTAGAGTTTTTTCTTCAAAATGATCTAAAAATCATCCTGCCTTATCATTCACATAAAATAATAGATTAGTTTAAATTTAGTATGACCCTTTTTGTTTGGAAAGGCAATATGCGCAGGGGTGTGACCTGCTGTGATTCACACCTGAGAAGACAATGGCCCGCGTAATGAGCGCATAATGAGGCTGCATACTACTGACCCTTTCATTCAGGTGTGTCACTGAGCCTCAAGAATGCAATGACAATATATATATATATATATAGGCCTATATAATACAAAATTGGTTCACAGTTCCAATTATTTATTTATTTTTCAAATTGTGCTTGCAAATTGTACAATATCCAATGTAAACATTTCTAGTAATTGTGCAGTTAATTCTCATACTGTATTTACAGAAAGTTTGGGAATATATCCCAAATGTGTCACTAATAAAACACAATACCAATAATTTAAAGAGGAGGCTTATATTGACCTTTTAAGATTTACCTAAAATTTATTTATATGTACATATATTTTTGCTATTTTAATAAAAATGTTACAATTACAACAATTAAAATTTTAACTATATTTCAAATGTAATCTTTCTTTGTATAAACTAAAGTATACATTTTATCATACATATTTCACAGTTGGGGATTAATTAGTTTGAATATAGCCTAATCGAACAAACACTATAATAACATCTTAGCAAACAAGCTTATTTGATGTGGCAGTATTTTACAGTAAAAACGACATCTTGTCTTTCATATGTAACATATCGTTTTAATGATAGCCTATATTAGGGCATATAAATGTTAATTTGCAGTTTAATACGTTGCTTATACACAAATATTTTATTTCAACATATTTCAGTCGATTTTTACTCATCTCAGTATTGCAATATAGTTAGGTAAAAGCTGTTCATTCATTCACACACAAAAAGGCGATTCATATTCAAACAGTCTTTTTGTTTACAGACACTATTCTATATCGCGATTAGAACAAAGCACTTGAAAATAAAGAATGTACCTATTCCTCAGCTGGATCCGTTGCTCCTCAAAATGAAACTACCTGCACTTCTGAGGTAATTTTTTCCAGGATTATTATTAAAATAGTATTATTCCTCACAGCGTCGTAAATATGAGTCTCTTTCGGTGGGTTATCCAGCTGATGTGTGGGGGTGGATCGCCTCAGAGCATTTGTGTTTGAATAGAGCGCGCGCTCCGTGGGCGTGGTCAAATTAACTTTAATGAGCTGAGACGAGAACGACTATCATCTCTCTCTTTTCGTACAGATTACATAAAATGAGAAAATTAGTTTTTATATAAATTACTTCATTTAAAAGAAGATAATTCAGGCTTCATGCCTGTGTGCCTGTATACCTGTTTGACTGAGTATTCGCGGAGTTACAGTTAATCTTAGGACGCGTTTCAGAATGGACTTCACTGACAGAGAGAACGCAGAACTCGCATCATGTTTGTTTTTCTTTATTTGGTGAAAAGCACAACACTTTGTTTTTATTGTGAGTATCCACAAAAAAAATAGAAACTTAACAGGATCTAATGATGTATAACACTTATATGTAAGATCAAAATCAACCGAGTATTTTGAGTCTCTTTTGCACTGATAAGAAAAAAAGCGAGCAGATCAAGCCGGCGTGATTGCCGACCCCAGAGGGTTAAAGCATTTTAACTTTGGATTTTTAACTTTCCCCTTTTTATGGACCATATTAAGTATATTTTAACTTATATCAACCCATTCAATGTATCAGTATTACATCATTTTTATCATCCTTACATGTTCACTTATTCTAAGCACTGTGTGTGTGTGTGTGTGTGTGTGTTTGTGTGTGTGTGTGTATATATATAATTAAATGGCAATTTTAACCAGAAAAATCTACAATGTATGCCCAAAGTCGTGCAGCCATATAGTTTCTCTTGATATCAGCATGTTCACAGGTGTTTATTTTTGTTTTGTTTTATTTTTTTACAGGGACCAGATGCCCCACTGATGAGTCCTGCTGACTTCAACATTCACAGGAGTGTACATGAACATGGTAAAATGAAAAATCAAACACCTCGGAAATGACAGGTATGTCCTATGTTTCAGGAATGGCACAAAGTTGTGTGACTGTTCAAGCCTCTGTCTTTAGATCAGTGTGTTTACTAATGTGCTTTTTTGTCCTTTGTATTTTACTTCCATATGTGTATCTTTGGATTATGTTATGTTGTAAATAAATCCAAACAATCTAAAAGCCATTCTTTTTAAAATCTCCATTATGGGAGGGTCTTTGTCTTTCTCAGGTGTGAAATGCATACATATTAATAAGATCACGCCTCCTTCGCATAAAGCTTTCTCACACAAAACACGTCATACAAATTTTAAAAGACTTTATTGTCTTATCTGAATGAGTAGTCAGGATGATTTTAACATCGTTTTGGAGCAAATATTCCAGGCTATGTGATACAATTTTCAAAAGTCTTGTGAAGAAATAATCAATATGGGTTTCATGACAATTATTTTTAGTTTTTTCACAAACCACGCATAAACGTCATTATCTCAAAACTACAAACTTTTACCTACATGCTGCTGACATATTATTGTAGCAGAGTCTGTGCTGAATACAGTGTAATAAGACTTTAGCCATGAAAATGTCACAAGTAACACAAATAAGCACAAATGTCAGAGCATGTCAGAACACCCCCAGGACCCAGAAAACACCTCAGACCCCAGAGGGTTAAACGTTTGAAAAAGTTTTTTTTTCATTTTTTTTTTCATTGGTTTCTCAAAGTGATAACATTCGCTTACATGAGAAGACTAAAACGTTTTAGAACCTGCGTATATTCACCTCTGACACATCGGTTTGATTCAGTAATCATTGTTTGATGTTGGATGATCATCAAACAGCAAAGTACAGTCTGATTTAGATGATTGTTTGTTAATTTATCCGTTGCTGGTTTGAGTGGCACACACATATTAATTTAGTCGTTAAGTAATTCGAAATTTTTAAATTACTTTCCAAGTTGTGTAGGAACCCTCAACCTGACAGTTTATTTTAATTATTTCTATGGCTATGGGTCACATTCCCTGCCGATTTGTTCGTTCTGAATCAGAAAAAACAAAAGTGAAGCTGTGGGTTTAAATTACTTCAAATAATTAAATAAAAATACATTTACGCTATAACTAAGTTTCTAAGCGATTTTTGTAGATACATTGCAGGATAGTGTTAACGGTAGGTTCTTAATGATTCTGTGCAATCTGCACGTAATGTGCGACCTACTGTTTACATGTGAGTTTACGCCACAAGGAAGCATCGCGTTAATGACGGCAAATCATTTGTACAGAAATGATTTAAAACGAGTGTTCCCCCGATCAAAAAATGAGTATCCAGATAGCATAACTGGCTCGTGATTCAACAACTGAAGTGATGCGAAGTTCAACCAGGGGCGGAAAATGAAAAGGTTTTGAGCTGAGCACTCACGGCGTTGACCCGGCAGGCAGGGGCGCCGTAAAGGGGTGGAAGGTTAGGACGATTCTAAGGGCCCAGGCTGATTTAGGGCCCAGAAGAGCAGACCCCCTTTTTCTTTTCTTATTTCTTTTCTCGTTTTTATACTTACATTAAATGTGCAAGGCCCCCTCATGCACTAAATGTGTATTTTGTCCGTTTTGACCATAGATTTAATATTTAAAAAACAAATGATGTATTTACTGTTTCAGTCACACCCCTCCCCCTCAGAATGGTTCATTCCACCTGCGCTGTCCGAGCTACGATCGCTAGTGATTGCACTTGCTATGATGCAGTACAGACAGTGACACACGCAGGCATGTCACATCAAAATTCAGGGCATCAAAAACGTAAAGCAAAGAAGGAAAGGGAAGACAGAGAACGCCGAAGTCGACAGTATGTCACACAGTTTTTCAAAAATAAAGGTAGCTTGCCGTATTCCTGTATTCCAAAACTTTCAGAGTTAGGCTACTTATTTTTGTTTAGGGTGACCAGAAGTCCCGAAAAATTCGGGACAGTCTCGAAATCTAAGCTGTTGTCCCGAATCCCAAAACAGGCTTTAATTGTCCCGAAAATTAGGCTATACTAAAGCAAAATCTTGATATAAAATCTATCCGTGGACGAGTCGTCCTGCAGCCCGCCCCCTCAAGTTGCAGCAGCCGCAGCCGCGAGGACAGGTGTGTTCACACCGAACGCGAATTTAATTAATTCGCCGGGCGTTGCGAATGACGCAAATTGGGCGACGCGTTTGCCGCGAATGTCTTCCGCGCAAGTTAAAAAAAAATTTGAACTCGAGCGATTCAGCGAATGTTCAAGCGTCTAACTAGACGCGATAGACGCGTATTTGACGCTCTTTTCGCGTTCGGTGTGAACACACACCATTATAGAACAGTGAATGTGCAGGCAGCCAGTCTAAACTTTTGTTAACTCTTGACGCGCGAATGGATTCAAAGTGTTCACGCGTATAACTAGACGCGGCAGGCGCGAATTTGACGCGCTATTCGCCTCTGGTGTGAACGCAGCATTAAAGAAGTGATTGTGACTGTGTGCAAAAAGTAATCTAGTACATGCTTAAAAAAGTACAAAATCAGTTTGCCCTGTGTGTGTCGTGTGTTCTGTGAAGTGAAGTGACAAGTGCTTCTGCTATGATCTATGCTGTCAAACTTGACGTTCTTCATGTGAATAAAATGCCCCAGAAAATTGAATAAAACATGTCTGTAGTAAATATTGGCTATATGGAGTTTACTAAATAGATATTTTATATTTTATATTAAGAAAACTAAATAGGCCAATACAAATAAGCTAATGTTTCCTGATTGAGTAGTTTGACCCATTTGAGTTTGACTTGGAAGTATTAGTATGTCAATATGTTTACATTATGTTCTGTTGTGCTTGCAATTGCAATTGAGATAATAAATGTTCTCCCTTTTGGCTAAACAAGAACATATTTCTATTTCTTTGTACCAATCTTTAGACATTTAACTATGCAATGTGCTAAGTATCTTTTTAAAGTATACTGGGCATGTTAATTGGGTTAAATTTTATCTGTAAAAAATGTAGGGGGCCCAGAAATTTTGGTTTCCATAGGGCCCAAAACTTCTGGCGGCACCCCTGCCGGCAGGCGTTGAGAGTGTGGACTGACTCGGGATTGAATCTGCAGCGCGGCTTACTTAGGGCCTTCTGCGGCGGCCTGACGCTGGAGGAAAGCCCGTTCCTTCGCGTGAAGAGGGCGGCATTGCCTTATTGTCCATTTCTCTATGGCAGGAATTGCGGATGTTTCGCCCGCGGTGGCGAGGACCCGTTTGTTTGGCCTGACGCCCGCGAGATAACACCAGAGGATTGCGGCAAAGTTTCCTGATTCTGACGGATGAAAGATTCTTCATCGAACGGGAAGAGCTCGATTCGGACATGATAGGAAGGTACTGTGGGGCCAAATGCTGATAAACTGTCAAGGAACAAAGGTGGGTTCTGCTGTTATTTATCTTGTCCTGAGTTGATTATTGATTGAATCATGATCTCCACTTGTGCTGATTGGGTTAATTATCTGCACCTGCTCCTCCCGAACCTTGTTAATAAAACATCATAAAGAGACAAACATGTCCTCAAGGAAACACAAGTGTAAAATTGGCTCTAAATTTTACATGTAAGTGTGATTGATCAATGAGACCCTTTGATTACAGTGTTATTATTGAATCACAATTTGCTAAATTGTATTAGGCTACGTTTACACATAGCCGGGTATTTAGAGAAATGAATACCCCCCCCCCCCCCCCCCGTTTTCAATAATAACATCGTGCACACAACCCGCATAAATACGCCGCGAGCGCCATCATAACTATGCCAAACCTATGGGGGGCAGTGTAGGGAGAAGGATAAATCCATGCAAGCCAATCAGAATCCTCAGAATCCCTTCGTGTAAACGGGGCCTTAATCTAGAAGCAGAATCAGATTTAACTGTGATTTTCTGCTGTAATAAACAGTTTAACTGGTAAGATCATCAGAGGAGAAGTTGTGCAGTGATTATATAAGAATGGAAATACAGTTTCTGTGAAGGATGTCCTGAATGTGCGTAAATGTGTGTTAGTTACAGGATCAGAGAATGACACTTTTTTTCTGCCATAGTCCAGCTGAACTCTCACACGCTGGAGCTTCTGTTTAACAGTAAAGACAGTCTCGGGTTGCTCTGGGGATTGTGAGCCGTATTTGCTGTCTATGTACCACACATACCAGACATTAGACTTAGAGAAAACCTTTCCCTTCCTTTGGTTTGATGCTGTGGTTATTCCAAGACCCCAGTCTGTATTGTCACCAACCTCCACATCCCAGCAGTGTGTTCCTGAGTTAAAGCCCTCAGATCCCAGGACACATGGATAATTGTCAATCCTCTCTGGATTATCAGGAAGTGTTTTATCTTCATCACTGTACGACACACTGGTCAGATCAGCAGAGAGTGTGAGATAAGGATTTGCTGTGTTTGGATCCAGAGTCAACGGAGCTGCAAAGAGAATAACATCAGATTAGAGGATGAGATATGATGTATTAGAAATGTAAATGTAAAACACACATAAAGACTTTGTTGAAAAAAATCATAAATCATGCTATCATAACAATGGTCTCTGGTACTGTCTACTGTCAGAATGGATTGAGACTCCAGGTTTAATATCAGTATTCAATAAACACTATTGTATCGTAATACATAAACATAGATCATGAGGAATAGACTTTTCATTATGAGTTTGTTGTATGATCTGATGATTTTCTGAAATACAGTTCAGATTCACTTAGTAATTTAATATGATATGTATTATTATTAGGGTTGGGTATCGGTTGGGTTTTATCCGATACCAGTACCTACTCGGTATTTTTTAAACGGTTCCGGTGCTTAAACGGTTCTTGAATCGGTACTTAAGAAAACGAAACCGCACACACTTTATCAAAAAATAATACCCTTTTATTTACAGGGCCAAACTGGACACAATATTAACTTAAATCTTTAAACAATATAAATACAAGTAACATATGGTAATAATAAATAAACCAATATAAATTAAAAATTCACATTTACATAATATCAAATAAAACAATATAAATATTGTATCAAACAATGTAATAATACTGGAGATTAATAGAGATTACTAGCAGGCAGAGCTGCCAATTCTCACGCATTGAGCGTGAGACTCACGCAATTGACCCTTTTCACGCAGAGAAAAATCGCGGACAAAGAGGACACTGACACCGACAGACAAGACAGAGAAAGTTACTTTTGATATGGAGCAAATCCACAGCTGTCAGATTCTGTAAATATTTTTACGAGATTCACACAATAAACGTTTTGGCAGCGTTGAGTGAACCTATGAAAGAGAACATCTCTGGTTACTGGTGTAACATATCTCTCAATAGGGAACGAGACGCTGCCAAGCTCCTCGCGCTGCCGACCAGCTTCCTTTTTCGGCAGAGAAATCTGAGGAGCAGATGGCGCGCGCGCGCCAACATATGACGACGTAAGTGCGTCGAGGCGGCGCCCGCGCCATTAGCCAATGAGGATTCAGACTATCGGCACACCCAGAAGGCGTTCTGACACGTAATTTTACACGTGAAATGCAGCCAAACCTTGCGAGCAAGAGCGCGCATGCGAGAGCCGGAGAGGGAGAGAGCGAGAGACCAAGAGACCTTGCGTGTGTGTGTGTGCCTAATAAAGTCAGGCACCGAAATCAGGCACCGAAATTTTCGTTCTTATTCGGTCTGGTTACTACCGTTTACATCGGAACCGGTTCCCTATTGGCACAGAGTTTCGGTACCCAACCCTAATTATTATTATTATTATTATTATTATATATTAATTTCAATATATATATATATATGCACTGGTGTTAAATCTGCTGAGACTCACTGTGTTGGACAGTTTCCAGCATCTTCTTCCAGACTCTGAACGGCAGGTTACCCAGATAACGCGACACATGAATCAAAGCTCCAGAACTCATCCGTGGATCCGGCCGTGAGATCTGGACTCTGAGGAACATTCAGGAGTCAGAACTGCAGTGAATTTGAGTTCAGATCCACTGAGAGAAGAGATACGAGCAGCTCACTTACCTTTCCATCGAGACTTTATAGTTCTGGAAAATATAGAGAGTGAAAACATTTTAATATCTTATCAAACACTCTCACTGTCAATGAGTCTCTCTATACAAGTTGTTTTATGCACAGAGAATGAAGCCAGATTGATTTGTCACCTTTAGAAACGAGACGTCATTGTCTTTCATCATCTCCTCCATGTCTCTGAGTGTGTGTGAAAGAGCTGAGATGTGTGTGTTCATCTCCTCCAGCTTCTTCTTCATCCTCTGCTTCTTCTGCTCCTCTTCCTCCCTCAGTGCAGTGATTGCAGCTTCTTCTTCGTCTCTGAGAACTTGATGAAGCTTCTCAAACTCTTCTTTAATCTGACGCTCTGTGTGCTCAGCTTGAGACTGAAATCAAATCACATTCACTTCAGTCATCTCAGTCAACACAAATCTCAGATACCCGACATATAACAGATCCAGAAGCAGAAGCTGCTTGTCATTTATAGAAATAATCAACTGGAATCCATTATATTAAATATATCAATTTATAACTGTATAAAGTGATCCTAGAGCTGTAATGAAAATGACTCTTGATTCTGTTTCCTCACATTGATGTGTTGAGCTGTTTTCTCAAACTCTCCTTTCTTTTCTTCTTTGTGTTGAAGTTTCTGGTGTAAGGACTTCAGTGCTGTATTGAGCTCCTCCTATAATTGAACAAAAATACATAAACACCAGATTACACCGAAGAGAAGAAAATACAGTGATATGATCATACAATTCTGTGCAAAAGTATTTACCCCCACCCTGATTTCTTCTGTTTTTGTGTAAATCTCATACTAAATTGATTCAGAAATTAAAACTTACCATAAAACAAAGGCAACCTGAGTAAACAGAAAGTACAGTTTGTAAATGACAATGTTATTTACTGAAGCAAAACAGTTATCCAATACTAACTGGGCCTGCGTGATAATGTATTTGGCCCCATAGTTACCAATTCCTCAAATCTATGAAACTGTATTTATAATGTTGTTCAGCTGGACTAAACACAACCAGTCCTGATCACTGCAGCCCTGTTCAATCAAATAAACACTTAAATAGGACTTTTTCAACAGCATGAAGTTGGTTAAAAGGTCTTAAACAGTAACACACTATTGACAAAGGTGAAAGAAACTCCAGGAATAATGATGAAGACAGTGATTGAAATACATCCGTCTGTGAAGGATTACAAAGCTTTTTCAAAGGCTCTTGGACTCAAAGAACCACAGCGAGAGCCATTATATCCAAATGGGAAAAACTCGGCACAGTAGCAAACCTTCCCAGGAACTAAAAAAATAATTAAACTAAATGAACTAAACCTTCCCAGAAGTGTCTCAAAGTCACCAAAGGCCAAGAACAACATCGTAGAAATTGAATTTTTCTGCTTTACTATCAGTAAATGCAAAAGCACAATATCCTATCTCTAGTCTGCAAACTGAAGCTCAAGCAACAATACAATGATTCAAAGAATAGTGAGTAAATCCACTTCTGAACGACTCAAAAAAGCACAATTACAGTTTTGGAGTGGCCTTGTCAAAGGCCTGAGCTGAAACCAATTGAGAAGATGTGGCAGGACCTTAAACAGGCAGTTCATGCTTGAAAACCCTCCAATGAGGCTGAACTAAAGATGTCGCTCAATTGTGCTCTTTTTTTTTTTTCAAAATAATGATATCCATGAAAAAGGCCCCACTATTTAGTATGAGACACAAAAACATAAGAAATCAGGATGGGCAAATACTTTTACAGCACAGTAAATGTCAGTAGTATTAACATAAACCATGTGTCAAAAAAGGTGTTTTATGACTTTGATTTATGGTTCTGAGGTTCCCCTGTCTCTGATTTATGATGGGGCAGCCGGTGGCGTCTGCGTGTCTAGGCTGCGCGACGCCATGTGACATCCTCCTGCGTTGACATCCTGGCCAGAAGTGTAAAAGAAAGGTGTCTGGCCCTTGGCCTTCCGGGTTTATTGGCCGTCTACCTGCGCGAGATAGGTGTTATGTCGTTGTGTATTCTGTCTGCTGGGGAGGCCCGTTTTCACACTTCGCCAAAAGCTGCGTGTATAAATGTGTGTTGAACGCGAGCACAGTCACTGCGCGCTGTGTTTCGTGTCACGCTCCTCTGCAGTTTTATCCTCGTTCTCAAACTATTTTCCAAGCCATATTGTGTTGTTGGATACGTGAGTGCAAGAAGATGGAATCCGGTCTTAACAGTAAGTATTTTTTATTATTTAGTAACATTGTTAAGGATGATTATTTTTGTTTACGAGCGTCGCTGTTCTATTGCTTACTTAAGGCTTTATCTGCACACTTCAGATGGTGACAGTTTGAGTCTCTTCGATCTAGTAGATGAGCTTAACTTCCTGAATCAAGCGAGTGGTACGTATAATTATGTTTAAATGTTGCATACGTTGTGTGTGTGTGTGTGTTTGTGTGCGTGTGTGTGACGGATGATGTTTTGTTTTGTTTTCGCCAGGAGGCGTGGCTAGACCTAGCACAGCTGCTGCTACGCACAACGCTGTTGCCTCTTCACGAGCGATCACGGAAGCACTTGTGCCAGGTATTGTTAAATGTTGTTACACCCGTGTTTAAACAGTGTTGTGGCTGTGTGTAAAATATCTTATCTTCTCTGGGTTTTTTTGTTTTTACCAGGGCCGAAACGCGTAACTATCAAGGCCATAGTACATGGACCACCGCGAGGCAGCGAGTCTGCTAACGTTGGAGTTATTCCCTTGGGTAAGTGCATTGTAATTTGCCTTTATCAAACAATGTTATGCTGCTATGGTTTGTTGATTTTGTTTTAAAACTTTAACACATGTATTTACAGATGGTTTATCAAACGTTGTGAGCAATGTCGGGGTGTCTGAATGTGTGAATGATCCGGATAATGCTAGTTTGAAGGGCATAGTGGCGAAACCAAAAAATAAGTTGAAACGTAAAGCTGCAGTGGTGTCCAGTGTTGGGGAAGTTACTTTTAAAAAGTAGTGTAACTCGTTACTCGTTACTTCTTTAAAAAAAGTAATCCGTTACTTTACTTAGTTACCCCATATAGAAAGTAACTTTTTCCGTTACTCGTTACTTTTACGTTACTTTTATGTTGCTTGCCTTTGGGCAGAACCCAATATCTGTTCCTAAATGTGTAGGCCTACATAAAGTTCTACTATGCATAATGCCATATATAATGCCATAAATGCATAATGCATTTATCAAAAATTGTAATATTTATGAAGAAATGCCGGTTAATGGATAGGCATATGCATGGGCGGCGCTAGGGAGGGGCTAGAAAGAAAGCCCCCAAGAAAGACCAAAGCACCCCGTTAGCACCCCCAAAAATCATTTCTGGAAGTAATTATATTCAGGCTGTATTCTATGGAAGTGAACCGCATGGTGAAGAAAAAAAAGAAAACTTATCTTGATATTTAGACATAATAAGGGGACATTCTAATCTGCATTAAGCCAAATTAAGCGTTCTTATAATGGTTTTCTATGGGAGGAAAATGCTTAACGTGTAATTAAACGTGTTGCGTTCATATTCTGGGCTCATCTGATTTTTTGTACATAGTATAGCCTACTTTATTATGATTTTAGTATCATAATGATTAATAAATGCACGCACAATTATCCGTGAACTTGATAAATGTTGCAGATATGTTTTACAATGCACGTAAACAAATGCCTTTCAACTTATGTGTGCAAAATTCAGAATTAAATGAATGTGCAGCAATATACGAGAGTCTGTAGGCCTACTATAGCCTACGTGTTGTAGCCATTAAATAAGCGCATTTAGTTTCATATTTGTTAAAATATTATAATGTTATTTTTTTCCATCTATGCTGATTATGAAAAGTGAACAGCGCGAGTAAGATGGATGCGCAATATATCGGGAGACATTGAGTCAATCAGACATGATTTTGACCACTTCATTAAGTTTTGTTTTGAAGAAAGCCTTTCTTTAAAGCGAATTTCGTTTTGTATAAATTGTATCTTAATTTTAATCAATTTTTTATCAACCAAATGCCTGCAAGTAAGAAGCAAATATAGGAGACAATATAATCATGGAAGCGCCGGCGTGGTCACTTGCATTGCACGTGAACTGGAGCATCTCATCATAAATTAACCGAAACTCAACGTATAGAATTTAAGCTTGAAATGTCTTTAAACGAAACAATTCAAAACGAAAAGAAATAGGCTACTCTCTGATTATGTAATCCATTATGTGCATCTCTCTCTCTGGGGCGTTCACTACGGAGATGGCGATCGCGGTCAAATCTATCAAATGACGGAGATCGCTGTCAAATCTGTCCCTGGGGAAAGTAACGTTGCGCCGAATTGAAAAAGGAACTACGTTTCGTTACCAAATTTTCAGTAGTAGCGCGTTACACTACTTTTTACCCGAAAAAGTAGTTACGTTACTGTAACGCGTTACTTTGTAACGCGTTACACACAACACTGGTGGTGTCCCATGCGGACGCAAAAGCTTCTGCTGATGGGTCATCGAGAGACGTACCACAGACATCTGCCCCAAAAAAGCCAAGACGATCAGCTGATAAAAGTAAGTAATGAACAAAAGCTGATGGATTGTTTTCTGTTCACACTGAATCAGAAAGATAAATATTGTTTATTTGAATGTGATAGTGAGAGGTCGAATGTGTTTGTGGATGTATAATGTGCCAATACGCTAGTTTAGTATATATATATATATATATATATATATATATATAGAGAGAGAGAGAATTTGACACTACGTATTGTTTTTTAATGCTACATTAGTACCAGACTGATTTTTATTTTATTTTTAGTCTTAGAAAATATAGTTAATATTAATATTACTGTTATCATTATAATATTAACACACATTTGTACTAACTTTTTTTTGTTTGCACCCTTTTCTACTTCTTAACAGAGGTGGTCGTAGTTCCCGATTTAAATGATGTTCAGAGCTGGAGTGAGGGTCTGATACAAGCGTGGGACGGCTGTGTATTTACAAACGACCCTAAAGAAACACCGCAGTCTGTTCCAACCAGCGAACGGGTCGTGGTCGTGGAAGAATCCGACCCTGAACAGCTGCCTTCAAATCAGGAGGCTTACAAACAGGAATCACAACCCGTTATAGACAATCAGCACATAGCCGGACTGATACAGGACTCTGTCAAGACCGCATTGAATGCCTTCGAGGTACGTTTTGACAAACGCCTTAATGCCATTGAGAGACGTTTAGATGCTTATGAGTCAACACAACAACAACAGGGAATTTGGCTTAAACAATGCATAGCAGCGCAACGGTTGCATAGTGGTACTGTTCAAAAAGTAGCCAGAGAACAAGGCCTGACTACAGAATTGTTAAAGCAACTGGTGCTCATGCTTAAAAAGAAACTTGGGTGAGTTGACAACATTTTATATATATATATTTTGCATACTGTGTTTTTTTTTTGTTTTGTTTTTTTCTTCAACATTTGTCACAGTATTTCATTCTATCTTTTTTTTACTGTATGGACACAGGGTTTATTATCCATAGTTTTTAAGGTGTTGCTACATGTGATTTAAATAAATAAAATAAAAAATATCTGATTTAAAAATGCCTAAACGTTGTCGGGAGCCAGATGGTTTTGATCAGGGTCCGGTAGCTAGGTTTAGACGAAACGATGGTAGCGTGGTGCCCCTCGAACAGTGCAGTAACACAGAAACATTGCTCTATTTAATACAGACTGTGGAGGATATGAATAGGTCTGAGTCTTCAACTGATACGTTGGTAGAATTATTAAACATCGTGAGATCAATGTCCGATGAGGATCCTGACCCAAATAATGATTTTGAACATGTTGTAAATACCCAACAAGCAGGAGAGGTGTTAGAACCTCCTCCAGAACCAAATTCTGCATTTGATCATCTTGTGTCTTTTCACCAGTCAGGCGAGGGCCCAGGTACACAGACACATCGCACACTCAACCCTGAAGCGCCCAATATGGGTCTCACAGATAGAGATATAGAATCACTTGTAACAGTAGGTGGTGATGTTAGTGGGTACACGGTACTGCCACGAGCACGGTTCAATGGTCTGGAAGTCCACAGGCTTATAAATTTGCGAGAGATATCTTCGACAGATTTAGCAGCCTACACAGTGTTTTTACATGACACACTTTCTGAAATTGTGGAGTTTTCCAAACTGTTAGGCGGAGACGGGTGTTTAATCAGCATCACGTTGAGGGGATCGAGTTTGACATCAGATGTTAGTACACTTTTGACGGGTAGCAATGGTTATAGTGTAGATCTATTTATAAACGACCTTGAAAAAATAATGCAGAGCAACTCTGACGTACAGTATGATGAGAGATTGAATTTAAGACTGTCGATAGCGAGAAGTAAACACGGCGGTGTTTATCGAAAGATCCGTGATCTTGCCCACAATGAAGTGATTACCAAAAACAGACTTAATCTGTTCTGTCCCACGAACATTTCAAACAATCTTTGTTTTGCAATCTGTCTGGCACATTTCCTAAATCCACAGAAACCACACGTAGAGCTTGAGTCTGTAGCATCTTCAATACAGAAGTCAGCTGGCTATGGTGATCAATACAAGATAGCGTTTAATGACATCAGACGGTTTGAACAGATGCTGAGCGTTAAAATAGTTGTCTTCTATCGGTCTGATACGGGTGTTTTGGAGAAGTATACAAACACAGACGATCCGCATCCTAAAACAGTATTTTTGTACCTGCATGACAATCATTATTTTATGATTAAAAATCTACGTGCATTTATTGGCACCCCATACGTGTGTGAGTTCTGCCACCGAGGATTCACCTGTAGGAGAGATTAGGGATGGCCCGATACCATTTTTTTTCAAACCGATACGAGTACGAGTATTTACATTTGTGTACTTGCCGATACCGAGTACCGATACCGATATTTCTACCGCAAAAGTAATAGGCTCCCAGAAAAGAAGACGACTATTTTAGAACACAGGTTAGAAGACTGTTTTTATTTTCTTCTCTGCTTGTTTTAACAAGTCTAAAAATAAATAAAAATTAGTAAAATAATAAATGTATTAACACACAAACCACTGTTAATTTAACATAAAAGCAAGCAGGCTACTGCGTGCATGGTCTGCCATGACTGAATGCGCGCAAAGTGCGCTCCCTTAATAAATCCTAAAAGCTGACAGTTCATCACGATCTCACACATCTCTGTTATTATCAATGAAGCTGACTGCACAATCAATCTTTCATAATATCCACACTTTGTTTGTTATAATTAGAGGATTTGCCAGCATACAGAAATCAGCACTGAACAAAAAAGTCCGTTTTGAGCGGTGAGGGGAGTCTATCTTAAATGCTTCTGATTGGCCATTGCGTTCAAGAAATCAACACATATGTCTGTGATTGGCTACATCGCTCAACGCTGTAACCATGTTATGAATAGAAACTCTGGCCTGTAAATCGTTTCTATTTTGTTGTAGTTGTTCTTGTTGCTTTTCTGCAAGAGATGAATAAAAATCTTTTAGTTTTTATGTTTTATTCATAGATATTTCTAGTTTGCGGGAGTCCCGCGAATCGTTTTATTCTCCCGTAACCCGCACACACAGAGTGAGTGCATTACCGCCCGCGCGCGCGCTCGGCCATCAGATCTATGATGCGTCTTCAGATGTTTAATTAGATTGCTGGTGTTAAACGATGTACTTTCTTTCCCTCCTCTCGACACCTTAGCTGAACATAACTCACAGTCTGCCTTGCTGTTGTCATCATCCCTTATCTTGAAATGAGCCCAAACCGCCGACATTATACTTTCCTATGCCTCAGTTCACCTCGACAAAGCACTCGCGGCGGCCAGTTTCGTTTTGCAAAATGTACGTGGTATCGGTGCGTGGTATCGGCGAATTTTTAGGAGTACGAGTACGAGTATATTAGGACAGTATCGGCCCGATCCCCGATGCCAGTATCGGTATCGGGCCATCCCTAGGAGAGATCACAGATGTCGGTACATCTGCGATGTCTGTAATGACCCGGAATGTCATAAACACCCCAAAAAGCCAAAACATTGCGGCGACTGCCTGCGCTACTGTAAGTCTGACTATTGTTTCGAGATGCATAAAAAACCACCTCGGGGTATGCAACACACGCAGTGCGACGTGACTAAATATTGCGGTAAATGTAATAGACGTTACCATGTCAGCGGCACTAAACCCAAACCCCATAAATGCCCTGCAGATCGTTGTGTGCACTGTGGTGAGAGTTTGGTCACCGATGGTATGCATCAGTGTTTTATCCAACCAGTTAAGCCGGAGATGCCGAACGATCGTTACATTTTCTACGATTTTGAGACCCGTTATGAAAATGGTAAACACGTTGCCAATTTTGTATGTGCTATCACGTTTAATGGTGAGGAATTCGTGGCTGAAGGGACCGATTGTGTGGATCGTCTCGTTAAAAAATTCAGACAACCACGTTACCTTAATTACACATGGCTCGCGCACAATGCATCAGGATTTGACAATTTCATAATTTTGGAATTCTTTACTAAGATGGGGATTGCTCCTAAAATCACAATGCAAGGTTGCAGGCTAATCTTAATGTATGACACAGCTTTCAAGCAACGTTTTATTGATTCATATTCCTTCATACCAATGCGTCTGGCCAAGACACCCGTTGCATTTAATCTGACTAATGCAGAGAAGGGGTATTTTCCGCACCACTTTAACCGCGTTGAAAATGACAACTACAGAGGCCCGTACCCTGACAAGAAATTTTACGGGTATGCAACAATGTCGAACCAAGACAGGGCTGCGTTTGATGATTGGTACAATACCACATCTGACAAAGTGTTCGATTTTAAAAAAGAACTCGCGCTTTATGGTAAAAATGATGTCGTTTTGCTGAGGGAGGCATGCATGAAGTACCGCGACGAATTCATTTTGTGTACAGGCCTTGATCCATTTAATTACACCACTTTGGCAGCAACATGTATGGCCACATATAAAACACACTACATCCCAAAAGACACAATAGCTCTGACACGTAACAATGCGTACACCAACCAGAACAAAACTTATTCGACCATTTCAATTGAATGGCTCGAATTCATCCGAAAATCACGGGGCATAGAAATTCAACATGCTTTAAACACTGGTGAGGCGTCATTTGGGAAATACTATGTGGATGGTTTCTACGACGATGGCAACGTGAAAAAAGCATTCGAATTTCTCGGATGTTTCTTTCATGGTTGTGAACGATGTTATAACCCCAACGACCTAAACCCTTTATCAAAAGTGCCTTATGGCGTTTTGAGAAGACAATGCGACGACAAGAAAAGAAAGAAAATTTTGGAGCGTGTGTACGGTCTTCAGGTCGAGGTGATTTGGGAATGTGCATGGATGCGCGCTAAACAGAGTGATGTTGCAGTTATGGATTTCATGTCCACTTACAAACACACTGAAAGATTGAAACCCCGTGAAGCTCTATTCGGCGGCCGAACTAACGCATTAAAACTGTATCACAAAGTTGCGGAGGGCGAGCGGATTAGGTATGTTGACTTTACATCACTATATCCCTACTGTCAGGCTCGAAAATGTTACCCAATTGGGCATCCGGAAATAATACACAAGGATTTTCAAAACCTTGAAGATTATTACGGACTCGTCAAGGCAACAGTCCTTCCGCCACGGGGGTTGCTTCACCCCGTACTGCCTTATAGGACCGGGGGTAAGTTAATGTTCCCGCTTTGCAGCACGTGTGCTGAACAGCAGAACCAGACACACCCGTGTGTGCATACTGATGAGGAAAGATCAATTCATGGGTGCTGGGTTAGCATTGAACTGTTAAAAGCCGTTGAGAAGGGTTATGTAGTGACAAAAATCGATGAGGTCTGGCATTTTCCCCAACGCTCTGAAACATTGTTTTGTGATTATGTTAAAACATTTTTACAGTTCAAACAGGAAAGTTCAGGTTTTCCAAAAGACGTTGTGACCGACGCTGACAAAGAATCGTATGTTAGAGATTACTTTGAGAAAGAAGGGATTAAGCTGAATCTGGACAAGATTGAGTTTAATGCTGCAGGTAGATCCATCATGAAGCTACTGCTTAACTCTTTGTGGGGGAGGTTCAGTATGCGCGAGGAGTTACCGACAACCGAAATACTAACAGACCCTGAACAGTTTGCCCGATACATTTTTGGCACTGAGTATGACCTCAAGCATTTCTCATTTGTGTCAGACACTGTTGCAATCGTTCAGTGGGCTTACGCAAATGGGAAAGGGACCCAGACTCGTGACATTAACGTCTTTCTCGGGGCTTTTACAACAGCCCATGCACGGTTAGAGCTTTATGATCTCATGGACAGGTTGGGTGATAGACTGCTTTACTGCGATACAGATAGTGTTGTGTTCACGTCTAAAGAGGGTGAATATGAGCCCCCACTGGGGCCATATCTTGGTGACCTTACTGATGAAGTTGGGGATGGAGACCATATTGTGGAATTTTCGGCAAGTGGTCCGAAAAGTTACGGGTCACACTGAATGCTGAATGCTGTAAACTCCGAGACCATTAGGTTAGACACATTAATTGGGCTTGTCGATCAATATGTGAGGGGGCGGGGTGACAGTAATTACATTCTCGCGTACACCGACAGTATAGTGAGGAACAAAAAGCAGTTCACATTGCACAACAAGTCAGTTGTGAAAAAATTTAAAGTCGTATACAACAAACGTGTACTGCTACCCGACCTAACTACGCTACCATATGGCTACTGACAACGTTTTTGGGCACCGGGGTGTGGTAGACCCGGATGGTTTTGATTTTAGATTACAACATCCTTTTTCATGTGTGTTAAGCGGTCCTTCTAGCTCAGGAAAAACATTTTTTGTAAAAAAGTTGTTGGAAAATGCTAAAAGTGTAATTTCTAAAAAAATTGAAAACATTGTGTACATTTATGACTGCTGGCAACCTATGTATGATGAATTGTTGAAACTGTATGATATTAAATTTATTGAAGGTATACCGCAGACTCTGAATGATGATCGCTTGTTTCCCACCAACAAGACCAATTTTGTGATATTGGATGATGTTATGAAAGATGCTAGCAGCAATTCAGAAGTTGAACGTTTGTTTACCAACTATGTGCACCATAGAAGCTTGAGTGCAATATATATCGTACAAAACTTATTTTTTCAAGGTAAATCCAGTAGGACTATCAGTTTGAACACTAATTATTTGGTATTGTTTAAAAACCCTAGAGACAATACCCAAATTAATGTCTTAGCGCGGCAGATGTACCCCAGGAACACAAAATACTTTATGGAGTGTTATGAAAATGCTACCAGCACCCCTTTCGGGTATCTATTGATTGACTTTAAAGCGAAAACACCAGAACAGTACCGTCTCAGAACAGATATTCTGTCACAACATCCAGTTGTGTACATTCAGAAAAGAAAACATTGACAGAGAGATTTGAAAATGTCTGCAAGACTTTTAAGAAACCTACCTCTTTTAAAATTGTTATTAAAAGCCACGCCTAAACAAAGACGCGTTATTTTAGAGGCGGCTGCAGACGAACTCATTGTGACATTGTGTGAAGTAGCTCTTAACGTAGTCCACGGTAATATTCCGCTAACACCACAGCAATATCAGAAACTGAAGAGAAGAAGAAGTGAGATCAAAATTGTTGCAGATAAAAAGGTTGGAGTTAGACGTAAAAGACGGTTAATCAACCAACAAGGAGGATTTCTACTACCTTTGTTAAGTGCGGCAATCCCGTTTATAACCAGTTTGGTTACATCTAAATAAAGTTTGGTGATGGAGTATGCCGAGAAGATGTTTTTAGTACCGCAACACCAGTTGGATAAGCTGAAATCCTCTAACAACAGAGTCTATACAACAGGTTGTGGAGAATGACCTGGACATGACTATAAGAAATATTTTGCACAGGTCTGATCTGGATCACCATGAAAAAGCTAAGATGTACACAGGTGTTTTGCAGCGGTTTTTAACACTCACTAGACAAGGGGATAGAGAATCCGGTACATTAACATTAAGGCTACCACAGCCTAGTAATGTTGAAAAAGAAGACCCACCCGCACCAGGCCATGTGCGTGCCCATGACGATTTAGGTGATTTTGCAGATGAGATTTTAAAGAATATTCCACAGAGGAGTGTGAAAAATGTTCGTTACATTTTAGATAAAATGTCTAAAACTAATGTCAGACATGCAATTAACTCTTTCAAAACCAAATCGACCACGTCTATAACAGGATCATCTAAGAGGAGTAAGAAACAGAAAGCCCTTCCAGGCACCCCGATACATTCAAAATATCCAGAAGACCTCGTGTTCAATTCACCCAATCTCGACCTGAGTCAGTGGTTAAGTTTTTAAACTAACAGTTTGTATGTATTGTGTTCTCAATTTCTCTCTTTTTTTTTTTGAGAACTTATGATGTGATGTATGTGTAATAAAAGTGGGGATAAAGAAACAAAATTCCGTTCTTTAGTTGTTTTTATTAAAATATTAAGCATGAGACATGAACATTTCACCCATTTGTACACACTGAACACATTTGAAAAAAATTTCACTACATGGTGCTTGTTTTAGTTTTCTCACAAATGCTGACACCTTTTTGTCATTTTTAATAAAATCGTTGGTATACAATTTCATCACATAATCATAATCAAATCCCTTTGCCATGTGGTAGAGAAAGAACACACAATGTTGTCCACATGTATCTGATGAAAAATCTTGGACTTGCACAGTTGAATGTAGTACTTGACTAGAGTTGAGCTTTAAAAAGTTTTTGATAATCGGCGGAAAACCATGATAATCTGGTTTATTACCGAAGCTGTCGAAAAAACATCCTACACCATCCTCATTTATGTAGATAGCCAGCCAGTGTTCCCCTGGGAGTCCTGAAGGATGTGTATTGATCAAAACCATTGCTGGTAGTTTTCTTAAAGGGTTTTTTGGTAGGTAGTCACATGGTAGAACTCCGAGAAAATAAGTATCGCATGAAACCTTATCCATGACAGCCGTAAGCTGTACAGTGTTCATTTGAATGTATTAGTAGTAATCAACCAGGACCTGTCGGCGATTTGACACTTCAATCAAACTATCAAACAATGCATAAACAATTAAGTTAATCGTACGTGGTAGCGGCTGTCTAAAACGCGCTTCTAGTCTAATATTGCCACTTTTGATAAGCGATACGTGCTGGCTACACTCTTCATCCGGTGTGAAATTGAACGCGTAGAGTGTATAGCCGTGCAGAAAATCCTCTCTATCAATACATAGAGGCTGGTTTTTAAGATGCCTTCCAGAAGCCAGCGCTAACTGGTAAAACTCCCGTACTGCAGAACCATTTTCATATTCAGGTTGCAGGGGCTTCGCTGGGTACTGTTGCCCATCCAGATAAATGGCCAAAAATTCTAAATCATAGTTTTTAAACGCAAATGGGTTTTTATTATAGGCACCCACAAATGCATCATTATCAACCATAGCTAGAACCAGAGATTTCGGTAGAGTTCCTAAGAATAAGTTTTCTTGATTGCAGACACGTGAGCCTGCAGGTATTGAGAAGTTTTTCAGACACACTCTGTCGATGGGGTATTTGGCTGTGGTTGAGAGAAGGGCTTGTGCATGACCCAGTCTCACAGCCGGTGACACAGACACTTTTTTCACAAATAGCGATGCAGACAGGATGTTTAGTTTATACGCTGTGGCGTTGCTCCTCATCAGGCAGAATTCATCTTTACCTCTAGTCATTCTAATTTTAAGATCTAATCCATTAAGTAATAGTTTTTCCTGAAAGAATATGTCACTGTGAACAGGTGCGAGTAGTTCGACCACATTACTAGCGTTGGTGAAGGCTGCTCTCTTTGTCAGCCCGCGATTTCCCGCAGCAGGGTCAGCCACATCCATATGGCCCGCAGTGTCCAGGTAAAAGAGCCCTGCTGAGAAAAGCGTTTCAAGGGCATCTTTACCATAATTGGTAAGACATTCTATCATACAACGGTATGGATATGTGCTAGAACTCTGTGATATAAGCCGATCTCCAAGTGACACATCCACTTGTGAAAAAATCGTAGCTCCAGGATAGTTCACAAGACCTACGGGATCTCCGTCTGCAATATCCGTCCCATCAGCATTAGTGATTTTGAGGCGCAAAAAAAGTAATGTGTTGTTTAGATCTATGTAATCCTCCCCATTCCCCGCAATAAAAAATTCCAGCGGAGATGTGTCGGATATCGCTGATAGTGGTGGAACTTCTATATAAGTGTTTTTTTCAATTGCTGTTTGAGTTAGTGGTACAGTAAACAGATCCAGTTCAGTCTTTAAACACTCTTCTGACATGTTGTGTAGTAACGCCATGATTTAAAATATTGTTTTAACAGAGCTGATGTTTACAACTGATGTTTTCTTGGGAGGTTGTTTTGTTTTCTTCTGCTTCTGGCCACTCCTCCGCACCCCTGGCGGCCTAGATGCTCTTTTGCGAGCCATTACCATTAGTCCGGATCCGTCTTGAGCATCATAGGTGTTGTTAAAAGATCTTGATAACGTATTACTAACAACATCGCTTAGTATGTTTTTTGCAGCTGATTTAAGATGCGGCTTGGCTATGCTAAATCCTCGTTTTAGTAGGGGTATAGCCATTCTAAAGAGCCCCCGAAAAATGCCACCCAAACCGGACCCATACATAACACCCCCTCCTGCATACCCGGGGAGCCCGCTGCCTGCCTGATTCTGGTAATAGGCAACGTAACGCATAGGGTCAACATTGTGATTGTTGAAATATGCCATTTTAAACAAAGTGTTTTACAGGCCTGAAGTGAAGTTTGATGCACACTTTCCCGTAAGAAAATGGGACGTGCTGGTTCTGATCGTCCTTCACTTCTATAACAATATCTGTGATGACTGATTTGTTGATAGACGCGTAGTGGGGTTTGTCGTATCGAACACTGACTGTGCTATTGTTGTCCCCTGTTATTTGTACACACTCCAGGAGCGGTACAAAAGCATCACCCACTGATTGGTAACGGATAATGTCCGTGTAGATATAAAGAGTATAGAAACCACCGTGTATGTCCGACTGATGCATTGCATATGTTACAATATCCTTTTCATAATTAGTTTTTTCAGGGTTTGTTTTTTGCAGAATAGAATCTCCTATAGGGACGCCTGGTTTCAATCCTAAAATAATGGCTAGTTTTCCATGGAAGGTCATTGAAATGTTAGGTTTTGCTTTCAGAAATACTTTGTTTTTTACGCGGTCATAACCGAATTCCCCCTGAGGCGCTACTAAATCATTTATTACACTAACTAGAGATGGGACATTGTCGTAATACCCTGTTTTTATTGGTATGCGTAGTTTCGATAAGCTGGTCTTCTTCACATCTACACCATGGCGTAAGCTGTTAGTGTACTTTTCACCATCGGTCGTGGTGGGTCCAATGTTTATCTCGAAAACGGCGTCATTGCTGTTAAAGGTGTACCAGCTTCTAGGATATTCAATTTGAACAAGCCCCACCTCCCATTCTCCTTTTATATTTATAGTGGTAGCCAGTCTTGTTCTATAATTAGAGATTTTATTATTAGGGTATACAGACTGCGAAGCGTTGCAGGGTAGTGTGACATAAAATCCACCCTCAGCCATGTCTGGTTTTTATACAACTGTATGCATCCTGTGTGTGTGGTTTGTATTTATGGCTTCTGTACATCAACTAATTCTTTCTGGTCGATCCATGACGCAAACTTCGCTGGCCATCCGAGCCACTTTACCAGCACTAATGTTTTGCGACCCTTCGTCTTCTTATCTAAAATTTTTTCAACTTTAAATGTCTTGTTTTTACTGACAAATATTTTTTGCAATTCTTCCGCATAAAAAACGCCGTCGATAACATCCCCGTCGTAATCACTCAATCTGTAAACAGGGGGTTCTCGTGGGATACACGCTGATATAGTAAAATACTCTTGTGTGTAGTTTTCCTCATACCCTTTTGCAAACGGTCCTCTGACTTTAGAAATTCGAACCACGTCACCAATCTTGTATTTAAATACGGGGTTAACACTATGAGGTCTGGTATCACCATATAGGTTATGCAGCACCACAGACTCGTTTTCTTCCCCCACATCAATCGGCCTCATCTTGATGCTTCTGTGATGGCTCGCATTATATCCTTGTGTAATGTCTTGAAGTATGTCGATGTAACGTTTGGAGTTTGTAGCAGTTAAATATCTCCACATTCTACCTTTTAAGGTTCTATTAAACCGCTCGACAACACATGCCTTTAATTCTGTGGCTGTTGCGAAATGGGCTATATTGTACTTTTTTGTTACATTTTGAAAATGTTTGTTAAAAAATTCCTTTCCTTTATCTGTCTGTAATTTCTGTGGTACGCGTCCCTCTTTCAGTATGGATTCAAAAGCTTTAGAGACCTCTACACCACTCTTGTTTTTTAAAGCCCTTGTCCATGCATATTTACTAAAGAGATCGATGCATGTCAGCAAAAAATGGTTGTTGTCATTTACCGGGGCATATGCAGACATATCGACTAGATCGGCCTGGAACTCCATGTCGATACCGTAGACAAAAACCCGATTCCTTTTGTATTTTAGTGGGGCCGTTCTGTGTAGTGTATTTGCATCCTCGCCAGCGAGCCAGTCTGAAACCTCTTTATCGGTTAAACGAACACCCGTTTCTTTTAAAACAGCTTCTTTTAAGCGTTTTTTCCCCCCTAAAGAACCAGGGTTAGAAGGTGTGTAATAAGTCTTTTTCATTTCTTCTGACATGTTTCCACTTCACGCTCCACAAAAAGAATAACACAGATGGTTTAAGTAATTTGGGTTTTTATTTCTTAAACAGTAAAAGGAAACAAAGGTATCATACAGCATCAATGTAGTGTAAAAAATTTATACACATCACAATGTTTTTTTCAAGAATGTAATCAACCAGGGTTTCAATAATTTCACAAACATCAGCCTGATTGTTTCTTGTCAATATGTCTACACATAGATCAGTCACATATGTACACAAGCACAATATATCAGCTATTCTAATACAGCTGCCGCATTCAGTCATCAGGTCTAAAATCTTTCTGATAGTCACACAAATTGGTTCACCAGCATTAACGCATAAACGCATCAAATCTGTCCATTCATTTGACACAGTTCTTACAACAGACATTTGTTTCATGAGGTTTGTAAAACGATTGGTATCTACAGCACATCTGTTTACAGTAACAGATACATTGGCACATTCATTAATAATCTTATACAACAAGCCGGTCATCTCACATCTAATACGTTGTTTAAGTAGACACTTTGCCAGACCTGTTGCAAAACACGTATTCCCCATGTCGGTGTTACAGTCACTCAACTTGGACAATACCTTTCCAGCTGTCCACAGCGTCATAGACAATTTGTTCGCTGCTGACGTCCACAACTTTCTCTCTGACTTCACGAAGCTTTTCCACAATGAAAACTTCGTCACGCAGTTCATGTAAAATAGCCTCCACTGAACCTTGAATCCTCTGGGGGTGAACCCTTAAACCACAACGGCTCAATGCTTGAGCAACGATGTGCTTAAGGTCCGGTTTCACCAGATTACGTGTCAGTTCCTCAAAGTAGGCGTCAAAGAAATAGGGACCCGGTTCAAACAGGCAGGAATGTCTAATCTGACTGGGGTGATCCACTTCACAACCCAAACAGATTTCTTTCAGCTTTTTGTTGATGACGTGTTCCAGAAGGACCACAACAGTCGCTTTTATGATTTTGAATCCGTCCGAGCGGATGCAACTGTCTGTGTTGTCGATTCCAGCAAGGGCCGCAGCTCCAGCTATTGCACCAGTGTTGCCGTATGGTGTTGTAAGGAAGGTCATGTTGTGATATCCAAGATCCATGCAAAATTTATCCAACCAACTGTTGTCGCAAGTTTGTGGGTGGGGCTCCAGCGGCGTAGCATTGTCATCAGGCATCGCTGGGGGAGCCTCAGGGTTGTTGGTGTAGCAGTAGACTGTTGTAGATTCTTGAGACATGGTGAATGAATGTAGCAATTGTACCGATCTGCAGGCGTTTTTAATGGCTGTAATACGTGGGTGGGGTTAAGAGGCGGTCTTCAGCGTTGGTAACGCCCTGCTCAGGGTGAAACAATTTAATCTTTACAGAACTGTAACGGTCATACATGTCGCACCATCTAAACATCTTGTCAATGCATGTAAATACGTTGTCAAGCGTACGAACATCTTTCCACTGAAACAAAAATTTCATGTCGTAGCACAAGTGATGCTCAGATTCACGAACAGGCCACGCACGTTCGCAGAGCTTTGTCTTGTCGTTGCAGCAGAAAATATAAACACAATCGTCTGGTAACTTTTTACTATGGTCCCCGACCACACGAAATCTTGTGTCAGGAATTGAGCCATCCCACTCGGCTACGTACAACGGATCATCACCACAGTCGTTCAAATCTCTCCAAACGTAGTTGAAAAACAGAAACCAGTCCTTCTTGTGGAAAATCACACATGGGGTCTGTGATGTAAAATCGTCTTCAACATCTGCTGTGTAGAGTTTCACAGTACGCATCACCTTGTCAAACACATACCTCACCACACGACCACCAGACATTGAGAAATCCTGTTTCACAAGAGCACTGTCTTCATGAAGAAATCTTGTCAAGCTAACATTTAGCTTTTTCCTTGGAGCAAAAGTTAGATCTTCTCTCATTTCAACAGGTCCTCTTGTCGGCGAAATACACATAACCTTTCTAGGGGTTTTAGGAGTTCTCGGAGTAGCCCTTGTATCAGGAAAGTCGTAGAATGTCTTCTGTGTTCAACAGTGTAACCCCTAACCTTATTTAAAACTGCAACAAAAGACGTAGGTAGTGACGTAGTTGTGAAAAAGGCACACCTCATACCATAAAAACTACAATGGCAAGTTGCGAGGTGTGAGTTCATTAACCCAGTCGTAAAAAACAGTCGAAAATTTAACATCTGTTTGATCTGTTTGTTTGTCTTTTAAAAGTCCCCGGACATCGGCACGGATGATGTCACATGGCGTCGCGCAGCCTAGACACGCAGACGCCCCCGGCTGCCCCATCATAAATCAGAGACAGGGGAACCTCAGAACCATAAATCAAAGTCATAAAACACCTTTTTTGACACATGGTTTATGTTAATACTACTAATGTCATATAAAGTTGAGTAAAATGACATTGAAATAGTAATGCATGAATGTGATGGTATCTATGTTTATGACTAATTATTGTTCTTTACATGTGAAACAAGAAACATTTGTCTTACCTTATATGATGAAACCACTTCACTGATGGGTCTGAATTTATGATTGTCATGTTTTTGTGAATTAATACACACTAAACACACAGGCTGTTTGTCCTCCAGACAGAAGAGTTTGAGTTTCTCACTGTGTAAACTGCAGATCTCCTCAGATCCTGATGAACGTTTCTCATTTCTCTCCTTCAGGAACGACTCGCACAAGTTTTTTAATGTGAGATTAACTGGAGGATCATCTCTTGAGGATCTTCTCCTGCAGACAGGACACTCCTGAGTTTTCTTAGTTCTCCAGAACTGTTGTAGACACTCTTTACAAAAGCTGTGACTACAGGACAGAAAAACAGGAAACTTGAAGATTTCACAGCAAACAGGACAAGAAAGCTCTTCCACAGATTTTGAATCCATTTCCTCGTCTTGTAAAAGATCCAAAGATCTACAATTTACTTTCACTTTCTGAAATTTGGTTTAAAGAGTAAATAACTATTACAATCCAAATCTAATCTAGGTTCATTCAGAAATACACAAAAATCCTAATATAATGTGTCCTCCTCTGTTCTTCACTCGATTTAGCTTTCAGTAAAAATGAAAGGTAGAAATAATGACTAGTCACTTCCTGGTGGGTTTTGTAAGAGGGTGGAGTTTCTGGTATCGGTTGCATAAACCACTGAAACTAGTCTTACAAGCTAATCAACCATTTTTTTTCGTAACTTTTTTTAAGTCAGTTACATAAAAATTTGATTCCAAAAAAATAAGACTGATTGTCCCTTCTAGTGGGTCATATAATACTGTCACATCCATTGATTGCTTATTCTTTATTGCTTTTGTTGAGACAAAGTCGTGACAGAAAGGAGAAATAACAAGTCAGTCTCTTCCTGGTTAGTGTTGTAAGAGTTTATGATCACCTCTGGGTGTATACAAACAGGAGCGTCAGGATTTCTTCAGGTAAAATGTATTCAAAATGGACCTGCATTGAATAAAACACAAAAGATTTATTATCATTGATTTATGTAGATTTATGTTGATTTAATAAAAACAACAACAGTAGTTGGCCATTGTGCTGTACAACAGAATAAATATCTAAATAACAAAAAAGAGCGCAAAGGGAGTTTACATCAAAAACACCAATCAGAAAATTCAACATTCATTTTCTGTCATGCTCAAATCTTTGTCAGTGTAATGGGCAGGAATAAAGATCTGAGCGACTTTGACAAGGGCCAGATTGTTATGGCGAGGTGACTGGCTCAGAGTATCTCTGAAACTCAAGGCTTGTGTGTCGCTGCCGCTCAGCAGTGGTGAGGATTTACCAACAGTGTCCGAGGAGGGACGAACACACACCGGCGACAAGGTGTTGGACACCCAAGACTCATCGGTGGATGAGGGCAATGAAGGCTCAAGGTCGCTTTACATGGGAGGAGTGTGTCACAATCACTGATCTTTTTTTTATTTATTTTTTTAATGATTTATTTATTTATTTTTTATTGACATAAGAATGATTAGATAACAACAGATGACAGCATGAGTAAAGGATACAGTACAATCAATTTGAATATGAAGTACAGTAGAGAAAAAAAAAGAAAACAGAGGAAGTAAATTAAATTACATATCACTCAACATATTATCATACATTTTCACAAATTTGGCACTTTTTTGTTATTAAGTCTTTTCAGTGTCTTAATAAAATAATTGAATTCACAGAGAAAAATATTTAATTTGGGTACTCTTAAAGAATATCTGCATTTATGAATGAAATATTTTGCCAATAAAATAAAAATATTTCCTATCCATTCTATTGTATGATTACAATGCGAAAAATAACAAATTACATCACCCAATGTTAAATCAATTTCCAATTTTAGTTTTGAAGCTAGGAGTTTTGACAGTTCAAACAAAAATTCTTTGACAAGGGAACACCCAAAGAAAAGATGATCAATTGACTCAGTACAATTTTTACAGAAATTACAATTCAAATGAACATTACCAAATGTATATGTGATCTCATTGGTGGGATATATATTGTGCAAAATTCTTAAGTGTAGTTGTTATGTGGATGGAAGGGAGAACCCAGGCGCAGACAGCAGATGACTTTCAAAGGATTTATTAAGGACAAAAACAGAAAACAAAACCCACAAGGGGGCAAAACACGACAGGGTAAACACACCAGACAAAGACTTGAAACTAAGACAGGAACAGACACTTCTCGAATAACAGACTTCTCAATGAATTACTTACAGCTAGACTCACACAAAGTCAAACAGAGTCAAACAATGAACCGACACAGGACAGCAAACACAAGGGGATTATAAAGGGAACACTAATGACAAGGACAGGTGAAACTGACTAGACAATAATGACGAGACGAGGATAACAAGGGGGCGGGGTAACGTAACGAGACAACACAAGCACATGGCCCAAACAATTGGCCATGCGCTTGTACACAAAACATGATTCTGTCATGATCCTGCCTCACGACTAGGAAAATCAAGGATACTAAGGCAGAATCATGACAGAACCCCCACCTTAAGGAGCGGCTACCAGACGCTCCTCAAGGGGACATTAACCACGGGACATGACAGACTGTGACAAAGACACGAACCAACAAAACATGGAAAACACTAATAATGGCAAACATGAAAAAACAATAACAGGGCTGGGGTGAAACATCAAATACAACATACAAGGCAAAGGAGGTGGAGGAAACACAGAGTTCATGGGGGGAGGTCCAGGGTGGATGGGAGGACTGGGGGTCTTGGGTCCACGGGATGAGGGCTGAGGACGAGGACTCTGGGCAGGTTTAGACGGAGACACACGAGGAAAGGTCTTGGGGGAAACAGTCCGGGGCTTAATGGAGACAGGGAAAACAGTCCGGGAACTGGTGGTGACAGGGACAAACGGGGAAACAGTCCGGGGACTAGTGGAAACAGGGACAAACGGGGAAACAGTCCGGGGGCTGGTGGAGGCAGGGACGAACGGGGAAACAGTCCGGGAATTAGTGGAGACAGGGGCGACCGGGAAAACAGACTGGGATACTGCTTCAGTGGTAGCAGCAACTGATTCAGACACGGAGGATGAGGAAACAGGACTCCTGACGGGGGACATAGCAGGCGAAGGGGCAGGACTGGGTGCAGCGCTCTCTGTGGCAGGCTTGGGTGCAACGCTCCCAGTGACAGGCTTGGGTGCAGCGCTCCGACACAGTGGGCTCGGGACAAGACATGACAGGAACATCGAGGATCTTGACAAGCTTGGCAAGGTAATCTGCTAGAGTCTCGGCAGCAACAACGATAGGCATCCTCTTGCGAGCAGACACCGCTTGCAGGACTGCTTCTGCAGCTTGATCAGCCGCAGCTCTCACAGAGGCAGATTCTGTAACCGGGCAACCAGCTGCTGACTCAGGAACAGCGCTTGCAGTAGCGGGCTCCGGGACGGCGCTTGCTGGAGCGGGCTCCGGGACGGGCTCCGGGACGGGACGGCGCTTGCTGGAGCGGGCTCCGGGACGGGCTCCGGGACGGGACGGCGCTTGCTGGAGCGGGCTCCGGGACGGGACGGCGCTTGCTGGAGCGGGCTCCGGGACGGGCTCCGGGACGGGACGGCGCTTGCTGGAGCGGGCTCCGGGACGGGACGGCGCTTGCTGGAGCGGGGGACGGGACGGCGCTTGCTGGAGCGGGGGACGGGACGGCGCTTGCAGTGGCGGGCTCTGGAACGGCGCATGCAGTGGCGGTCTCTGGGACGGCGCTTGCAGTGGCGGGCTCTGGGACAGACAGAGGATTGGAGACTCCTTTCCTTCTCCTTGGCCGCGGAGCAGATGCCACTGTTGGACTAGTGACTGGTTGGGGAAGCTCAACAGGAGCTGTGACTGGGGCATGGAGGACAGTCTCAGACAGGGCCATTTCCGTCGCAGAGGATTCTGATGCAGACTCCCATGAGGTCCGTCTCCCTTGCTTGCCGAGGAGACTTTCGGGTACGGCTGATGCCTCGGGGTTTGAAGTGGAGCCAGCTTGATTCCCCAGGGTAACCACAGCCAGGACATGACCCTCCGGGATCACTGAGAGCTTGGGTGATGGTGACAACAAGGTGGAACCTCGCGACTCCCTCCGTGACAAACAATCCACCATCTCACCAAACGGGTGGCAGACAAGCTTCTCCCGTTCAGCCAGGGGTGGGGGAGCGTTGAGACCCGCAATGAGGTAGCGGTTGAGGAGGATATCAGGTAGGAAAAACCTCCTCTCGTTTGCAACCTGGGCGTACTCCCTCAGAGACCGATCTCCCAGGGGAGGAATCGGCAGCTTGCCATTACTTGCATCAGAAATAGTCCTCAACCACCATCTTGCCAGGTCATCCGGGTCATGCTCAACAAAAGAGGACATACTGTCTGCTGGGTTCTTTGATGGTCGGTTCATTCTGTTATGTGGATGGAAGGGAGAACCCAGGCGCAGACAGCAGATGACTTTCAAAGGATTTATTAAGGACAAAAACAGAAAACAAAACCCACGAGGGGGCAAAACACGACAGGGTAGAACACACCAGACAAAGACTTGAAACTAAGACAGGAACAAAACTAAGACAGGAACAGACACTTCTCGAATAACAGACTTCTCAATGAATTACTTACAGCTAGACTCACACAGAGTCAAACAATGAACCAACACAGGACAGCAAACACAAGGGGATTATAAAGGGAACACTAATGACAAGGACAGGTGAAACTGACTAGACAATAATGACGAGACGAGGATAACAAGGGGGCGGGGTAACGTAACGAGACAACACAAGCACATGGCCCAAACAATTGGCCATGCGCTTGTACACAAAACATGATTCTGTCATGATCCTGCCTCACGACTAGGAAAATCAAGGATACTAAGGCAGAATCATGACAGTAGTTCTTTCACCTTGTTGGGGATACAATATTTATAAGGTAAGAGCCATGCTTTTTTCCAATTAATCTTTTCTATCAAGGAATTCCAAAAAAATTTCCCTCGCGGGGTAATTCGTTTTCTTGACTGAAACACATTTCTTATAGTTTTATTGGTACATTTTGGATCGTAAATACTTTTGCCTTCAATCAGACATTTCTTTTCACTCTTTACAATCTCTTCAAATGATAAATGACATTTCATTAAATGAACAAGACCATTTGGTATAGCTTTTACCATGGTAAGAAATTCCTTATGAATAACCGGGAAATTAAATTTAGACAAGAAATCATAATAAGAATAAACATTCCCTTTTGAATCTAACATATCACAAAGATAATCAATACCTTTTTCATGCCAATTCTTAAGAAACATCGACTTGTTCTTTGCAAGAATATTTTCATTGTTCCATAGCTTTTCTTTATGTGGGGAGAAGTTGTGGACAAAGCAAAGTTTCCATGCTAGAAGAGCCTGTTCGTGGAATTTAGAAAGTTTTATAGGGATCTTAGAAGGGGAAAAATGACAAGTTATAACTTAAGCCCTCCCACTTTATTATATATATTATGTGGGATAAAATACCAAATAGACTCTGGTGAATTGACACAATTCTTTACCCAGTTCACTTTGAAAGTATTATTAACATAAAAAAAATCCAACATGTCAAAACCTCCAATCTCTTTTTTACCACATAAAACCTGTTTCTTCAGATGCTGATGTTTGTTTTTCCAAAAAAACTTAAACAATAAACTATTGATTTGTTTATAGGTTTTATCATGGACAAATAACGAAAATGATGGATATATAAGTCGAGCTAGACCTTCAGCTTTAATGAAAAGAACTCTACCAAGGAAAGACAAATCTCTTTGAAGCCAATTGTTAAATATTTGTTTAGCTTTTTTGATTTTAGGGAGAAAATTCATATCTTATCCTAATATAATGTGTCCTCCTCTGTTCTTCACTCGATTTAGCTTTCAGTAAAAATGAAAGGTAGAAATAATGACTAGTCACTTCCTGGTGGGTTTTGTAAGAGGGTGGAGTTTCTGGTATGGGAAGGAAGCCATAAATAACTATGTCTTGCATAAACAACAAGTCCTGCATGTCACCCGAGAGAATTCAGTCAAAATTATTTTACGATACTGTTCAGTTTATTTAAAAATAGTTTTAATTTAACACCGTTGTATTAACTTTCTCATTAAACACAATGCATTGCGTTAAACTGACTTGAAACAGTGGCGTTTGGCTTAACTCAATATTTTCATGTTGAAAGAACATGTTTCAGGTAAGTAGACCAAAAATAACTTTTGATGCTTAATCAATTTACTTAAGTAAATGGAGTCAACCTTTTTACTTAAGCCATTTGAGTTGAGATTACATAAATTAGTTTAGTTGTGTTAAAATAGTAATATAGAAAACTAGGAACAGGGGATAGGGGTGTAAATGTATGCTGGATAGGGAGTACATTTTGAAATAAAACGTTATTTATGTGTGTTTTTTCATCAAGATAAAGAATTGGCTACTTGTTAATGTTTTTTTTATGTTTATATTTAAAAGAGTTTCTGATATGTTAGTGTTTTGGGTGAGGACGTGCTAACAATAATTAAAGTGGTTTTAACCCCTTGAGCGGCATGGGATCACCGGTGACCCCAACTTTTATTGTTTACATTTATCGCGTGTTTACAATATCATTTTGTCAAGTAATAAGGTTAACCAATACATTGTTTGAAAGATACGACACTGTACATTCGTCTCGTTATAAGCATTATACAATCAAGATAACTTTGCAACCGGTTTTTGTTATTCTTTATCAACATAAACAATGTGATACAACTATGAAGAGGAGGGGGGGGGGGGGGGCTTACCTTTTTTGTGTTGTTGAAATGTAATGCTTGGGAGAATAATGATGACATCGATCTTTTTACCATGGGAAGAGTCCAGTATATGATGTCCATGGTAACGATTTGTCCAAAAATATGCAAACTGTTAAAAATATCCATATAACTTCTATTGTTTACATCCTGAAATTTGCTAATCACGAGGGCGTTGTCCCGTTTATTCGACGAACTATCCACATCTAGTGCATTATTCAATGAAACATAACATATCAGTGTTTTTAGTAGAGTGTCTGGAAATGAATGAGATCGGTCCAGAAGATGTCCGATGAAAACTGGCCATGTAATTTTAGAAAGAAGTGAAGGATGTCAGACGCTTTTGGTGACGTATGATCATGCATAATGCAAATATGTGTGGTAAAAAATAAACCAATAGCAATGGAAACTGTTGTGTTGTCACCCAAAGTGAAAGCCTATGCCATAACGAATACGCAAATGTGCTGATTTGCATAATCTCGCGTTTATAACATGTTCCTTTGTGAGCGCAACCATTTGCTTCCCTGGAAATTTACGCACACGTGACAGTCATGACGCACAGAGGTCACCTGCTCGCGCTAGCACAGTAGCACTCGCTCGCTCTGTGTACATTAGCCTGCTGCAATGCGTTCACGGCGGGGACAGAAGTTATTTTCTCCTGCTGCTGCATTGGAGGAATTTCTGCGAAGCAGTGATGAAGAAAGCGTGGAATATTCAGAAGAGAGTGCTGTAACGTTATCCAGCGTCGACTTTGAAGAAGAGGATATGTTTTTGGAAGGCCTCGATCAGTTTCAGATCGGTAAGTGTCTAATCATTTTAGTGAGTTTGTATAATATTGCTTTTTCGTTTTGATTTTCTGCACTATTGCGGCTTATAAGTACATTGAAATACAGTGAAAATTCGTTGTGATTCAAGCGCTGAATTAGAAGAAACCCTATACAACATTGAACATATTACTCAATGTAATGTTAGCTATAGGCTATTGTTTTGTGTGTAAGTTAGAACGCAAGACGAAGTTTACAAAATCAAACTTTTCAGAGAAGAAAATGTAATTATATGTGTGTAAGGTAATCAGTTGTGCTAGGTGTATTTCTAATCCTTTTTGTGTAATTCAACAGTGACGAAACTTCAGATGATGCGAGGGTACCAGAGGCCTCTGGACAACAAGCGTCCGTGTGTGGCTGCAACATCTTCAGCTGCATCCAGAAGTTCAAGAGGAAAGAACGGAAGAAAGAGACAGCCCAGCACTTTGTGGTAAGCAAATAACGTGAAGCAAGTAAAGTAATGTTTAGTTAGATTAAAAAAATAGCATTTGAGGGCATTATTATTGTCTGATTACAGTCTGCATTATTAGCTGGTAGTGTAAATGTGCAATCAGAGCAACAATAGTATGGAGGAGAATTGCTGTATGTGAATTATTTTTGAATATAAAATCTGTAAGCTGGTAGTGTAAATGTGCAATCAGGGCAACAATAGAGTGGGTATGGAGGAGAATTGCTGTAAGCGAATGATCTTTTGAATAAAAAAGTCTGTAAGCTGGTAGTGTAAATGTGCAATCAGGGCAACAATAGAGTGGGTATGGAGGAGAATTGCTGTAAGCGAATGATCTTTTGAATAAAAAAGTCTGTAAGCTGGTAGTGTAAATGTGCAATCAGGGCAATATGGAGGAGAATTGCTGTATGTGAATTATTTTTGAATATAAAATCTGTAAGCTGGTAGTGTAAATGTGCAATCAGGGCAACAATAGAGTGGGTGTAGAGGTAGATTGCTGTATGTGAATGATTGTTTGAATTTCAGATTTGAAAAGGCAATAATATTTATTTATGTGTAAGATAATCAGTTATGTTAGGTGTATTTCTAATCCTTTTTGTGTAATTCAACAGTGACGAAACTTCAGATGATGCGAGGGTACCAGAGGCCTCTGGACAACATGAAAGCGTCCGTGTGTGGCTGCAACATCTTCAGCTGCATCCAGAAGTTCAAGAGGAAAGAACGGAAGAAAGAGACGAGAGCTGACTGGACATCCCACCAAAAGCAAGGTTTTTGACCCTCCTTCTCATACTTTTTGTGGGTGTCACAGTCCCGTGCACATCACCAACGACAGCAGGGCAGGTAGACGCAAATGTAAGGTGTGCCACTGGAATTCTCCTGTGAAGTGTCACAACTGTGATGTAGCTTTCTGCTACCTCCCTAAAAGGAACTGCTTTATGGATTATCATGCACAGAACAACCTCCTAGTGTGACTTCATATTTAGTCCAAAGAATGATAGCACTTTTGCAATAGGGACTGTGAGAGTATATGTACCGGGTGGACGAGTGGGCTTGACAAACCGTCCTTACTTGTGGTAAAACTCTCCTCTATGTGTGCTGGACACTTCTAGTGTGAATGACAACCTCCTGTGACTTTTTAGTCCAGTGCAGAATGGCTAATTTGCAATAGGGATTGTGAGAGTATATGTACCGGGTGAACGAACTAACAGCTAATTGACAAACCATCAACAGAACAGCACTGCCAAACTGTGCAATACTTTGTAAATAGTACATTTGTTTATTTATTTATTCAAAAAAAAAGTTGGGGGGGGGGGGGGGGGCTTTTGAGAAATGTGTATCACTGTTGATTGCACTGAACTAAGAAACAGTTGTTTGTAACTATATACAGATGTATAAATAAAAAAAGTTTGATTTGCTAAATAATGTGTCATTCTTAACCATTAAATGGATGGTAGTGAACAAAGACTTTGTTATATATACTTTTTATAAGCAAGTTGCCAAATGTCACTTTAGGGTCCTTTTGGAGCCTTTTCCAAAAATGCACATAACTGCATTTTTATAAACATTTAGGATGTAAACAATACACCAGAGAAAGTATTTAAGTTGTGCTTTGTCGTATTGTAATAAGAAAATATATTTAAATGATCAAAAAAACTTGTTATAGCTCATGGTAAAAGTTGGTTACCAAGTGTCCCTTTGGAGTCTCCAAGTGGCCTTTTTGGGTAGGTGCCTAGACATGCGCTGAAATAAGTGCTTGTAAAAAAATCATTTTTGCTTGTATAAACTTCAAATTTGAAACATACATTGTTAAGACCTATGGCTTTAGTTTGCTTGTGTTTCCAGGCCCCTATATTTTTGCCTTAAGCATTTTTCTTTTTCATAAATATTTATTATACAAAAACAAATTCTCGTCCATTGTTTTTGAGCTTATTTATCTCTCTATTAGTAATTGCTCAGAGCAATTTTAAGTCTTTCATAGTAAACTGTCAAGTGTCAGCTTTTAAATGATACCTTGGTTTTGTGTGTAGCCAGAAGGACTAGTTAGCAACAACCATTTTATTATGGGTATGTCATTTTGCACTCGATTGCCAAAACGTGGGGCGAGTAGTAAGGGGTTTTAATAATAATAAAAACAACTTTGGGCATGCCTTGGATGTAACAAAACAATCTTCTAGCAAATGCCTAACAATAAGAGTCGTTACTGAGGAAAGATTTTGTAAAAGGTTATCTTATTAGATAATATTTGTAAAGGTTATAAAATTGTTGAACACAATCACTGAATAAACTAATCAATTAAACAATTGGATTATTTGTTTTGATATTAATTTAGGATAATTGAACTCAATAGTTTTGGACAAAATTAAGAATGTAAACCTGATTCCACTAAATGGCATTGAATTAATCTTATGTAAGAAACTTAAGTTTACTGAACTGAATAAACAATGTTAATAAATGCGACATAACCCAGTTACGTAGAACCTGTTAATCCACCATATATTGTCCAACAAAATTTTGATTAAACATTACAAGGTCAAAACATATGCCCTGGGTGAATTGCACGCAATAGATGCATAGCATGCAATTAGAATGGATAGCTAGGATGGAGTGAAACAATACGTGAAACGTGATTGCTGCATAAAGATTATGCTTAAATTTTATCCATAACCTTTACAAGGACTGGTAACGTTACCCCTCAAATGTGTTTGCATTACAATAATGTGGTACAGGTACTCTGACAAAACTGTCAGAATCTATTTACATTTGTAAATGTTTACTATAATTTATGGGAGGATCTGGGGTGTTTTGTTTATGTCAACTTAAACTATTTGTATTATTGATGTTTTTTTTTTTTTTGGCATAAAGAACTGCTTCTTCAACTCTTGGACGTTAAACACCACGGGTGAGATCATTTGAATTGTAGATTTGTCAAAAGAAAAAATATCTGTATTTTAGATGGTGTATTTTAGATCTGTATTTACACTGTATTTTAGCGTGTCAGCTGTATTTTAGCGTTGTAGCACTTGCTTAATTGTGTATTAACTCAAATTTATCAGACTGCTATTTGTAGAAATAAGAAAAGTGTATTTATAAAACAAAAAAATATTGTTAGAGCATTGTATCAGAACACAACAGGTATGAATATATGTTTTGGATATAACTTTTTATTCTAACTTTAAAGCTAGATTAGCATACAGTATTTGCTTTTAGGGGATATTTGGAAAACTACCTTACATATGTGGCGTTTTCACCAATTGACCATGGTTGTGTGTTGAACTGTTTGGAGTATTGCGGCATCTATTTCTTAAAAACACTGTAAATCAGACATATGTATTATTTTTTACGTTATGTTTGCTAGGAAATGAATTGAGATTGAGCCTTTGTAGAAATATGAAAAAGTACATTTTATAAAAGAAAAAGTATCAAGACATGCCGGAAATACGACGATTTAAAAGAAATATGATTTGCTTAGTCTTAAACACACTCATATAGAAGGACTGTAATTTAATTCTCTTTATGCTATATTTGTTCATTAATTCCTATATGAACATGTTTGACACTGCTCAAAGAGCAGCCTTTGTATACATCTTGTTTCTTTGTACAGTTTTTGACAGCGTCATCCGCTAGCGGGGGAAAATAACATACAATCATGGTTACAAACCTTTGCAATAGATCGGAAGAGAGGGTTTCTGTATTTGTTTTAAATGGCTCATGTTGTATTTACTTTTTAGCAAGTGGACCTCTAGAATTTACTTTTGAGCCATTGTATCTGCAGTTTTTTAACAGTCTCAAACTTAAATTAACATGCATTGGTCATAACTGCATTGGGCATAGCATCTCTCAGTGCAATGGTCAGATGTGCCGTATAGTTTAAAACAGCATGCGCTTACTTTTCGTGTTAATACTTTGTGTGATTCCACATCACAGATAGATGGAAAGTTGCACTAAACAAAGTATCAATTTAGTCAAAGATTCTCAAACAGAAAGACTATCGCTTAAATTCTTAATTGTCATTTATTCCTATAACCACTGAGTGTTGACCGCTCTCAAAGAAAATCTTCACCTAAAACAAAAACACTTTTGTGCATTTATTATAACCGTGTCAGGCATGTGTTCAGGCAGATGAAGACGAGTAAGGCTGAAGGTTCCAATACGAGAGTTTTACTGGCCAGGGCGTGGCCAAACAGGGACAGGAAGCCTCCAGGGCGGATCAGGAAGTGCAGGCGGCCAGGGCGGAGTGGCTCCTTCGGGTGGCCATGCTAGGAATGCAAGTTTCATCAAAAATCATCCCAAACGCCTCACCTGTTGTCTACCGCTTGAATCGCAATGTTTTTGTTCGTTCTATCTTTTATTATTTATGCTGTCCAAAACACCCTATCCTGTTGCGCTCCGTATCTCTCTGTTCAACATTCAAATCCTTCCGCGACCCCGCTCTGCCAGAAAGCTGGCGTCATTTGCTGGCGGAAAGCCTGAAATTACCGTAATAAGCCGAATATTGTCGAATGCATCCATTTGAAATGCTTTGATAGTTGAAAAGGCTAAACAGTTACGGTAACAGGAATACTGCTTGCTGTTATGTGTCGATGGACAAAATACTGCTTACATATCTTTGTTTAAATTAGATCTAAGAAGACTAAGCACAGTTTTTGCATTAAAATTGTAAAGTTTTTGAGCAGATGCTGTTAAGTAAAATATTACCTTAGGTTAAAATTTATGCAAAATCATTTCTGGGTCATTCTATGGAAATGTCCATTTCTGTCACTAGCCTTTGCAGAAATATCACACTTGAAAAACACTTTAGGGTTACAATTTCTTTACATTTTAAAATAAAACTTCAAGCATCACAGATGTGCTCGGTCCCACAGTCATGTACAGAGGGAAAAGGCTTTAATTTAATGCCTATGACAAGTTTATTCCAAATTTAAAATACAATAATGTATACATAACTATCAAATATATTATGTAAATGATATTTAAAAATAATAAAATAGAATAGTTATGGATTAAACTGCTTAATTTGGTTATTATACTACGGGTTTCATCCATTTTGCAAAATGAAATTTCGTGAAAATTGTCACTGATGTCACTTTTCTTATGGGATAGCCCCGGTGACCCCCATTTAAAGATAAACTTTATTCAAATCTATTCATTTAGATTGTATGCCAAATGTAACAATTTAGTCTCTTCTAATTATGATCTTATGTGTGGCACTGGTGATTCGTTGTGTCATTGGTGTTACTGTCTTTTCTGTCTTGTTAATGTCACACGTGACCTGATAATTTTACATCCATTTAATTCTGTTGCACTCAAAGTTAAGATCTAAAGGATTGCATCATTACTTGATTTTAACAGGTTTTTAAAATATATATATAATGTTCATTGTTATACCAAATACATGTCAGTGCAGATTAACTAACATCATTCAGGCATACTTTTAACAAACCTGATTAAAATAAATAAAACATAATCTCCTTATTTGTTGCACTATTATTATTTTATGTGACTCTGACTACATGTGCTGAAAAAATTAGAAATAATATTTCATGAAAACCTTTAATATTATCAAAGATATCACTAGTATCAGAATGGTCGGCCCACATGCAGACTTTAAATAAATGCACAAAATATAAAAAATCATTAAGCCGTCATTTATGTGTATTCATAAAGTCAGAGGGTGTTCTAATGTGTAAGTTTAAATGTTAGAAAAATAAATCTGCTCTTCAAAAGGAGTCATTGAGGTGTCAAGAAAAACAGGATGGGGGACAACTCCCAGGAAATAAGGACAATTTATCTTATCATAACAATCAATGGATAAGAGTAGGCTATATGTAATTTTGCGACCATTTTGTTTTGACTTTTTCCTGAAGACACTGGTATACACATCTAATTACAGCCTGGCCCGTGTGAAGTGTCAAAATGGCCCCATTTTGGGGTCTCCCCAGCCAGACAGGAATGCTTCAGATCAGGAGATTTTATGGTTGTGGTCTTTGATTGTAAAATACCATGTGGCCGCACTATCTTTTAATTGGTTGATGTTTTCTGAAACAAACTGCTAATGCTAATACATAGCAGCTACACAGAGAGGAAGGGGCGGACCCCGGGGCCCCGGACATGATGGAAGCGATTTTCATTTTCAATTTAGCAAACGGAGAGCAAACACCTCAGAAATTCAAGGATCTGTGATTTTAACCAGAGCCAAAAAGACCTCCTAATTTCACCAATGGTAGGTACGCTTCAACATACGTTTAACTAGTTTTAAATACTTAATGAAATGTCATCTTATTTCGAATAAACACTGTTTTATATGTTTATTTATCTGTGTAAGGCAGTATATTGCAGTGTGAACCTATATCCCTGATGTAATAGATTAAAATGTGTATACTTGGTAAATTAACAACTTATTTAATATCAACTATTATTTACTATTTGATATGGTCATTTATCTGTAAGCCAGTATATTGCGGTATCACATGATGTTCCTATCTCACCTATTATTCACTATTTTATTTATTGGTGTAAAACAGTATATTGTTGTGCATTAGATTAAAATGCTTATAATATACTTATACAATAATACGTACTAGGGGTGGAACGGTACACAGAAGTCACGGTTCGGTTCATACCTCGGTTCAGACATCACGGTTCGGTACGATTTCGGTACAATGGAGTGAAAAGCAAAGCAAAAATGCAGAAGGCATTTTTATAAATGTCTTAAGCCTTGTATTTTTTTAAATAAGTTTTATTAATAAAGGCATAGAACCAGTTTATTTGTAGTGCACTGACAGTAGTTTTATATAATTAGTTTATTAATTAAATTATTAAAAAGACGAAAAGACCTTGAGATATGTTTGGTAATTGTACCTGAATGAATTTAAAATTAATTTGCTATTTCAGATCAAGATATTTGTTTTCCTTCATTTTAATTAACTAACTTTATTCTCATCTGAATTATAAATAATTGATTTCCGTATAAAATAATACTACCATAAAAACTTTTGTTAACAGGTGTAGGTTACAGTTTGACAAGAGTTTAGAGTGTGACAAAAGCACAATGTTGTGTTTTATTGCGAGTGTACACAAATATAAGTAAACAATTTGCAGTTTTAATGATGTCCTGTATGAAAAAAATGACGGAGTATGTTTTTACGTTTCCACTGTTCGATCGCCCGTGCCTCTCTCACACACACTCACACACACACACACACACACACACACACACACACACACACACACACACACACACACACACACACACACACACACACACACACACACACACACACTGTTCATCGCGCGATTCGCGCCCGCGCCTCTCTCTCTCTCTCTCGCACGCGCGCGCACACACACACACACACACACTGTTCATCGCGCGATTCGCGCCCGCGCCTCTCTCTCGCGCGCGCGCGAACACACACACAGACACCGCGCCTCTCTCTCTCGCACGCGCGCGCACACACACACACACACACTGTTCGATCGCGCCTCTCTCTCTCTCGCACACACACACACTGTTCATCGCGCCTCTCTCTCTCTCTCTCTCTCGCGCACACAGACACACACACACACTCCTGCATTGCAATCTTGATCGCAGCCTGTTCATTGCTGCGTTCACAGTCACACCAAAAGCGAATAGAGCGAAATTCATCGCTATTTAAGAGGTTTTTTTTATTTGTACCGTGTATTCTGCGTGCAAATTCGTGCACCGAACCGTGACGCCCGTACCGTTTCGGTTCAATACGAATACATGTACCGTTCCACCCCTAATACGTACTATTATTCACTATATTATATGTTTTATTTATCTGTGTAAGGCGGTATTTTGCGTGTAATGTATTAGATTAAAGTTTGTGTACTTGGTAATTTAACAGCTTTTTTCAAATAATATGAACTATTATTCACTAATTTATGTTTTATTTATCTGTGTAAGGCTGTATTTCGCGGTGTATTAGATTAAAGTTTGTATACTTGGTAATTTAACAGCTTGTTTCAAATAATATGTTTCACTAATTTATATGTTTTATTTATCTATGTAAGTCAGTATATTGCAGTGTGAACCTATAACCCTGATGTATTAGATTAAAATGTGTATACTTGGTAATTTAACAACTTATTTAATATAATACCAACTATTATTCACTATTTTATGTTTTATTTATCTATTTAAGACAGTATTTCGTGGTGCATTAGATTAAAGTTTGCATACTTGGTAATTTAACAGATTGTTTCAATTATTTTATGTGTTTTATTTATCTATGTAAGTCCGTATATTGCAGTGTGAACCTATATCACCGATGTAATAGATTAAAATATGTATGCTTGGTAATATAATTTCATATAATATTAACTATTATTCACTAATTTATGTGTTTTATTTAAACGTAATGCTTTTTATTTTTAAAACTCATTTGTGACATTTCATCTCATCAGAAAGATTTAAGAGTCTGTGACTTTAGTCAGACACATAACAGCCTCATTAAGTTCAACACATGTTTTAAATGTTTAATACACTTAACATCTAAATTTAATTTAATTTTATAAGCTTTATTTGTCATCAATGCTATTTCTTTAAACTCATTTTGTTTCATTCTCCCCAACAGACAATATGGATGATGCGGTGTCAGCTGAAAATCACGGATCCTCTGGTCATAATTTCAGCGTTCTGTGAACATTATCCTGATAGATAAAACTTTCCCGGAAAACATTCCTAACAGTCACACCAAGCAGATTGCCTGGGGTCGTAAACACGCATCATAAACACACCGGAACCAAGCACGGCCAAAATGGGACGCAAAACCACCTGTTGTCATAAAACCCTCCCCCACCCTCATAACCTGTCAAAACCATCAATCAAGGGTCATAAAGCAGGGGTCATAAATCATTTTTGACATAAGCTACCGTATATTCACTACTAGTATTCACTTTATAGGCCAAACCTGAGAAAACAGCACCATCTTGTAATTTTTATTTTATTTTTACAGAACAAAAGTATATTAACAAAGACTGCATCATTTTATAGTTAAACGGTCCTGGGATAAAAATAAATTGTCAGTTTTAATGGGTTTCAATGGGGACATTTTTGGGTCCTATGTGTAAGTATTTTGTGTACAATGTGGAAAGGAAATAAGAAAATTCAAATAAAAATACACACTTATGCCAAAATTGATGCAGTTGGCATTAACACAGGAAAAAAAATTATTTAAAAAAAACTGAAAGAGACAAACATGTCCTTAAGGAAACACAAGGGTTAATTTGGCTCTAAAATTTACATTTAAGTGTGATTGATCAATGAGACCCTTTTATTACAGTGTTATTAATGAAGCATAATTTGCTAAACTGTATTAATCTAGAAGCAGAATCAGATTTAACTGTGATTTTCTGCTGTAATAAACAGTTTAACTGGTAAGATCCTCAGAGGGGAAGTTGTGCAGACATTCCCTAAGAATGGAAAGACAGTTTCTGTGAAGGATGTCCTGAATGTGAGTAAATGTGTGTTAGTTACAGGATCAGAGAATGACACTGTTCCTCTGTCATAGTCCAGCTGAACTCTCACACGCTGAAGCTTCTGTTTAACAGTAAAGTAAGTGAGGCGTTGCTCTGGGGATTGTGAGATGTATTTGCTGTCTGTGTACCACACACACCAGACATTAGACTTAAAGAAAACCTCTCCCTTCCTTTGGTTTGATGCTGTGGTTATTCCAAGAGTCCACTCTGTATTGTCTCCAACCTCCACATCCCAGCAGTGTGTTCCTGAGTTAAAGCCCTCAGATCCCAGGACACATGGATAATAGTCAAACCTCTCTGGATTATCAGGAAGTGTTTTATCTTCATCACTGAACGACACACTGGTCAGATCAGCAGAGAGTGTGAGACGAGGATCTGCTGTGTTTGGATCCAGAGTCAACGGAGCTGCAAAGAGAAGAACATCAGATTAGAGGACACATATAAAGACTTTGTTGAAAAAAATTATAATCATAACAATGGTCTCTCAGTTACTGTCAGAATGGATTGAGGCTTCAGGTTTAATATCAGTGTTCAAACACTATTGTATCCCAATTCATAAACATAGACCATGAGGAATAGACTTTTATTATGTGTTCGCTGAATGATCTGATGATTTTCTGAAATACAGTAGATTCACTTAGAAATTCAAGTGATTTATATATATATATATATATATATATATATATATATATATATATATATATATATATATATATATATATATATATTTTTTTTATTATGTATTTTTTTGTTTATATCTGAACTATCTTCTGCACTGTGTCAAATCTGCTGAGACTCACTGTGTTGGACAGTTTCCAGCATCTTCTTCCAGACTCTGAACGGCAGGTTACCCAGATAACGCGACACATGAATCAAAGCTCCAGAACTCATCCGTGGATCCGGCTGTGAGATCTGGACTCTGAGGAACATTCAGGAGTCAGAACTGCAGTGAATTTGAGTTCAGATCCACTGAGAGAAGAGATACGAGCAGCTCACTTACCTTTCCATCGAGACTTTATAGTTCTGGAAAATATAGAGTTTGAAAACATTTTAATATCTTATCAAACACTCTCACTGTCAATGAGTCTCTCTATACAAGTTGTTTTATGCACAAAGAATGAAGCCAGATTGATTTGTCACCTTTAGAAACGAGACGTCATTGTCTTTCATCATCTCCTCCATGTCTCTGAGTGTGTTTGAAAGAGCTGAGATGTGTGTGTTCATCTCCTCCAGCTTCTCCTTCATCCTCTGCTTCTTCTGCTCCTCTTCCTCCCTCAGTGCAGTGATTGTAGCTTCTTCTTCGTCTCTGAGAAACTGATGAAGCTTCTCAAACTCTTCTTTAATCTGACGCTCTGTGTGCTCAGCTTGAGACTGAAATCAAATCACATTCACTTCAGTCATCTCAGTCAACCCTAATGTCAGATACCCGACATATAACGGATCCAGAAGCAGACGCTGCTCGTCATTTACAGAAATAATCAACTGGAATTCATTATATTAAATATATCAATGTATAACGGTATAAAGTGATCCTAGAGCTGTAATGAAAATGACTCTTGATTCTGTTTCCTCACATTGATGTGTTGAGCTGTTTCCTCAAACTCTCCTTTCTCTTTTTCATTGTGTTGAAGTTTCTGTTGTAAGGACTTCAGTGCTGTATTGAGCTCCTCCTAGAATTGAACAAAAATACATTAAACACCAGATTACAGTGAAGAGAAGAAAATACAGATGATCATACAATTCTGAGCAAAAGTATTTACCCCCACCCAAAGGCCCAAGAACAACATCGTAGGAACTACATTTTTCTGCTTTCTATCAGAAAATGCTAAAGGACAATATCCTATCTTTAGTCTGAAAACTGAAGCTCAAGCAACAAGACAATGATTCAAAGAATAGTGAGTAACCCTTACGAAAAAGAAGTGTACTTCAAGTTCATTTTATGAAGTATACTTAAGTAATGTTCAAGTATTCAAGTATACATTATGTAGTAAGTATACTAATGTCAATATGTACTAGTAGTAAACTTGTAAGTGTACTATTTTAATACCGCTTGGGACTCAATTGGCCCACTTTTAGTATATAAAAGTATACGTTTAAGTGTACTATAAAATGGTAAATGGTAAATGGACTGCATTTATATAGCGCTTTCACAGACCCAATGGCCACCAAAGCGCTTTACAATTTGCCTCACATTCACCCATTCACTCACTCATTCATACACCGACGGGCGACGGCAGCCATGCAAGGCGCCATCCAGCTCGTCGGGAGCAGCTGGGGTTAGGTGTCTTGCTCATGGACACCTCGACACTTGGTCAGGTGGAACCGAGGATTGAACCACCAACCTTCCGGTTTGTAGACAACCAACATGAACCACTGAGCCACTGCCGCCCAGAAACGTATAAGTGGAACAGTAGTAAACTTCAGTAAAGTTCATAATTACGTTTCTCATTTGTACTGCAAGTGAACTTATGGGTATACTAGTAGTTTACTATTTTAATACTTGTAGAACATTTTTAGTTTATGAAAGTAAACTTTAAAGTACGCTCTCAGTAAAACTACTAGTTCCCTTTCGAAGGGAACTCGCACTGTGTCGAATGACCCTTTGGGGAACGCCTTGTCTGAAATCACTATCAAATCACGTCAATCACATTGACCGGCGACAGCCCGTGAATCATTAACGTGAATGATTAACGTGCGACCTGGAAGTATATAAGGGCGCCTTGCAAACATGACAAATCATCTTTTCGTCTTCAGGGACTGTTTTGTCTGTAACCGCTTTGAAAATCAGGTAATTATGAAATGCTTTCAGAAGTTTGCAGACCCGTGCTCAAGATATCTGAAGCCGGGTGACACACACGAACTGTGCATTTTTCTGTCTGGGAAGGAAGAGCGCACAGGCCGTTCTCGAGGGAACTGCCTGTACAAATTGTGATCGCTCCGCTCTCGCCTGTCCCTCTTCTCGAGAGAGAAGAGGGTTCAGCGTCTGGATGTCACAGATGAAGCTCGCCGATCGCCTTGAGAGGGGTGTAATCCTCTCAGACGATGCGGCGGCTGACGAGGGTAAGCTGCATTTGGATGAAGTTTAAAAAAAAAAAAAAAAAAAAGGGAAAACTTAGTCCGGCAGCAAGCGCTCTCCCGGACAAACAGGAGATGGCTGATGAGGGTGGTAATAATAGGATATTTCCTGTATCTTCTCAGCCACCCTGCCCCATGTATGCTGAGCTGGTTGGTGTTATGGAACGCGCCGCGGGCAGGCTGCAGCTGCCGTGGCTGCTCGTTGGGGGAGAAATCGCTCGCGATGAGAGCGGTTTTTCCCCGGTCATAGAACCACCAGCTCAGGTGAGCCTTTCATTTCTTCCCAATCTCATACTGAGATCGAGAGGACATGGAAGAACCCATACTCTGCCTGTATCCACCAACATCAGCAGGCTAGTCTCGCTGATGTTGAGAGGATAGGAGAGCGTGGGTATGCGTCGATGGGAAAACAATCGACACTGAGAGCTCAAACCCTGCCAGTTGAATGGCAGAGCATACACGTCAGCGGGTCAGGCCGGTTCTAGCCTGCACATCATGGCGGTGTTGCAGGTACACCAGGCCGATCTGCTGGGGGATCTCGACCAGGGGGTGGGGCCCCTAAGGCGGTTACTGAGCTGCGCCGCAAATGAAAAAAAAAAAATATATAGCTCTCCGGGCTGCTGCAGTCTGCCGGTCGATGGCGACGATACTGGCCACGGAGAGACATTTGTGGTTGAACCTGGCCGACATCGGGAAGAAAGAGAAAGGCTTTCTCCTCGATTCGCTGGTTTCGCCTTCTGAGCTTTTCGGCACCTCTGTGTTGGCGATGGTTGGAAAGTTCAGAGAGGCGAAGGCGCGCTCAGCTGTATCCAGGACATACATACCGCTGAGATCCGTGTCCACGCCCAGACAGATGGGAGGGCCTGGCCTATCATGCTCCGAGGACCTTAGATAAGGCCAGAGAGCCAGTGTCACCTCTCGTGCGCCTCCTCCGTGGAGTAATAGGTCGCAGAGGAGGCGCGACTCCCGCAAGAAGAGGGATCTGAGGGAGGTGATCCAGCACAAACGCACGTTGCGTCGGTCATGCATCATCTTCCCTGAGGGCGTGATTATATCTTAGCCCTTTCCTCTCTTCCCCGACTCCCCAGGCGCTTCTTACATCAAGCCTGAGGCTGGGCTCATGGTTAGAACAATGTTCTGATGGCCCGCCTCGGCTTGGTTAGTGAGAGTGCCTCTTTCAGGCATGTAAAGGTGGTAGACCCCATGTTCATGAAGAACTGTCTGGTGAGTCTTCACTTCGCACGCCGCAGGTGAGCTGCTGGTCTTTCAAAGAGTATTTTTTGTGATTAAAAAATAATATGTTTCTCTTTACAGACCTGGTTCCCTGTATAGAGTTATGGGGCCATGTCAAGGTAAGGTAAGAGAACTTTTTTGGATTATCAGGGCCCTGAAGTTCCCCGTTAGGTGGCCAGAACGATAACTATGTTAGCCTTCGGGCTATTAGCCACCTCAGGGTAGAGTAGTTGGTCTCTCTCTGATAGAATGTTTTACTTAAGGTCTATCTGAAGCTCTAGCGTCAGTCAACACTCTATGTCCGGCCCATGGGACCGTTTTGACTTTTCTGAGTATTTCGCCCCTTGAGCTCTGTTGAGTTTTCATTAGGTTGAGCGTTTCTGCAGCCCTTTGTACGGACAATATTCTTTAGTAGGCTGTGGCTCCTCCGAGCCCTCAGATAGATCTATGCTTACAGGCTGGCCCTCACCAGGGCCGCCTCTGTAGCTGGCCTAGGCTGTGCCAGGGATATTAGAGGCGTTCTGCTAAAATTAGCATTTCTTCCTCTGACCCTTCACTTTGTGAATGTAGGTTTCTGGCATCCCGGTATAAACAGCCTCCTCCCATGGGAGTCGTTAGGCCAAGGCCCGCCCCCTTCTTTAAATTCTGGGGTGACTAGAGTAATGCAGCGTGGTGCAGAGGATGGTTTATAAGGACATGGTAGGCCTCAGTTAGGCCTCCGTGGTATATAAGTCCTTTTGAGCAGGGTTAGGCCGTCTTTCGCTTCACGAAGAAGACTGAGTCTCCTGCCCGACCCTGCCGTGCAGAACTGGCCTACGGATTTAGGCCGCCAGTATGGGCTTCACTTACCTCGCTGAGCTACTGCTCGGGCGCCGGGTTGTAGGTGGTTGGCTTTCATTCAAGCCCCACTCCCCTAGGTTGGGCACAGATACATTTCTGTTAACCCTAGAGCTGCTGGCAGGCCCGCCCCCTGAGGTGTGAGTATTCCCCTGTGATTCAGGGTAGGTCTGAGTACTTCACTCTCAGTTCTGTTTATCCTACCTCGCACCACTATGGCTCGGGTCGAGTATGAAGTAAGCCTTCACTTCTTCTTTGGTCGAAGTACGCTAGCCTGTAGCCAGAGCATTGCCCTGAGCTGACGCCCATGCATAGATGGTAGGCCCCTGACTAACTGGGGCCTCTGTTGAGACAGAGTGGTGTATGTTGTACTCCCCTTGTTTTTAAGGGTGCTAAGCTCTCTTGCTGAGTACACTGCCGTGGGCAATGTGATTAGGCACCAGGATGCTGTAGGCGCTGTGTAAACAGCTTATCTGCCAACGAAGGCTGCGCCATCAGCAGGCCTCCTTGTATGGGCAGCCCCCAATAGGGCGCTGTAGGCCACTTCTCGAGAGAAATGGTTGGCCTTGGTGGTACAGGCAGTTGACTCACCGGTGGGTAGTAGGCCTTAAACAGGCCTCCTTGGAGGTGAGTCCCAACATTGTGGGACATACTTTATAGCCACTACAGGTAGCTAGCCGTACTAGGCCGCCTGTGGGTGGGCCCAATAGTTACGTTGGTGTAGTATGGTTCCCAACAGTGTTCCTTTGTAGCAGAATTGACTTGCTATCAGCTAGTAGGCCCAACCAGGCCTCCCTGATAAGCGAGTCCCCAGCTGGCTGGCCTTAGCAGGCCGCCTTGGAACTGTCACCCGAACTCAGCTACCAGTTGCTATCAGGTGGTAGGCCCCTCAGGCCTCCCTGAAGGTGAATTCCCACTTAAGATGGTTATCAGGTAGTAGGCCTCTCTTGGCCTCCCTGAAGGCGAATCCCCACCTACATTGGCTATCAGGTAGTAGGCCTCACCAGGCCTCCCTGGAGACAAGCCCAAGGACAGACAACTGGACAGCTAACCTGACTTACTATCGGGTAGCAGAAAAAAGCTCCCAGATATTATGGCTGTCAGGTAGTAGGCCTCACCAGGCCTCCCTGAAGACGAGTTCCCACATGCTGTGATTATCAGGTAGCAGGCCTCAACAGGCCTCCCTGAGGGTGAGTTCCCCACGTACTATCGTTATCAGGTAGTAGGCCTCTCTAGGCCTCCCTGTAGGTGACCACATACTGTTGCTATCAGGTAGTAGGCCTCACCAGGCCTCCTTGTGAGTGGTTCCCTAGCGGTGCTGGGTTCAGGAAGCTAGTGGCCTCTTGCTATTATTTCAGCTGGCCTTATCAGGCAGCTGCTGAAGGCGAGCTTGCGCCCTGGCTCGACTAAAGTGTTTTTCTCTGCTACTGGTTCCCTCCCGGAACCTCTTTCTTGCCTACAGCCTGGTTGTGCCTACCAGGCAGACCATGTGCTCCCCTCATTGAGGGTCACTATGAGCACACGAACCCCTGAGTCTGGTCAGACGGTCGCAGGCCTCTCGTGAGGCCTCCCAGTTAGATCAGTCCTTAGGCCTTCACAGGCCTCCTCAGTGTTTTGAAACACAGACACTGGGTTGATCCGTGGATCGAGTAGAGAAACTCCCCTCGCTAGCAAGGGTTGTAAAGCACTATGCTGAGTCATACTCTCCGGGATATCCCGTCTCTGAGATCCGGGTTGAGCGGTTTACTGCCAGCTTCGCAGTCCCTCGGGTTGGATGCCTTACCTAAAGGCATATTCCAGAGGCTCTGTCTTCGGACAGACAGGAAGTGGCCAGACTAAATGTCTATGTATCTGACGCCAGGTCAGGCCGTCCTGGTGGCATTTCGGGGTAAGTACGTTCCCCTGAATAGTGACTGGCTGGGGTTCCTTCGGGTTTCCTAGCCACATTCCCTAGAAGGGACCCCTTCTAATTGAAGTTGTGGTCCTAGGCCTTTGAGCAGGCCCAGGTAGGCCTTTCATTTAAGTATATTTATGGAGGTTTTCCTGTGAGGCTTATAGCTTAGGCTATGACCGTAGGGAATGATGTCACTGACAGCCCAGTGTGACCTGAGGGTGAGTGGTTCTAGCATTTCATTTGAATTTGCTGGTTAGGACAGTTGTCACTGCCTGAGGGCATGCACTCCCCTTAGCATGGCGGCGTGGGTATATCGTTCCCCAAAGCGTCATTCGACGCAGTGCGAGTTCCCTTCGAAAGGGAACGTCTCAGGTTACGACTGTAACCTATGTTCCCTGAGAACAGGGAACGAGACATTGCGTCTCCTTGCCATGCCTCGGGCCTGCCTGCCGTACAGTCCCTTCAGACGATAAGGTGATTTGTCATGTTTGCAAGGCGCCCTTATATACTTCCAGGTCGCACGTTAATCATTCACGTTAATGATTCACGGGCTGTCGCCGGTCAATGTGATTGACGTGATTTGATAGCGATTTCAGACACCTGTCACGCCTGAGGTGTTCCCCAAAGCGTCATTCAACGCAGTGTCTCGTTCCCTGTTCTCAGGGAACATAGGTTACAGTCGTAACCTGAGACGTTTAGTAGTTTTATACTACAAGTTTTCTTTAAGTGAACTGAACATTATACTTATAGTTTACTATTTAGGGACTGTTCGTTATTTATTTAACGGGCCACCGGAGGAGATTTGAGATCTGTAGTCAAAAGAGACTTGACCCTCCCTTCGCCAGCAATAATTTTTTCTATGACCCTCCAAAATGATTGTAAAAAAGGCATTCTTATTTATTAAATCCAGGCAATTGGTTGATGAAACATTGATAAAAATTAAGATACAATTAATAAAAAACGAAATTCACTTTAAAACTTTTACAGAGACCTCAAACAGAAAGCACAAAGCCTTTCTTTAAAGTCACTTTCAGAGCGGTCATGTCCGTAACGGAGAACTGTCACGTCCGTAAAAATTTTTTCCCTCATAAATGCGAACACGAAAAAAATAAAAATAATATTTTGTGTTATGTGTCTTAACAGTCTCAAACCAGGACAATTCGATGATTGTTGTGGTTATGTCGTTATTTCGACATGTGTGCATGCAACAATCAAGATGTGCATTTGTAAATCCAGCTATATTTGCTTCTTATTAATTAAATCCAGGCAATTGGTTGATGAAAAATTGATTAAAATTAAGATACAATTTATACAAAACGAAATTCACTTTAAAGGTGGGGTATGTGATTTGGAAAACGACCGGCAGATTTTGAAAATATACAATTCAAATGGTCCTACCTTCTTTTCTCCAACGCCGGCTCTGACTCCACCCATTCGAAGAACATGGACGCGCAATCATGCACGAGCGAAAACTCAGATGCGCGAGAGATTGTAATGACGATTTACTACTAATCATGGAACCGGCTTTACTGACGAGATGCGCATGCGTCACAAACTTTGAGTATGCGCACGAAGGGGGTCACGCGCGCTGGGGGGAGGGGGGTGTGGTACAACCGTTTGATTGACGGACTTACTGTCCAATGATTCTGCTGGTCTTGGAAATGATTGGCTGGAGTTTTTCGAGTCCTGCCCGTTCCACAGATGATTAAATTGCTTAATTTTCATTTCAGTGCTTCTAACTCAGTGGCTGTAAGTGGGTTAGGAATAGGATTTCAAGTTATTTTGAAAATTTTTACAAAAAAGAGAATCACATACCCCACCTTTAAAGAAAGGCTTTCTACAAAACAACACTTAATGAAGTGGTCAAAATCATGTCTGGCCATGTCTCCCGATATATTGCGTAGGCTATACTTTTCATAATCAACACATAGATGGAAAAAAAAAAACATTATAATAAATATGAAACTAAATGCGCTTATTATGGCTACACATATAGGCTACAGACTCTATTTGTACAAATTGCTGCACATTCATTTAATTCAGAATTTTGCACACAAGTTGAAAGGCATTTGTTTGTGTAAAACATATCTGCAACATTTATCAAGTTCACTGATAATTGTGCATGCATTTATTAATCAATATGATACTAAAATCATAATAAAGTAGTAGGCTTCCCTTTCAATAGTCCAAATTCGCGCGCTGCCATTTTCGTCTTTCTTCTGTGGATTTCTTCACCTCCTGATTGGTCAAATTCAGATAGATCGACACATCGGCTCATTCAACTGCACAGCGCACACACCTCACGAATTCAAGCCTACAGCTCCCGAACTTTTTAGACATGTTTAAAAATTATCGTGAGGTCGAGAGGTTCGTATCTTCCTAGCACACGACACGAGCCGCAACATGCGAGCACAACCGATTTCCACGCGATTTCTCCCGAGTGAAAAAAAATCATCAGCGAGCTCGTAAAACAGCAAAAAATCGCACCGTGTAAGCCCGCCTTAAGAGAGTATGAATATATAAACAGACGTTTCAGTATTAAATGCATTTTCTGAGAATTTATATTTCAAGTTTTGACTGCAAATGTCACGTCCATAATGCTGGAATTGCCCAATTTTAAAGAATTTATCCTCAACTAGTTTTTTTGGTGTAGGTCTACGTATTTTATTATGTTAACTTCAAATAATACGAATAGTAATTTAAAAATGTGGTAGCCCTATGTCCAACACATCACACTCCACTGTTATTGTGGCAATTTCAGTAGATTTGCTCACTAACATTGTTGTGGAAACACAATAAGAATGGAAACTAAAATAATATCGTGCTACAGCGCACATCAGCTGCCGTTCTGGCGCCTCAGTCCCAATACAGTAAAACTCGACGTACATTCACATCACATGTTAATGCAGCGGTAGAGTAACACTCACAGGACACTGCACTTATTCGCAATCCCAAAAGTTCATTATTTGCTCGAGCTTTAAAGCTTTGCCGGGTAAACATTTCATTGGCGTTCTGTTCTAATGCACTTTTCTGAGCGCGTAGCCTACTGAAGCGCGCGCGCACTGTCAGACAGCGCCAAACTTGATTTTTGTTGGGTTAGACCCATCTGATAGCGATGGAGGGCCGAGACCGAGAGAGCTGTTACTACATGGAAAAAAATATGCACCAAACAAGCCACTTTGAAATTTTGCTGTTTTGATGAATACAAAAGTTGGGTGACCCTCCCCTATAGACTAAAAAAAGTTGGATGACCCTCCCCTCAACAAAGAATAAAAATACATGACCCTCCCCTATTTTCCTCCGGTAGCCTTTTCCATAAATACCGAACGGTCCCTTATATATTATATTTGCACTTGCAGTAAGCCTATACTACTATGTTCAAATGTTATTTTTTTTATACTTGAAAAAATACCTTTAACTGTACTTTAATTTTAAAAACATTTTATTAGCTTCATGCATCCTTTTTTATCAACACTTGAATGTTGGTAAGTTTCATAAAGAAAGGCAACATTTTAAACAAAAAAGTTGATACAATCTCAGCCTTGATCAGATTCAGAACGATGATGAAAACACAGATGGAGTAGATCGAGTCTAACACCCCCAAAGCTTCAGTCGTTTCTCTTCATGGGTTACGCTTCATTTAATTTGGTAACATTAAGCAGTTTTGATTTACACGCAGTTTAATTTTTGAAGATCACGTTATTTTACATTTGTGTGAGCAATCTTCTATGGCCCTGTCCCAAATGGCACACTCCGGACTTGTGGACTTCCTCAGAGTCCACACTTCGGTGACGTCATGTAGTGCAGACCTATAGGGCCCTTAGCGCGAGTCCGCGAGGGCGCATTGAGAGGTATTTTTGGGACAGACTCGACCGTCACGCCGGAAACAGGAAGACGGTCTGGTTGTTGTTATGGACAGGAGCTACAGGTTCGGGGAAATATGCTGCCTGTTGTTGTTGTGTTTACATATGACTCAGTAAAGCCCTGACATTCTGTTTTATTTATTTAATGAATCATAATGCGATCGTATTATTCAGCTCGCTATTATTAGCCTATGTTTGAGACATCAACCACTGGTCGATGATCATAATGTTTGTATAAACTTGTCATAAAAACCGTAATGATAATTACCCTTAAATATTTTCTTCTCAGCCATGTTAACAATTGTCCGTGAGCGAAATCTCCTCCCATCCGTTGTCTGATTGGCCTTTCGCAAGGATTCCTGGGTAGTTAAAGTGCGTGGAGCCTGCATCTATGCGGGCTTCGCGGAAGACCGCTTCAAGGGTACAAAGGGGGCGCTGCTGAGCATACTTCAGAGCGTTAAAATGCTAAATGGGACGGCCTACGGACTCGGCGAGCACGCGCAATTTAAGTCCACGAGACCGAAAGTCCGCATGAAGTGCGCCATTTGGGACAGGGCCTATCACTTGTTTCAGCTTCTTCTTCTCCTGTGTTTTGATCCGGAGATCCAAGGTGTCATAGAGCCCCCTACCGTATAACAGTGAAAACATGGACAGCTGGAAAATTCAGGCAATGGTGGGGAAAGCGTAAAGTAGAATTAAAGTAAATTCCTGTACACTACCAGTGGGCTAGCCTACACAAAAATTCAGATACGCAGAATTAGAAACATTATCTGTTTTATATCAATATTTTAATCAATATTTTCAAAAAATGTAAGTTTCATAAGACTGTATATGAAAAACTATGTAAAAAAATTATATTTAATAGGCTACTCGATCAAAAGAGTTAACCCAACTACAAGCCAAGTATACTTCGAATACTTAATTATACTTTTAAATATATCTCGATCAAAAGATTGAGTACAAGTATAGGCCAAATATACTTGGACTTTTCTCTCAGTATAAGTCAGTCAAGTACACTTAAGTGTAATTTTAAGCATATTTCTGAGAAGTACATAAAGTATATTTTTGAGAAGTACATAAAGTATATTTCTGAGAAGTACATAAAAAGTAGACTGAAAGTATACTTTCTTTTTTTATTATTTTTTTTAAAGAAGAATTCTAATAGCACACTTGAATAAACTTATTTTTCGTAAGGGAAATCCACCGCTGAACGGCTCAAAAAAGCTCAGTTTTGGAGTGGCCTTGTCAAAGGCCTGAGCTGAAACCAATTGAGATGATGTGGCAGGACCTTAAACAGGCAGTTCATGCTTGAAAACCCTCCAATGAGGCTGAACTAAAGTTCACCGCTCAATTGTGCTCTTTTTTTGCAAAATAATGATATCTATGAAAAAGGCCCCACTATTTAGTATGAGACACAAAAACATAAGAAATCAGGATGGGCAAATACTTTTACCACAGAGTAATAAAGTTTAGTAAAATGACATTGAAATAGTAATGTATGAATGTTATGGTATCTAATGATATGGTAGATGACTAATTATTGTTCTTTACATGTGAAACAGGAAACATTTGTCTTACCTTATATGATGAAACCACTTCACTGATAAGTCTGAATTTATGATTGTCGTGTTTTTGTGAATTAATACACATTAAACACACAGGCTGTTTGTCCTCCAGACAGAAGAGTTTGAGTTTCTCACTGTGTAAACTGCAGATCTCCTCAGATCCTGATGAACGTTTCTCATTTCTCTCCTCCAGGAACGACTCACACAAGTTTTTTAATGTGAGATTAACTGGAGGATCATCTCTTGAGGATCTTCTCCTGCAGACAGGACACTCCTGAGTTTTCTTAGTTTTCCAGAACTGTTGTAGACACTCTTTACAGAAACTGTGACTACAGGACAGAAAAACAGGAACCTTGAAGATTTCATAGCAAACAGGACAATAAAGCTCTTCCACAGATTTTGAATCCATTTCCTCGTCTTGTAAAAGATCCAAAGGTCTACAATTTACTTTCACTTTCTGAAATTTGGTTTAAAGAGTAAATAACTATTACAATCAAAATCTAATCTAGGTTCATTCAGAAATAGACAAAAACCCTAATATATTGTGTCCTCCTCTGTTCTTCACGACTCGATTTAGCCTTCAGTAAAAATGAAAGGTAGAAATTATGATTAGTCACTTCCTGGTGGGTTTTATAAGAGGGTGGAGCTTCTGGTGTCGGTTGCATAAACCACTGAAACTAGTCTTACAAGCTAGTCAACCATTTTTTTTTCTTTAAGACTGTTCATAACTTTAAGTCAGTTATATAAAAAATTGATTCCAAAAAAATAAGACTGATTGTCCCTTCTAGTGGGTCATATAATACTGTCACATCCATTGATTGCTTATTCTTTATTGCTTTTGTTGAGACAAAGTTGGTGTGACAGAAAGGAGAACTAACACGTCAGTCTCTTCCTGGTTAGTGTTGTAAAAGAGAGGAGTTTATGATCTTTTATTTATTCATTTATTTGATTATTTGACAGGGACATTGTACAACAAATGTGTTACACAAGACAGAGATAGCGTCAAGCTAATTTTCATCTGTAGTCCCTGGGCAGAGGCAAAAATGACAGCAGGTTTATACAGTGGACAAAGAGCATTCTTACTGATGAATTCATTTACAATATAAATACAGATACAGCACCAGCAAAAGGATCACCTCTACAAACATAAAATTACAATATTTACAATTTTTTTTATTTATAATTCTCATTTCTTTCTTTTCTTTTAATATTAACTTCTTACATTTTTAACAATACCCAATTAACCATTTTTGTGTTAATGTTCACAAATCTGACCAGCTTTCAACCACTTCTTCAAGTTAAGTTTAAACTGTTGCAAGGTATTACTCTCACGAACAGTTAACGGCAACACGTTCCACATCCTTACAGCTTTCACAGAGAAACAATTCTGTCCAAAGGTAGAGGACCTGAAGTTGACATAACAATCTCCTCTAGAGGAGGCTCGCGTTGTTCTAAGTCCTGCCTCTTCACAAGATAATTTCACCAACATTCTCAGGGGCTGGGGGGCCAGATCATGAAGAATTTATATACTAAATTGACATTTGAAAACAAAACAAAATTTTCAAAAGTTAATAATCCATATTTCTTCACAATGTTACAGTAGTGATATGAAACAGGTTTTTTATCTAAAATTTTAAGTGCTTGTTTATACAAGCTTTGAAGCGGTTGTAACACAGAGCTGATTGATGCAGTATGTAATATGTGAAAATAACATCGCATGCATATAGAGGTTGGCTGCGTCTGTGCTCATTTGGGGCCGAATGTATCTGAACTGCGATAAATTACATTTTACGTTTTTTATTAATTTTGAAACATGCTTTTTAAACGACAGTGTCCTATCCAACACTACGCCTAAATACTTGACAGACTCTGCTTCTTGAATCATTGTTCCTTTTACACTAATTTCCGGCGCAGCGTGAGAAGTATTCCTTATTGAAAAAAAACATGCTGACAGTTTTACTAAAATGTAATGTCAATCGCGATTGTACCATCCAATCTGAGATTTTTTCCATCGCTCCCTGGAGCACAGCTGCTGCTTTCTGACTTGATTTCGCATGGACATATATCACAGCGTCATCGGCGTACATTTGTACTTGAACTTCAGGACAAATATCTGGAAGATCATTTATAAATACAATGAACAAGAGAGGGCCCAAGACGGAGCCTTGTGGCACCCCATCTGAGCAGTCCAAAAAGGAAGACATAATGCTCTTAATTCTTGTGCAGTGCTTCCTATTCTCTAAATATGATTTAAACCATCATAATGTCTCATCAGAAATATTGTGAGCGGACAATTTAGATAACAGGATGTCATGGTTTACCGTATTGAAAGCTCTTTTCAGGTCTAAAAATATGGCACCCACCACCCCCCCCTTTATCCAACCCGGCTTTAAGTTGTTCAACAAAGTAACAAAGTGCTATTTCAGTTGAATGATGTTTTCTAAACCCGAACTGAAGTGGATTTAGGGTGTTTCGACAATTTAGATGTAACAGTGGTGGGTGGTGCCCTAATCTTAAATTATTTATTTTACAAAGAAAATTCGGGCACCAGACAGTTTTATAAAAACTGACAAAAATTAAACAACCCAGGAAAGCAAAGAAAACCACTGATTACACACAAAAACAAATATTTCAAAATAGAATTCAGTTTAACTGTAATTTATTACTTAATGCTCATCACATCATTCAAAAGTTACTGATTTTGAAACCAAAAGAAAACAATAAGCAAATAAATATATGTATTGTTCTCAACGTTGGATGTTCTCAACGTTGGAGTTCAGTTTTCACACAAATACGAAACACTACTTCAACAAAAACTGGGTAATACTGTTCACACTCTAACTGGGCGTCCACACAGGCAGATTCAAGTGTCCATATTCACGCCAAACTGTTTTGGCAGACGAAATCGCAACAGGAGAGTGTAGTAGGACCTCGTCAAGCTCCCGGAGGAAAGTTAACCCCTTGTTTGTTGAGTGAACTGTTCACTTACAACAGCCAGTCTTTAAGGTGCGTCGCATTGGAATCCCCAGACTCCACGTCGCAACAGACAGTATGGGCAGGAAGCCTCAGTTCACCCAACACAGGACATTGTCAATTCCACTCGGTAATAATCGCTAACTTTACTCACTCTCACAGGTCAAACCAACATAACCCCGGTCACGTGTCCTCTTTCCACCCTAAATATACCTTGCCTTCATTTCCCTTTCCGCCGTTAATTAGCCTTTATTAGGCACTCCGCCCTTTCCGTTAAAATGAAAGTGAAAGTAAAACATATAGCCGTGTAGTTTACTGCACTGTTACACTCTCCCCCCCAAGAGAAAGTAACCAAAGGTTGTAGAAAAGGGTGGATTAAAATCCCAAGAACTCTTTATCTTCCTCTGAGGATTCTTGGAATATTTCAAGGAGTCGTTTCCTTTCCTGGGTCTCTATCTCCTCGGCTGTCGGAAAACATGCTTTTAAATTACACACATGCACAGTACGCACATCCTCCCCGGAGGACTCCAATGCCACTTGGTAATTTATGGGCCCCTGCCGCTTTATTATTCGATAAGGACCCTTCCATCTTTGTGCAAGTTTTGCACTGAAATTTTGTCGGCTACTGGATTGGGGAAAATTCCGTAGCCACACACGGTCCTTCTCTTTAAAGGTGGCATCTCGTCGGTTCTTATTGTAGCTCCGCAGTTGTCTTTTCTGTGCCCTTTGGCAACACTCTTTCGCTTTAGCTTGAAGTTGAACTAGCTGATTGACCACGTCATAGGAAGGTAAATCGGGAGAGAGGTTCTTGCCATGCAACAGCTTGTCCATTGGACCTTGTAATTTCCTCCCTAGGTGAAGCTCCGCTGGGGTCATGCCGATAGATTCCTGGACAGCTGAATTGACTGCAAAGCGTAGTTCGGGCAAGTACTGATCCCATTTCTTGTGGTTATCTTCTACATAAGCAGCCATCATGTACTTTAGGGTACGATTTACTCTCTCGGTCATGTTAGTTTGTGGGTGGTAAGCAGTAGTGAGTTTCTGTGTGACACCCCATTTACCACATATCTCCTTGAATACAGCAGAAGTAAACTGGGAACCTCTATCGGAGAGGATAAAGTCGGGAACCCCCCATCGTGTCAGAATTTCTGTCCTGAAAAGTGCTGCAGCTGTCTGTGCATGGGCATTCCGCATAGGAAACAGCTCCACCTAGCGGGTAAAATAGTCCACAAAGACAAGAAGGTACTCATTCTGAAGGGTACTGCGGGGCATTGGCCCCATGATGTCTACCCCTAGCATTTCGTTGGGATGTGATGTGCTGACTTGTATTTTTCCTGCAGGTTTACGACTTTCCCCTTTGAGTGTTTGGCATTTCACACATCTTTTGACGTGATTCTTCACATCAGTCCACATCCCAGGCCAAAATGCAAAGTCATGCACCCTTTGGTAAGTCTTGTAAATACCCATATGGCCACTCATAGGATTTGAATGGTAGTGGTGGAGGACAGCTGAAATCAGACTGCTAGGAATGCATACCCGATAGTGGCATTGGCCGCTCTTCAGCTGAGTTGTGTGGTACAGTTTATCCTCTACTACTTCGTACTGATTCTTCAACTGATAATTTCCTGCCAGTGTTTGGAATATTTTTTGGATTACCGGGTCCTTATGCTGGTCCTCCCAGATGGTAGCGGCACCGATTGGAAGGTCTGAACCCTCCGTTGGCCTGACATTGCAGGGTTGAGTGATCAGTCACCACTGTGAATAGTTTGGGTTCTAGGTAATGTTGCCACCTTTCCAGAGCCCATATGACGGCAAGGCATTCTTTCTCGGTCGCAGAGTAATTGGTTTCGGCTTTATTCAAGGTTCTACTGCCGTAGGCAATCACCTGCTCTGAGCCCTGGTCTTTCCGATGCGTCAAAACTGCACCTAGTCCGATGTCGCTGGCATCCGTGTATACATAAATGGAAGTTCAAGGTTGGGATGACTCAGAATGTGAGGTAAGGTAGGCGATACCTTTGAACAGTTGGAGATAAAGCTCCACTCCAACTGTTCAAAAGCTTGTTGACATTGGGGTGACCAATGAAATGCACGGCCCTTTCTTTTCAGGGCATTGAGGGGCTCAGCAATCCCCGAGAAATTTGGGACAAACCGGTGTGACGGGCCCTGTGTGATCCAGTGAGGCCTCTCTGTGGGAGTGATACCTGTGTGGTTGTTAATCATCTTTGTTCTATTGAGGTGATTGCTGATTGGGTGCACCTGGAACCTGTGAGCCAGGGGAGATAAAGCTCCACTTGGTCAAACTACACTCCCTTCTCTGCAATCTAGACGTCAACCATGGCCTGATCATCCCGACTGCCACATCTTGTTTTGAGTTTATTTATGTTACAGAGCTATATTTTCCACATTTAAGTAGTTATGTTTAGTTACTCTGTTGTTAAATAAATCACTTTTGACCATTTATGCTGTCTCGTTCCCTCTTTTGTCATGACCCTTGAGCCAGGTTGTGACAAAATGGGGGCTCGTGCCGGTCTTAGTATTCGGGCAATTTGATAAGATATGGGATTAGTGCGGCCATAGTATTGTTGTAGCCTAGCCTATGCATTGCAGTCCAGTTTGTTGGGAGCGGGGCAGCTCGTTGGAATGGTAAGACGTTTGTTTTACTTTGGTAATTGTTTGTTTCTTTGTTTGTTCATTCGGCTTGGCAATATACAGCAGGTTGGTTGGTTGAGCAGGGTAAGTGAAGGTTTGTTTATTGGCATTTTAAATAAATTTGTAGGTAACTTGTTTTCTTACAAATTATTTATTGTTGTTCTGCAGTTAACAGATAATCCAGGTGACTGTTGTGGGTCCTCGTATGCGTATTGCTGATAAAAGTGGTTGGAGTTTTCTCTTGTAGGCTGTAGCGATGGTCCACTTTTGGGCTTGTTGAGCGGATCCTTGGTAGTGTTGGTGAACGTGGGTGAAGCTTTTAGCTTGGGAGCATGTCCGTGGTTTTGGGAGGGTCGCTAGTGTGCTAGTTGCTCTTCCAGGCCAGCGGTCATTAGTGCATAAATGCCCACCACAAGTAACTGCATGAAGACTAGGGATAAGTTAGTTAGTTGGGTTGATTAGGATAGTGGGAAAACTCCATACTATGTGAGATTTAGTTCTCTTAGTACGCATGAGGAAGCTGCACTGATTTGCTGGGTCTGTTGCTGTGGTTTTGATGAGTCAATTGTAATTTGTTGTAATGGCAGATTGTGATGCGTTTATTGCAGCTCCATCTGAAGAGGCGTTGGAGCGTTGTACTAGGGACCAGCTACTGAAGATTGCAGAGCACTTCTCTATAGTGGTAGGTGACAAACACCTTACCCTTGTAGCTGAAGCCACATAAGGAATGAATATTTATATTGCTGTTAAGTACTTAAAGGAGTCTTATTAGACAGCTGCTATTTTATAAATATTCTTCCTCTGTTGATTGCCCGGACTTGTGGTTGTGTTCCCGTTTTACTCACGCGAGAGTTCCGTCGCGGAGCTCCAGGGAATCCCCGGTGACGTCAGCCTAATCAGCTGTAGGAATGACTTTTACTTCCGTTTAAAAGAACCGCAAAATGGGTGTTCGAGAGCAACTCAACTTTTGCTCTTTTTGGACTACCGATCGATCGCACCTCAGAGTTTCGTTGTCAGTGACTGTGGATGTTTGACTCTTCGTGGAAATACGCAATTGGATTATTTCTCCTTGGAGATCGCCTCACAGGACAGCGCTGTTCCTCTTCAAGTGCACGGACTGTTGACGGCTTACCGGTGAGCCCGATTCAACGCACACACATACATTGGACTGGAACACACACCTACAGGACTTATTGTATATATTGTAAATATTGATTGTTGGTGTTTTCTATCTAATACACTTTGGGGTATCATTCCATCTTGCTTGTTCTTGTTGTTGTGAACATAGGGAGAAAAAACTATTCAACACTTTGATAGAGAGTTTCGAACGTATATTTGATGGTGTATCCTGCCTTAAATAGGCTGAGTGTTACACCCTTACGAAAAAGAAGTTTATTCAAGTGTGCTATTAGTATACTTCTTTTAAACGAAAAATAAGAAAGTATACTTTCAGTCTACTTTTTATGTACTTCTCAGAAATATACTTCAAATTGCACTTAAGTATACTTGACTTATACTGACAGAAAAGTCTAAGTATATTTGGCCTATACTTGTTGATCGAGATATACTTAAAAGTATAATTAAGTATTCTTGGCTTGTACTTGTGTTTACTAGGGGTGTCCCCGACTAAGGATTTTCATAGTCGAATCAGATTCGTCAAGTCCTGCCTATAGTCGACTAATAGTCGAATCATGTGTGTGGTGTTGGGGAGGGGGCGGGGCTTTAACATTTTAAAGCCGCGATGTACAGAACATCACACAAAGATATAGAAGAAAATGTATAAAAACATTTTGGATCAATAAAACTAAGAAATAACATAAATAACTGCAGAAAGGCCACACTGCAGATAGGATTTGCATTTCACATGCAAATCAAATTAAATCGGCTGAATTGCCTGTACGAGCATGCTCTAAGTAGGCCAACAGCGCAACATAGATGCACTGAAAAATAATCAACAATTAATAAGAACACAATATACATTTATAATAAATAAAAATACAAAACGAAATAAGTCAGAATCAAGTCACAAGAAGCAGAACAAACGTGTGCAAAATGCCTAAAGTGCAGGGGAACAAATATTCAAAACACAAGTCACAAATAGTTAAATTAGATCACCCTGAGTGATCAATTAATAAAATAAAAATAAAGAAATTATTAAAATAACGAAAGTATGGCCAGGATTGTCAACTTTGTCTTTTTAACTGCAGAAACAACAATAAAGCTAAACTGGAGCGGCAGTCTTTTTAGCTAAACGTGTTCACAGTATCCAAAAATCAAATTAGAACCGTTTGAGTCTTTTCAAATTGTGTGCGCGGATAAAATACATTCTAAAACGCTTAACGTGAAAAACGCTTAACGGCTTTGTCCTAAAACTGTTACTGTTATATTAAAAGATCAAATTCTGTACACACCTTATTAATAAAGCATACTATATAGCCTACAGAAAAGCAGATGAGCCCAGAATATGAATGCAACGCGTTTTATTATAGGCTACGTTAAGCATTTTCCTCCCATAGAAAACCGTTAAAGAAAAAGCTTTACGTGACTTTCTATAGGAGAAACGCGTTGCGTTCATATTCTGGGTTCATCTGCTTATCTGCACATAGAATGGTTTCTTAAGGTGTGTAGCCTACTGTGTACATAAATTAAGCACGTAAAAGTGCCATTTAAGCGTTTTAAAGCTTTTTTCACGTTAAGCGTTTTAGAACGTCCCGAGGAAAACCAACCTGTTAACGTTGGCCGGCAGAAGTGCGATCATGGTTTTCCTGATGCTAAATCCAGCCTTGGAGAATATCCTTTCTGATGGTGTGCATCTTTAGATTTTCTTATCCCAGACATTTTTAAAGATTTAAATCCCTGCCGACCAGAGTATGTGAGCGGAGTGGAGCGGGAGCGGAGCGAGGAGTGGAGCGGTGTGATTTTGAATGGAGTGCGGAGCGGATTTTTTTTTAAGTCGGAGCGTCGTGGTTTTCACTCGCTCCGAGAGCGCTCCACTACCGCTCCATCACGAGTACAATTCATGCCAACGGCTCATTATAGAACTGCATTTTTAGTAAGGATTCACACGTTAAACACATTACTCTAGCATGGTACAGAGATGGATCACTCAAATCAGAAAAAAATGTGAAGGATGTGAATGATGACGCCGATGGACATGAGTGGCTGCGGGAGGTTATTTCTCAAGCCTACTGAATATGATCGGGCAACACTAGGCCTATCTCATGAAAGTGCGTATCTATAGCACACATTTTATTTTTGTGCCATTTATACATAAAAAAAAATTTTGCGTGCAAATGAAATGCACTAAACCCCTTGGCTTGGTTATGATTAGGTGTGTGAAGTGCGTGCACGCCATAAAGTGCGTATCATATGCACGCGAAAACTGCGTATCCTAGGCTTAGGCTATGCAAGCAAAAACAAGTTTTTGGCGTATAAATGGTACGAGAAATAAAATGTGTGACGCACTTTCATGAGATCGAGCTGGATCGGGTGAAAGCACATTTTAAACAGGTAACACTTATTCACACACGCAATCGCTTTCTCACGATTGCGTCTCAATGCATTGCATTCAAAAAATGTAATCTTACAGTGCTGTCGGTTTGATTTCGAACGAGCAGAAAACTGTAAGAAATGTAGTGACCCGTACGTAGATAACTGATGAAAACGTTATTTTCATCTTTCCAAACAAAATATGCTCTGCAAAAAGCAGCAATGATATTTAACTTATAATGCTGATAATGTAATAAGTCATAGGAAAAGTTCGCACACTATCCAATAAACCACATTGAAACTATTCTCCTAATGATGTTTAAAAAAAAACAAATAATAATATGCCTATATATTACGATGAGGAGAAATTTTGTGAGATTTCAAAGCATACTTAAATAGTTATTCGCAATTTCCTCGGGGAGCGAAGACGGAGCGGTGTTTCTGATATCAGTGAGCGAGGAGTGGAGCGGGAGCGGTAAATGGTGAACCCGGAGCGGAGCTGGAGCGGAGTGATTATTAAATGCTTGGAGCGCGGAGGGAACATTGTTGCCGCTCCACTCCGCTCACATACTCTGCTGCCGACAAGACGCTTCTCTGTCGGTCACGGATCGAAAGTGAAACTTAAATCTGTCACGGGGTGTTTGGATTTATTCACGCTGCACGCACGTTAAAAAATATTTATTAAAAGCTTCTTTCTTTGCACATTTTTATTGACAGCATTATCATAATAGGCTGTATATTAACGTATTGACAGAAAACCAGTAGTTCCCTTTCGAGGGAACTCGCGATGCGTCATCGACGCTTTGGGAACGCCCCCTCTATTTATTGTTGTCTGTTCGATATTATTGGGAAGAGTTATGGCGAAACAACTTTACAAACTCTGTGCTTCTCCCTGCCCGCGTTATTTAACGGGTGGGGACACACACGAGCTTTGTGTAGTTTGTTTGGGAGTGGAGCATGCGGTGTCAGCCTTCGAGGGGGCTGATTGCGGCATTGCGAGATGCTTCCGCTCCGCATGCTCCGCTCTCGCCTGGTGCTTTTCGAGGAAAGTGGCCAGGCTCGCGATCCTCAGGGTGCAGGACCCGCGTCTGCCGAGGCAGCGCGGAGAATGCATTCCTGTGGATCGCGAATAGGATCTCTTTACGGGGTTGGAGACGGGTCCGCGGATCTTATCTCCTCCCTTTCCACGAGGGATCCAGTGCTCTCTCGCCGGTCTCGGAAGCCCGCGCTGCGGTCTCTTCCGCCCGGGGAGAGAAATCAATGCTTCAGTGCTCTACCTCCGAGGAGGTAGATGTGCTGGGCATTGAAAGTGACACAATCATGGGGGAAGTGGATTTTCCATCTCTTCCCCAGCGTATGAGAAATATATATAGCCTATATATATATATATATATATATGATAGTTTATATATTATATATAAAATAAAGTGAATATATATAAAGAATGTATATATAAAAAATAATAATAAGCTGGTGGAGGTGTTTACTAAGGCTGTAGATAAATTAAATATTTAATGGCCAGCAGAAATAAGGGGGCACTCGTCCTTAAAATAAATTGAGTTTCCTTCCCTCTATTTTTCCACCTCCATCACGGGGCCTTCCATTTTTCCCGATCTGCACAGCGAGCTGTCTAGATCATGGAAAAAGCCTTACTCATCTTTTAGCCCCACATTCATGTATATTCAGATATTTGGGGGTTAAGAGAGTATGGCTATGGGGCAATACCCTGGGTAGAACAGACACTTGCGAGCTATCTGTCTCCCGGTTCAGTATCGTCCCTGAAGGCGTCGGCTTCTCTCACTAAACCATTAAAGAAAACTATTTTTTAATCTAGTGGGAAAAGCATATATGGCAGTGGGTCTAGCATGAGCCTGCTTGCACACTATAGTAGTGCTGCAAGCATATCAGGCTGACCTGCTGTGGTATTTGAACAGAAGTGAGGGAGTTTGGCCCGATGGGGTTTGAGAACTCCGTCGGGCCTCAGATTTATCTCTCAGGGATGGAGCAGCCCTTGTGGTCACTGAGAGACACCTCTGGCTCAATTTGATGGGAATCATGGAGAAAGATACAAGATAATCTCTCCCTCGCTATGTCCAACCCCCTGGGGCTGCTGGGCGTGAGCAGCTCCAGCCGGCTAGTTTCTCATACACAACACAGCAGCCAAAGCCTTCAAAGCAGAAGCCGGATCCGAGGACCGTTCTTCATGCTGAGAAGGCTGCGGCTCAAAAGAAAAGGTCTGGCGCCACCGGCGTCAGACCGGTGAGGGCAGCCCCAACCAGGGTGGAATGGTGTACACCTCATTATACGGTGCCCTTTCCATCTCGGTGCCCTCAGGCTGTCTTTATTACACCAGAGGCCAGCCTCGAGGGGCTGGTTCCCTTGGTAGATTTTCTGGCAGCGCGGAAGCTACTGCCAAATATATCTCTATGGGTAATGGTAATCTCTCTGGTAATGGAGCAAGAGGTAAAGGCCCTGTTAGCAAAGAAAGCTATAGAGCAGGTGTACTCACCCGACATTGCGTCGGGTCTTTACAGTCGTTATCTCATTGTTCCAAAAAAGGATGGAGAGCTGCGTCACATACTAGATCTTCGTCTGTTGGAGTGTTAGATGCTGACACTCAAACAGATCGTGACTCAAATCAGATCCGAGGACTGGTTTGTCACGATAGATCTAAAAGACGTGTACTTCCATATCTCCATCCTCCCTCAGCACAGGAGGTTCCTGAGGTTTTCTTTGGGGCAAAGAACACCAGTATCAGGCACTTCCTTTCGGTCTAGCTCTATCACCCCGCACATTCACGAAGTGTGTAGACGCAGCTCTGGCCCCGCCAGGCTGCAGTGTATACGCATTCTGAATTGCATAGATGACTGGCTGATTCTAGCGGAATCAGAACAGTTAGCGGTTCGGCACCGAGGTGTCGTTCTCGCTCATATGCAGATGTTGGGGTTGAGGCTCAATGCCAAGAAGAGTGTGCTTTCTCCAGTACAGAGAACCACTTTCCTTGGTGTGGTATGGGATTCAGTGACGATGCGGGCTACTCTGTCGCCCGTTCGTGTAGCTGCTATCCTAACAGCCACAAAAGAGCTGAGGCTAGGCCAGTCACGCACTGTAAAACAGTTCAAGAGACTGTTGGGTCTTGTGGCAGCAGCGTCCAACGGGATACCTTTTGGCCTGCTGTACATGAGACCTTTACAGTGGTGGCTCAGGACCAGAGGGTTCTCCCTGAGGAGAAACCCACTTCGTATGATTAAGATCACGCGGCGGTGTCTCCGCGCCTTGGTTATATGGAGGAAACACTGGTTCTTAGCCCAGGGTCCGGTGTTGGGAGCTCTTTGCCATCGAGTTGTGATCTCGACAGATGCTTCCCTCACCGGCTGGGGAGCGGTATTGGAAGGCCGCTCAGCTCAGGGCTTGGGAGGAGTCATCATCTCGCTTGGCACATGAATTGCCTAGAGATGATGGTCGTCTTCAATGCGTTGAGACATCTCCTCCCAGACCTGAGGGGCCATCATGTGTTGTTCTGAAACAGTGACTGTTAGGCCTCAGGGCAGCAGCGTTCAATGTGATACCCTTTGACCTGCTGTACGTGAGACCTTTACAGTGGTGGCTCAGGACCAGAGGGTTCTCCCTGAGGGGAAACCCACTCCGTACGATCAAGATCACGCGGCAGTATCCCCGCGCCTTGGTTATATGGAGGAAACTCTGGTTCTTGACCCACAGACAACACGTTGGTGGCCTATTATTTTGGTCCCTCAGGAAATTACGCTGTCTGAGGGCAGTGTATATTCCAGGGGGGCCAGAATATTGGAGCAGACACCCTGTCGAGGCAGGGGCTGAGGCCAGGGGACTCCACCCCGAGGCGGTGAAGCAAATATGGGAGTTTTATGGCTAGGCAGAAGTGGATTTGTTCTCGTCTCAGCATACGACGCACTGTCCACTCTGGTTATCCCTCACTCAACCAGTCCCCTTGGGGCTGGTTGCTATGGTGCAGACGTGGCCGAGGCTACGTCTGTACGCATTTCCCCCTGTTGCTCTGCTCCCAGGAGTTCTGGAGTGATTCCGCCAGGATGGAATAAGCCTATTTAGTAGCACCACCCTGGCCGAGCTGAATTTGGTTTGCGGACCTAATTTTTCTCCTCGACGGACCTCCCTTGGAGGTCCCGATCAGGAGAGACCTTCTGTCTCAGGCAGGGGATGCAATATTGCACCCCCGGCAGGGGATTTGGAAACTGTGGGTTTGGCTTCTGAGGGGGCCCAACTCATAGAGAGTGGTCTCTCAACCGAGGTTGTTGAGACCATTTTAAGCTCCAGAGCTCCCGCTACGAGGAAACTATATTCACTATTTCGAGAGTTTTTCACTTCTTGGTGTTACCAGCGTCAGTGGGATCCGGTTAACTGTTCAGTAAACACAGTATTCGAGTTTCTGCAAGAACGCTTTGTATCAGGTCTATGTCCTTCCACGCTTAAGGTATACGTGGCGGCCATTGCGGCTTTCCACGCCCTGGTGGGTAGTACATTTTTGGGTCGAGACCCCCTGATCACTCGTTTCCTTCGTGGCACTTTGAGGCTGAGGCCTACAACTTGCACTAGGGTGCTGGCTTGGGACCTTGCAATAGTTCTAGAAGGCCTATCTGGGGCTCCCTTCGAGCCCTTAGATTTGGTCTCAGAGAAGTTCCTTTCTTTTAAGACTATTTTCTGCTAGCTATTTCGTCCCTATTAGAGTCAGACCTTCAGGCCCTTTCGGTCCCCACCTGCCTTGAGTGCACCGGGGATGGCCAAGGCAATATTACCTGAAACATGGATATGTTCCAAAGGTGCCTACCATTATTCCGAGGCCTATTGTGCTGCAGGTTTCTGTCCTCCTCCTTTTACATCTGCGGACCAGGAAAGGCTGAACCTCTTGTGTCCAGTGCGAGCACTGGATACTTATGTTCATCGGACATCTTCAATGAGGAAGTCCGACCAGTTATTTATTTGCTTTGGATCACCTAAGAAGGGTCTTCCTGCTTTTAAACAGACGGTTAGTAAGTGGATAGTTGAGGGTATTTCACTTGCATACGAGTACTCTGACCAGCCGTGTCCTTTGGCGGTCAGAGCTCACTCTACGAGGGGTATGGCGGCCTCTAAAGCCTTACTATTTGGAGTTTCTCTTCAAAACGTGTGTGATGCGGCAGGCTGGTCCTCACTGCTCACATTCGTTAGGTTTTACAGCTTGGACCTGGATGCTGCCCCAGGTTCTCAGGTGCTTAGTGCTTAGTTTCAACAGACTGACACTCAGGTACTTGGAATTCTGGCGTTTTGGGTATTCTCGTTCCCAAAGCGTCGATGACGCATCGCGAGTTCCCTCGAAAGGGAACGTCTCAGGTTACGACTGTAACCATAGTTCCCTGAGAAAGGGAACGAGACGATGCGTCACCCTGCCATACTTCCTGCATCCCTGTGATCGGCTTGCTTCGACATTTTTGAAGCTAATGCCGGTTTGCACCGGATGTGCTTTATCCTTTCCTGGTCATGACGTCACCCGCCCGTGACGCTCATTCTTTCCATTGGACTAGTTGACATTGATGCTCAGACGCATTCACGCTGGGGGCGTTCCCAAAGCGTCGATGACGCATCGTCTCGTTCCCTTTCTCAGGGAACTATGGTTACAGTTGTAACCTGAGACGTTCTATGTGAAATCAGACATTGAGCACACTCATATAGCCAAAATGACATAATCCTCATTTAATAACACATCTGCGAAGATTCGACCGTGAGATTGGTAGTCGAATCAGGTTCCTCCTATCGAAGCATCGAATATTCGACTATTCGGGGTCACCCCTAGTGTTTACTATTTTGATTGAGTAGTTTATTAAAAAAATTTTTTTTAACATAATATTACACACTGTCTTATAAGCTAACATGTTCAAGCTTTCAGGTGGAATAGCTTATAGAGTAAATAAAATAAGCATGGAACTGAACCTTGTACACAGCGATAATAATCCATTACGAAAAATAAGTTTATTCAAGTGTTATATTAGTATACTTCTTTTCAACTAAAAATAAGAAAGCATACTTTCAGTCTGCATTTTATATACTTCTCAGAAATATACTTTGTGTAGGCCCTACTTCTCAGAAATATACTTAAAATTACACTTAAGTGTACTTGACTTATACTGAGAGAAAGGTATATTTGGCCTGTACTTGTACTCAATCTTTTGATCGAGATATACTTAAAAGTATAATTAAGTATTCAAAGTACACTTGTCTTGTAGTTGTGTTAACTCTTTTGATCGAGTAGCCTATTAAATATACTTTTTTACATAGTTTTTCATATACAGTCTTATGAAACTTACATTGTTTGAAAATATTTATTAAAATATTGATATAAAACACTTTTCTAATTCTGAGTATCTGAATTTTTGTGTAGGCTAGTCCACTGGTAGTGCACATAGGAATTTACTTTAATTCTACTTTACACTTTCCCCGCCATTGACTGGATTTTCCAGCTATCCATGTTTTCACTGTTATACGGTAGGGGGCGCTATGACACATCTTCTAGAATCTGCGTATCAAAACTCAGGAGAAGAAGAAGCTGATAGAAACAAGTGATAGAAGATTGCTCACGCAAATGTAAAATAACATGATCATCAAACATTAAACAGCGTGTAAATCAAAACTGCTTAATGTTACCAAATGAAATGAAGCGTTACACATGAAGAGAAAAGGACTGTGAAGCTTTGGGGGTGTTGGACTCGATCTACTCCATCTGTGTTTTGATCATCGTTCTGAATCTGATCAAGGCATAGTCTTTAACAAAAATTAGATTTTTTTCAACTTTTTTCTTTAAAATGGCGCCTTTCTTTATGAAACTTACCAACATTCAAGTGTTGATAAAAGAGGATGCATGAAGCTGATAAAATGTTTTTAAAATTAAAGGTATTTTTCAAGTATAAAAAAATAACATTTGAACATAGTAGTACAGACCTACTGCAAGTGCAAAAATAATATATAAATAGTAAACTATAAGTATAATGTTAAGTTCACTTAAAGAAAAGTTTAAAGAAACTTTAGTATAAAACTACTAAACTAGTAGTTTTGTCACAGTTCTGTCACCCTTTTCTGGGTTTTCTCTTGGTTTAGTGACAAAGCTGTGACACTCCTGGTTTGTCATGCGTTTGTGTTTAGTCTGGTCTTTTGTGAGCACATGGCTGTCATGTTATTTCTTTGTCCCATGTGCTCTCCTGTCAATTGTCAAACCCCGCCCATCTTGTTATCTCGTTATTGTTTAATTTTCCCCACCTGCCTGTGTGATGCCCAGTAAATTGTTATCACATTTGTGGTAGTTTTTTTTTGTAATTTTATAAAGAAATGTTTTTGAATTTTGTGCAGGGGTAATTAACCTGTTTCTACCATTCATTTGCACTAATATATTTTATAATAGAGGGCAGGAGTAATTTTGGAGTTCATCAGCAGAGGGCAGTTTAGCGCTTATTGTGTTTCCGGGGCGTTACGTCAGTTTGTCCCGCTTTACGATCTTTCTCTTTCTGCTGAGCGAGATAAAAGACGGACGCAGACTTTGCCCTGTCTCATTTATTTCTCCTGTTTCAGGTTGGTAGATGTGTAAATTAAGTTAAATAACTGAAATCTAATATGTTTACATGTCGCTGAATGTTTGAAGGGCCGTGTAACAAGGCTGTGTTATGAAAATGGGGACATATATGTATATAACATTACAGCAGTGTTTGTATGTTCGCGCCCGGTGACGTCATCTGTGATTACCAAAGTCACGTCGAACGGAGTTTTATTTTTAGTTCTACCAGAAAGACTCGGGAGAATAAATACTGTAACAATAAATACATTTATTGATAGCCCAGCAAGCAATAAAGTTCTTTGGCGTAGGCCCCGTCCATAGCTCGCAATCCGAGGGTCCGGACTCTGCATTTCCTGCCTGAAGACGAAGGCAGGGGCGCAGCCGACCCCCTGTGAGGTATAGGAAGGGGCCATCCTGGTGGTGGTGGGGAGGATGGAGGATGGAGGGGAAGGGACCATCCTGGTGGTGGTGGGGAGGATGGAGGTGCATGAAAGCGTCAGCATCTGCGAACTCAGACATGTGTAAGTACTGGTCTTTTATACCACAAGTCTTAGACACGATTGGATAGATGAGAAGGTAATAAGTGACGTAGCAATTGAGTCTTCCTGGCAGAACTTAACGCTAGAGCTTCCATTTCTTTGAACATTTTTGTAAAGTTAGATAGTTTTGAAATGTATGAGATTGTGTAATGTGTGAAAAGCTAGTGTTAAAACCAAACGTTTTATATTCTAAAAGTGGTTTAAAAACAAGTTAGAAGTCTGTCAGCTCATGCATTGTGGAAGAGTAAAAAATGATGCTAGTTGAAAAGGCATTTAGGAATTATATGCAAGTGATAACATGAGCTAGGTTTTATATTAAGTTGAAAAGAGACAACTTACAAGGTAACAGAGGTTTTTGTCATTTTGATTTATTTGATCATACACAATTTATATCTCAGTAATTGCTGAAAGATGAAAAAAAGACAAATTGTATTTTATTTTTGAAACTGTCTATTTCATGAGAAAACATTGTGTGTTTGTAACCAAGTAGGATTTTAATTGTGATTGTGTAATAAATCCTCTTGGCTCTCTTTCTGCTGAGCGAGATGAAAGACGGACTAGAGGCCTGCATTTCAGCCCGAGCCCGACGGGGCCCGACTTATTTACTAGGGCCGGGCTTCGGGCCAATTTTCACGTCATAGCTAACACGCGGGCCGGGCCTCGGGCCTGTTTTAGGCTTATATTTTTTTATAGCCTATTTTAGACATTAATTAAAATAAAATATGAGAAGATGACGATTGAAAAGCAAACATAGAAAGACGTTTTATAACCTATCACACTGACATGACTGACACATGACAGTCTGCTCACGCACACGCACACAGGTTTCCCGGCGGCGCGATCTGAGATTCGTGCCACCGGCTCGTTCTGTGTTTAGTGTCCCGGTAGCGAGCGTGACTTCAGCGCAGCTGGAAAAAGTACGACTGGATTAAAACCTTCCACTGTGGATGCTGTGCTTTTTCTTCACGATGCTCTGAGACTGTTCTTAGCCATGTTAGGAGGTTGTGTTTTTGTTTGATTGGACTTTATTTTCATGAGTCTGTTGGAAACTATTGGAAGAATGGCCATGTTGATTTTTGAGGTAAGATAACCTGCATGTTTGTTTTTAATGTAATTTATTTGATTTGATTAGATTGCATTCTCTGTATTGTATTGTAAACTCATTTAGTTTGCGAGCGCTGTTGCGACTGAGCAGCAGAGCAGTTTGCCTCAGCTTTCCAAAAATGACAATAAACGTTTAAACAAACGTTAACTGTCTGTGTGATATGCTTAAGTTGTTTTATATCTATGGATTTTATTTTATTGTTGATTTGAGAGGCTATAAATGGATCAAACATGTTTAACTCGCTGTCGTCTGTTTGGTCGTCATAAAAAAAAAAGATTTCTTAATTACTTTATAAAGAAATGAAAATAAACTTACCGGTAGATACTTTGCCATTGAGAACAAAACATATCTGTTTTACTGACTGCAACATAGGGCAGGCTGTGTATCTTTTTTTTTTTTTTTAACGGGCTCGGGTCGGACTCGGGCTGATCATTCTGATGAGCTGTCGGACACGGGCCGGGCTAGGGCCTGAGAGTCTCGGGCCAGGGCCGGGCTAGGGCCTAGATTTGAGGCCCGTGCAGGGCTCTAAGACGGACGCAGACTTTGCCCTGTCTCATTTATTTCTCCTGTTTCAGAGCGAGAGCATATAAGCCGTTTACATGATACCAGCCGGTACCTGTAACACCTGCTTTGTTACCCTCTTATGTTTGTTCCCCTATTTAATCTCCCTGTGTTTGCAGTCCTGTGCTGGTTCGTTGTCCATGTTCCTTGTGTTGCCTAATCCTGCCTGTTATTGTTCTTGGTTTCCCCTACGAGGGAGTTTTGTTTGTTTTTTACCTAATAAATATACCCATTTGTTATGCACTTGAGTCCTCGCACCTTGAATCCACCCATTCCGTGACAAGTTTACTGAGAGTACATTAAAAGAAACTGTGCAAGTATACTTGCAGTTTAAAACTACCAAACTAGTAGTTTACTGAGAGTACACTAAAAGAAACCGTGCAAGTATACTTGCAGTATAAAACTACCAAACTAGTAGTTTACTGAGAGTACATTAAAAGAAACTGTGCAAGTATACTTGCAGTTTAAAACGAATCGGTTACCTAACGTAACCTTGGTTCTCTCTAGATGAGGGAACGAGTATTGCGTAAGCTAGCTTACGCTACGGGAAAGATTCATCTTTTCTGAGAATTTGAAGCCAAAAAATTATCCTATAATTTTGTATCCATTGTCAACGCAGTTCAGCTGCAGTAGACCATGAGCGGGCTAGCTAGCAGCTCATTGGTTCGCTCACAGAGAACTGCTTAAGCCTATGAGGAGACGCGAATGAACTCTCGACCAATGAGAGTCTGACCCGCTCTCATTGCGTCAGAACCCGCCGAAACGGGCGTGGTCAGAGAGTATAAATAGCATCCCAGGCTGTAAACTCTGGTTTTCATAGAATGAAGCGAGAACGCTAGGAGCACAAGCACGGCCAGGAACGCAATACTCTTTCCCTCATCTAGAGAGAACCGAGGTTACGTTAGGTAACCGATTCGTTCTCTTACGAGAGGTTCTCTCATATTGCGTAAGCTAGCTTACGCTACGGGAACACCTGGTCAACGCCGTGCGTGCTAAGCATCCACTATGAGTCCCAGGGGAGACCCCAGGGAACCCTTATGAGTGGGAATAATTATATGTACCTGTGACAAAGGCCAGCAGAGCGGGCCGGAGATTGTGTAGTACATAAGCACATGATAGAGAGGGACAGAGCGAAAACCGGTCTGTGTGAATGACTCCCCATAGTGCAGCTCAACCAGAAGAGCTGTAACATACTAGACTGCTAGTAGTTTAGCCTGCAAGGCGGGAACTTCCAGATTGTAAAATCTGACAAAGGTGGAGGGGGAAGCCCATCCCGCTGCCACACAAATGTCATGAATGGAAATTCCGCTGGACCATGCCCACGATGAGGCCATGCCTCTAGTGGAATGAGCCCTGATGCCCAGAGGGCATGGCAGGTCTTTTGATGCGTATGCGGCTGCAATGGCATCAACTATCCATCTGGATAGAGTCTGTTTCGAGGCGGCCAACCCCTTGGTGCGCCCACCGAACGAAACAAAAAGCTGCTCGGATCGTCTGACCGGAGCAGTGCGAGTAATGTATAATCTCAGGGCCCTGACCGGACACAGGAGATTAGAGTCAGATTCGCTATCGGATGCAGGCAGAGCCGATAGGGAAATAACTTGTGCCCTGAACGGGGTACCAATCGCTTTTGGGACATAACCATGTCTAGGTTTGAGAACGACTAAGGAGTCATTGGGCCCAAACTCGAGACAGGAAGCGCTAATGGACAGCGCGCGAAGGTCTCCCACACGTTTTACTGACGCGAGCGCGAGCAGAAAGACTGTTTTGAGCGAAAGGTATTTGAGGTCCACGGTGTTTAGCGGTTCGAATGGAGGGGCTTTCATAGCTTCGAGAACTATGGAAAGGTCCCAAATCGGCACCGAAGGGGGGCGTGGGGGGTTCATCCTCCTAGCTCCTCTGAGGAAGCGGATGACCAAGCCATCTTTGCCCAGTGACTGGCCGCGCCGGGGTTCAACGAACGCTGCGACGGCTGCCACATACACCTTGAGAGTGGACGGGGAGAAAAACTAGCAAGGAAGGAACCTCGCATAACCGTGGGTCCAAGTTTCTGTCGGTGCACCATTTAGAGAACACAGACCATTTAGACGCATAGAGCCTTCTAGTAGAAGCCGCTCTAGCCTGCATGATCGTGTTTAACACTCCCTCTGGCAAAGCAACGGGTAGTTGTTGATCACCCATGCATGTAACGCCCAGCGCTCTGGGTGGGGATGCCAAATCGTGCCGCGAGCTTGGGAGAGGAGATCTGCTCTGATTGGAATGGGCCTGTGACAGCTGAGTGAGCTCCGGAAACCAAGTCTGACCCTCCCAACGCGGGGCTATGAGGAGCACCGAGTGGCGTGTTTCCCTGATTCTCTGAAGCACCTGTGGTAGCAGAGAAACCGGAGGGAATGCATAAAGCGGGCGGCTGGGCCAGGTCTGGGCTAGCGCGTCCTCGCTCTTTGAGAAAAATATTGGGCAGTGGGTGTTCTCCTCTGAGGCGAAGAGGTCCACCTCTGCTCTGCTGAATATTCGCCACAGCTTTTGGACTGTAAGAGTGTGCAGGGACCATTCCCCGGGGGGAATGGGGTTCCTGGACAGACTGTCTGGACCGTCGTTCAGATGACCCGGCACGTGCGTCGCTCTGAGCGAGACCAGGTGACACTGAGACCAAACTAAGATGCGTTCTGTCAGCCGGAAGAGATTCCTGGATCTGACTCCGCCCTGACGGTTTAGATAGGAGACCACAGCTATATTGTCCGAATGGATCAGCATGTGGTGACCGTGAATGCGCGGAAGAAAGCGCGTGAGTGCGTTCTCGACCGCCAGCATCTCCAAACAGTTTATGTGGAGGAGGCTCTCCTGAGCTGACCAGGGGCCGAAGGCCGGTGAGCCCTGGCAGACCGCACCCCAACCCGTGTTGGATGCGTCTGTCGAGATGACTTTTCGGCGAGAAAAGGTCCCCATGGAAACGCCCCGCTGAAACCATTCTGCCACAGTCCATGGCTGCAGAGCTGTGATACAGGTCTGCGTTACTTTTATCAGCTGGCGGCCCGTGGTCCACGCACGGTGAGACACACGGCTCTTCAACCAGAGCTGAAGCGGGCGCATGCGCAGTAACCCCAGCTGGAGCACCGCGGAGGCTGAGGCCATGTAACCCAACGCCTTCTGAAAAGTTTTCAGAGGTGTGAGTCTGTTCATCTGAAAAGATGCGGCGAGACTCTGAACACGGCGCGCGCGCTGTGTTGACAGACGAGCCGTCATCGTGACCGAGTCTAGCTCTATACCCAAGAAGGAGATAGTCTGACTGGGTTGTAGTGCGCTCTTTGTCCAGTTGACAGAGAGGCCCAAAGCTTTCAGATGGTCGAGGAGAACTGTACGATGAGACAGTAGCTCTCTCTGTGATTGTGCCAAAATCAGCCAGTCGTCCAAATAATTCAGTATTCGCAGCCCCTGACTCCGCAGGGGGGCGAGCGCCGCATCCATGCACTTCGTGAACGTGCGGGGTGCTAGGGATAGGCCGAACGGAAGGACGGTGTATTGATAAACCTGGCCTTCGAAGGCGAAACGTAAGAATGGCCTGTGAAGGGGATTTATCTGAATCTGAAAGTAAGCATCTTTCAGATCTAGTGAAATGAACCAGTCCCCCTGGCGCACATGCGCGAGGAGTTTTCTGATAGTGAGCATTTTGAACGGTCTCTTCATGAGAACTTTGGGCGCGCTTATGCACTCTGAAACTCGAGCGGGTTGGAACCGCTTTATGAGAGTGGGCTCTGTGAGAAACACGGGAACTGAAATGCTTTTGTGTATGAGTGAACACAGTGTTGTGGGCACATTTTCTACACAGGAGGCTTTTATGCTCTTTTTGAGATTTCTCTGGGTCGCCGTGAAAACGGCGTTTGTGCTCATGCAAGCGGGAAAGGGGACCGGCTTGGTAATGGCGGGGTACACTGCTGTAGTAGCCGCGTGAGCGGGGACTAACAGAGGGCGAAACTTTGACGGCGGTCCGGCCGCGGCGGGAGAGCGCCGTCTTTTCCTCAGCTGTGCTAGGCAGACTTCGAGTGATCAGGTTTCAGCGTGATCCTAGGCCGAGGCCCCCGAGGAGGCGGGGGTCTGTGGCGGCAGTCTGTGGCGGCTGTCAGAGCGAGAACGAGGGCGGCCGCCCTGGCGTCGCTGAGAAGTCTGACTGTGCTGAGCTGGGCGCTGGAGTGGGGCTCGTGCAGGAGGCTGGTCACGTGAGCGGCCTGCAGAGGAGCTAGCGCGACGAGGCAGAAAAAGATTCATGGCCTGGGAGGCTTTCTGCACTTCGGAGAAACGGTCAACGATACCCGTGACAGCAGATCCGAAGAGGCCGGATGGAGAGAGCGGGGCGTTGAGAAAGGCGGCACGCTCAGAATCTCCCATGTCGGCGAGTGTGAGCCACAAATGTCTTTCAGACACACAAATGGCGGCCATGCATTTCCCCAGGGCTTGAGCAGCAGATTTTGTAGCGCGAAGGGCAATGTCCGTGGCGCTCCTCAAATCCGCGACTGTGGGGGGATTTTTTCCGCTCTCGTCCCATTAACGAAGTAAATCACCCTGTAGTATCTGAAGGACGGACATGGAGTGAAGTGCAGAGGCTGCTTGGCCGGCGGCTGAGTAAGCGCGGGCGTGAAAGCTTGAAGTCGCTCTGCAGGCTTTAGAGGGAAGCACAGGTGATGAGCGCCATCTCGTGGAAGGCGGGCATAAATGTGCGGCGACCAGGTCCTCTACAGGGGGAATGGAGAGATAGCCCTTTTCTGTGGCTCCGTCCACAACGCGAAGCGGGGCGGAAGAGTCAGAGCGAGTTCTAGCAGAGAGCGGGGCGTTCCAGGACTTCGTGAGTTCCGCGTGCAGTTCAGGCAGGAAGGGCGCGGCCCGTTTAGTGACGGGAGTCGAGCGCTGGCGGAAGTAGCTGCCGTCCATACGGTTGATGGTCTGCTCGGGGGGAGGGGACCAATCGAGCCCGAGGCGTTCGACGGCCTGTGAGAGGAGGCGCACTAATTCCTCCTCGATTCCAGCGCGGGTCCCAGAGGATTCTCGGGCCGAGGAGGCGTGAGAACCGGACCATTCCTCACTGTCTGAAGCGAGAAGCGAACAGGTTTCCTTGATGTTCGCGGCGTCATCGGAGGCGACAGAGCGGCCACTCGGCGGCAACTGTATGTCCGGAAGCGGCGGAGAAGGAGAGCGGGAGGCGACAGGCTCCGGCGGGATGAACGCTTCTAGCTCGGGTTCCGGCGGCCTCTGAGAGCGGCGTTTCTTCTTCCGCGGCGAAGTCAGAGGCGGCGCGGAAGCAACTTTAGTGGCCTGAAGTCGAGCCCGCAGGGTCGACAACGGCATGTCCTCGCAGAGATCGCAGCCGCCATTGGCGAGGGCGAGCTCGGCGTGCTCCAATCCGAGGCAGAGAGCGCAGATGACGTGGCGGTCTCCAGTCTCGAGGGGAGCGCGGCAAGAACCGCAGGAGGATTTACGAGACATCTTTAAAAAGACGCTCGGCTCTTTTAGATACAAATAAGTACAGGAAGCTTTTTTGTAAAAAGGATACAAATCCGTCGGATGGCGCTAGCTCGCAGGACGGCTGAAGGTGGCGAAGACGGCCGGCTTCCTCAGTCTCCTAGATGCTCGCTAGAGTTGCCTTTTCGACGACGGCGGCTTCTCTCAGGATCAGCAGATGCATGTAGCCTCGCTGAAGAGATGAAAATCAGAGTTTACAGCCTGGGACGCTATTTATACTCTCTGACCACGCCCGTTTCGGCGGGTTCTGACGCAATGAGAGCGGGTCAGACTCTCATTGGTCGAGAGTTCATTCGCGTCTCCTCATAGGCTTAAGCAGTTCTCTGTGAGCGAACCAATGAGCTGCTAGCTAGCCCGCTCATGGTCTGCTGCAGCTGAACTGCGTTGACAATGGATACAAAATTATAGGATAATTTTTTGGCTTCAAATTTTCAGAAAAGATGAATCTTTCCCGTAGCGTAAGCTAGCTTACGCAATACGAGAGAACCATCTCGTAAGAGAACAACCAAACTAGTAGTTTACTGAGAGTACACTAAAATAAACCGTGCAAGTATACTTGCAGTATAAAACTACCAAACTAGTAGTTTACTGAGAGTACACTAAAAGAGCAAAAAGAATACATAATTAGTAAACTATAAGTTCACTTAAAGAAAACTTGTAGTATAAAACTACTAAACTAGTAGTTTACTGAGAGTATACTTCAAAGTGTACTTTTATAAACGTCCCGGGTTACGTATGTAACCCTAGTTCCCCGAAGGGACGGACGCTGCGTGTAATCGCAGTGGGAACACCCTCCAGCATGACGCGTCTGAAGCATGAATGAAATCAGTCAATGGAGAGAATGAGCGTACGGCGAGTGACGTCATCGACCAGGAAGCTATAAATATCCCCTGAGCACACAATACGCCAGCTTAAAACTTACTGAAGCAAGCGACCCAAGGGGAGGCCGAGAGTATGGCAGGACACGCAGCCTCCGTCTCTTCGGGGAACTAGGGTTACATACGTAACCCGGGACGTTCCCCTTCAGGGACTACCGCTGCATGTAATCGCAGTGGGAACGCAATACCCACATCCCCATACGACCAAATCCCCGTCGTGTGTCATTAGGAGGCACAAACCGACGAGAGAACCAGAGCCCCGGGAGTGGAGCTAAGATCGAGGGAATAAAATCTAACGAAAGTGTGCGGTGAGGACCAGCCTGCCGCATCACAAACGTCCTGAAGAGAAGCTCCTGAAAGAAGAGCTGTAGAAGCAGCCATACTCCTGGTGGAATGAGCCCTTACAGCCAAAGGTGAAGGCTGATGGGCCGAACCGTAAGCAAGCGAGATGGCCTCGACCACCCACTTATTCGTCCTTTGCTTAGATGCAGGACACCCTTTCTTAGGTGACCCAAAACAGACAAACAGTTGTTCCGATCTTCTCCACAGGGCAACTCTGTGGACATAAGCATCTAGAGCCCTAACGGGGCATAGCAAATTAAGTTTCTCCTGGTCTGACGTCAGAAAAGGCGGAGGACAGAAAGCCTGCAGAACTATAGGTCTAACAAAAGTAGTTGGCACCTTAGGAACATAACCTGGTCTCGGACAGAGAAAGGCCTTAACCATACCAGGAGCAAATTCCAGGCACGAGGGAGCCACCGAAAGTGCTTGAATATCTCCAATTCTTTTTAGAGATGAGATAGCGAGAAGAAGGATAGTCTTTAGTGTAAGAAACTTTTCCGAATCTTCCTCGATGGGCTCGAAAGGAGCTAGGGAGAGACCTTCTAAGACGATGGCCAGATCCCAAGCTGGTACCCTCGTGCGAACTGCAGGCCTCAGCCTCAAGGCGCCACGAAGGAAGCGAGATATAAGTGGGTGTCTCCCGAGGGAACCTCCACTTGAAGGGGCGTGGTAAGCAGCTAAGGCCGCCACGTATACTTTCAGTGTGGAGTGGGATAACCCTGTGGAGAGACGGTCCTGCAGGAAATCCAGCACTGTACCAACCGGGCAGTTAACTGGGTCCTGCTGGCGCTCTCCACACCAAGAGGTGAAAAGTTTCCACCTCGCGGCATATAACTTCCTCGTGGAGGGAGCTCTGGATTGGAGGATGGTCTCAACGACCTCAGTCGAGAGACCAGAATCTATGAGCTGGGCCCCCTCAGAGGCCAAGCCCACAGCCTCCATAGTTCTGGGCGGGGGTGAAAGATCGACCCATTCGCCTGAGAGAGTAGGTCTCTCCTGATCGGTATCTCCAGGGGAGAGCCGTCGAGGAGAGACACTAGGTCCGCAAACCATACTCGAGCCGGCCAGAACGGGGCTACTAGCAGAAGACTGAGCCCGTCCCGGCGAACCCTCTCCAGCGATCGGGGGAAATGCGTACAAACGTGACCTCGGCCACGGATGTACCATCGCGTCCAACCCCAGCGGGGCTGGATGGCTGAAAGAGAACCACAGTGGACAGTGTGATGTCTCTCGGGACGCAAATAGGTCTACCTCGGCACGACCGAAATGATCCCATAGGAGCTCCACCACCTCGGGGTGAAGACTCCATTCCCCGGGCCTCGGCCCCTGCCTCGACAGGATGTCTGCCCCCTGATTTAAATACCCCGGGAGATAAATAGCTCTCAGAGAAAGAATTTTCCCCTGGGACCATAGAAGGATCTGACGTGCCAGCTTGTAAAGTGGGCGAGAACGCAGACCCCCCTGATGGTTGATATAAGAGACCACCGATGTGTTGTCTGTCCGGACAAGAACATGGTGGCCCCTTAGGTCTGGGAGGAAATGTTTCAGGGCCTGAAACACTGCCAACATCTCCAGACAATTTATGTGCCATAGACGATGATGGTCCTCCCAAAGACCCTGAGCTGGGCGACCACTCATGATCGCCCCCCAACCCGTGAGAGAGGCATCTGTCGTTAGCATAACGCGACGACAAGGAGCTCCCAACACAGGGCCTTGGGACAGAAACCAAGGATCTTTCCACATAACCAGGGCGCGATGACACCGTCGCAAACTCATGATCATGCGAAGCGGATTTCCCCTCGGGGAGAATCCCTTGGTTCTGAGCCACCACTGTAACAGTCTCATGTGCAGGAGGCCAAAAGGTATCACGTTGGACGCAGCTGCCATGAGACCTAACAGTCTCTGAAACTGTTTTACAGTGGGTGACCGGCCTAGCTTGAATTGATCTACTGCGGCGAGAATCGAAGCAACACGAGCAGGTGACAATTGTGCCTGCATCGTCGTCGAATCCCACACTACACCGAGAAAAGTGGTTCTCTGTAATGGAGAAAGAACACTCTTCTTGGCGTTGAGCCTCAATCCCAACCTCTTGATGTGAGCAAGAACGACATCTTGATGCCGAACCGCCTGATGTTCCGATTGAGCTAGAATTAACCAATCGTCTATTGTTACATTCCAGCCCCCAAAAGGGAGGGGAACCTGATAACCCACCGCTCGGGCCCACAAATGCCAGCAAAGGAGGTATGGAGTCATGGTGCGAGAAAAGGACACAAATTCCAAATACCGTACAAATTAAGCTTTTATTTTTGCCACGGTAATAATGTGAATGATAAACAATAATAATTTTCAGGGAGAAAGGGGAGAGCTGGACGAACCAAAGAAAAGAAATAAACAAAAGATACCCCACCACTAACCTATTCTAATTATACACATCACCTATCTGGCACACGATCAAGGCGCCCTAACCAAACTTATAGATGGTGGTCCGCCCAGGTCTAGCTGGTGTTTCTAGACAGAGAAGTATGCCTACGGGTGATGTATACCCCGGGGTAGCTCTAAATCTACTCCCCCAACTCCCTATAAACAATAAAGAAAAAAGAAAAAGTTAACACAAATAATAATAATAATAATTCACAAACATCAAATGCTCAGTCCTGCTGTTCATAAGTTCCAAAAATGGAACACAAAACTAGATTTACTAGCTAACAAACCAGATTAAAACATTGTCAAAGCATTGTCAAATGTCCCAATCATAATCTCAATAGACAACAATAAAGTTATCTACAAGTCACAAACATACCCACAAAGGGATACCAACCACACCAACAGCAGGAGCAGAGAGCAGAGCAGAGCAGAGCAGAGAGGGAACCGATTCAAAACTAGGCTTTTTAAAGAGCCCAGCCAGCTGCAGCCACTGACAAGCGGGAGGAGTTCCAAGATCCAATCAGCCGTTGAACCACCAATCAGCTGCCGGAACTGTTACAGAAGTCATCTTACCTGTTAGAAGAAATACAAACACAAAAACCACAAGCAATGCCAGAAAAGAATCACCATAATACGTACCCAGCTCTTTGGGGACGTAACATGCCACCCCTCAAAAGTTGTGCAAACCACCATTTGCACACCATTTAGTCTTGGTACACACGGGACAACGCGTCAGCAACTACGTTAGATGTTCCTTTTACATGAGTGATGCAGACATTATATCCCTGTAGGATCAGAGCCCACCGCATAAGACGACGGTTCTGATTGTACATTCTTTTGAGGAATGTAAGAGGATTATGGTCTGTGAATACTCTTACAGGCACAACATTAGAACCGACATATACCTCAAAAAACTGTAAGGCCAACAATAAAGCAAGCGTTTCTTGTTCAATAGTAGAATACCGGGACTGGCATGGATTGAACTTCCTAGAAAAAAAACTAATTGGCCGATCTACACCATCCTTATCCTCTTGTACAAGGACTGCCCCAGCCCCTACCATACTGGCATCTACCTCCAATTTGAAAGGTTTGTCAAAGTTAGGAGCAGTTAGCACAGGAGCGTTACAAAGCAGTGCTTTTGCTGACTCAAAAGCAGAGTTACACTCAGAAGCCCGTGGGGTTAAAGGCACCTGCCAATAACCTTTAAGCAAATCGAGTTTACTTACAAAAACAGCCGAACCAATCCGGTCAATACAGTCTTCTATCCTGGGCAGCGGATAGGAATCTGGCACAGTTACTGCATTGACTCGACGGTAATCCGTGCATAGACGGGACGTGCCGTCCGGTTTTGGAAATGGAAGCTTTAGCGTTAAGTTCTGCCAGGAAGACTCAATTGCTACGTCACTTATTACCTTCTCATCTATCCAATCGTGTCTAATACTTGCGGTATAAAAGACCAGTACTTACACATGTCTGAGTTCGCAGATGCTGACGCTTTCATTCATGCTCTCGTTCAGTCGCCAGCCAACATGTTTCAGGACACGCATATTGTTCTATTATTGAGTTCTGACGATGGATATGTCCCGCCGTATCTCCTGCTACACGTCGAGGTTCCCGCGTTCAGTGCCGTATCTCCCCGTATGCACAGTGGTCTTCGGAGAGTTTTGGATCAGCCAAGGCCTCTCATGAGAAGTTCTGCTCTCTAGGCCTAAAACACCCTGGGTAACCAATCAGTTTCCATTTTCACGTCATCAAACGCCTCAACAGCGTCAGCTCAGTCAGGATAATCCGGCAGGAAGAGAACTATGTCATTCTCAACAACTTGTCCAGCAAAATAACCTCGCGTCTGCACGGGTGCATTATCCCGCAGATCACCGATCCACCGACATGAATCAACAACTCTGCAAATCACGAGAGGCGATCTTCTCTCGCTGGTTCAAGTTCAAGCTCCACTTCCAAGGCTTTCAAGTCGGTTTTTCAAGTTTGGTAGGCGCTTCCACCAGCCACTGTTAATATGTCCCCTCTATCATGATTAAACTTCATCCAGGTAAGTATTTCTCCGTTGTTTTCTACACCAGCGGCAGAGTTCAAATTGGTGTCCACGGTGACGTGGCGTACGTGTTCATAATTACTAACGTTACTGATCTGCAGACTGCAACGGGGCCGGTTAGCTCGCCTTAAAGGGGAAATGTTCATAGCAAGTGTAAGCAAGTTTCGCGTCACCGCCACAGTACAGTGATCTAATAATATCAGCGTTGTCAAAACACCCGCAATGTTGGAAACTGCACAATGTATTAATTTTACAATGGAGATGAACGTTCCTGTAAACTGTGCAATTGTTGGAAAAAAATATATATATCAGCGTTGTCGATACCACGCTCTCGTGGGCAGTTTGCAAATACCCACTAACAACTGAGTAACTGATTTAAAAATAAATGAATAAACCTGAGCTAAAGAGAGCAAGTTGTTCATTTGGCTGTTATGCATTCTGTAGTGGATATCTCTACAATGGCAGTTAATTACATACTTACATAAGTGTTGTAATTTCACAAACAACTATTTTCAACATATTTAGGCCTACTTTAAAATCATATTATAAGTCCCTTAATGAAAATTAGATCTACAATATTGGAAATGTGTACAATTGCTGTAATATTTAACCTTTCCTGGTGACTACTTAATCCACTGATATCTGTCACACTCTCAGAGACCACACCATCCCTCACTGGCCTCCAGAGGGCACCATCACCCGAGTATTGATTCTCACACACCTGCCACCACTGATCACTCACGCACCTGCAACCTGTTATCTACCTGCATATAAGCCCCATTCACTTCTCAAACAGTGCGAAGTCTCGTTTCCTTTGTGAACATTCTGAGCGTTTATCCCTGTATCTCTGCCTGCCTGTGTTTGACCGCCGCTGATCTGTTTATCCCGTTGTCTGCTGCCTGCCTCTCGACCCTCTGCTTCGTCCCTGGATTCTCTTCTGCTCGCTGCCAGCCCTGACCCCTTGCCTGGATTCGATAAGTGTGAGCCTGATCTTCGATGTTTATCTTGCCCGTGTCTGACCTTTTTCCTGCTTACTACCCTTCTTAATAAAACGTTGCAAATGGACCTGACTGCCTCTGGTGATTCCTCACAGAAGACTTCGCCACAACAAGGTTCAGCAACGATGTCTGCACTCACCGCAGCTTTCGCTGCCCAAGCGGATCAACTCGCCACTCATCACCACCAACTTAATCGTCTCACATCGGTAACTGAGGAATTGGTGAAAGCCATTCAAACCATGCAAAACCCCTCTCCACAACCAATACCACAACCAGCTCCCCGTGCCGCCGAAGCCCAACCCTCCGTGAGCGCGCACCCTCGCCTCGCACTTCCCGAGAGGTTTGATGGGGACCCAGGGAAATGCAAGGGCTTTATCCTGCAATGCACACTCATCATTGCCCAGCAACCCATGCTCTATCCCACTGAAACCAGTAAGATCGCCTTTGTTTGTTCTCTATTAATCGGAAGAGCACTGGACTGGATTACGGCAGTATGGCGAGCGGATGGTACAGCTTTTCCCACCTTCGAGACATTCCTTCAGCAGTTTCGAGAGGTTTTTGAACATTCTAAAGAAGGCAAAGGAGCAGGCGACCGACTTCTTGAACTCACCCAGGGTCGTTCCACGGCCGCTGAATATGCGCTCACTTTCAGAACCCTCGCCGCGCAGACGGATTGGACCAATGATTCATTAAAGGTGATGTTCCGAAGAGGATTGAGTCATGAATTACAAGCTGAATTAGCCTGCCGTGATGAGGGGAGAGAACTGGATCAGTTTATTCATCTGGCTATCCAGATCGACAACCTCATCCGATCTCGCCGTATGAGTCATCGTCCTGTATTTACCTCACGCCCTGTGGTTCCTTCCAGACTCGCTACCCACGCATCCTCTGACCACGTCGAGCCCATGCAGATAAACACCTCTCGCTTAACTCGGGAAGAAAAGGAACGGCGGAGGTGTCAAAACCTTTGTTTATATTGTGGCGAGGCGGGTCATTTCCGCATCAACTGTCCCATACGTCCTCCACTGAGAGATCTACGACCGGTGAGTTCCCCTGCTGAAACCCCTAACCCTGACTCTTGCATATCTGTGTCTCTTATACTCACAGTGAATGAGCGTCAAATTAACACCCATGCCTTGATTGACTCCGGCGCTGCCGGGAACTTTATGTCACAAGACTTTGTTCAACGACACAACATTGCTCTAACCCGTTGTTACTCTTGTCTCACAGTCGAGGCCATCGATGGAAGACCACTAGGCTCAGGTCGAGTAACCCATATCACCCAGCACATCCACATGCAGACAGGAGCTCTTCACACTGAAACCATTCAGTTCTTCGTTCTTCAAACTTCTTACACACCAGTCATTCTGGGTCTACCCTGGCTCCGCAAGCACAATCCACACATTCAGTGGGGAACCGGTCAAATCATCCACTGGAGTAAATCCTGCTGCTCCACCTGTCTCACCTCTGTGACTCCTCTACCCGTTCGAAACATCACTGTTCCCCAGGAGGGGCCTGTCTCAGTTCACCTTCCAACCGAGTACCACGACCTAGCCGTAGCCTTCAGTAAGGTGAAGGCCTCCAAACTTCCACCGCACCGTAACAGCGACTGTGCCATCGATCTGGTTCCAGGCTCCACACCTCCCAAAGGCCGTATCTTCCCTCTCTCCCAACCTGAGAGTGAGGCCATGAGAAAATATATCGAGGAAGAGCTCGCAAAGGGCTTCATCCGACCTTCAACATCTCCAGCATCAGCTGGCTTTTTCTTTGTCAAAAAAAAAGACGGCGGTCTCCGACCTTGTATTGATTATCGGGCTCTCAATGACCAAACCATCAAATTCCACTACCCGCTCCCTCTGGTACCAGCAGCCCTGGAACTACTCCGCACGGCCAAGTTCTACACCAAGCTCGACTTACGCTGTGCCTACAATCTCATCCGCATTCGCGAGGGGGACGAGTGGAAAACAGCCTTTTCCACGTGCACAGGGCACTACGAATATCAGGTCATGCCGTTCGGGCTGTCTAACAGTCCTGCCGTGTTCCAATCATTCATCAACGACGTCTTTCGAGACATGCTCCATCGAACAGTCATCGTCTACATTGACGACATCTTGATTTATTCCAACACCCTGAAGGAACATATTCAACACGTCCGAACGGTCCTAGAACGCCTCATTCAACATCAGCTTTATGCCAAGATCGAGAAATGTGAGTTCCATCAGACCTCCACCGCGTTCTTGGGATACATCATCAGCCCGGAGGGCGTCGCCATGGATGAGGGCAAAGTTCGAGCTGTTCTTGAGTGGCCACGACCCATCACTCTTAAGGAGCTACAACGCTTCCTCGGGTTTGCCAACTTCTACCGCCGCTTCATCCGTAACTTCAGCATTGTGGCAAACCCTTTGACATCTCTGATCAAGAAAAACACATCACGTCTTCCCTGGAATGAGTCAGCCACTCGTGCCTTAAATCAGTTGAAACAACTCTTCACGTCTGCTCCTATCTTGCACCATCCCAACCCCAACCTACCCTTCGTGGTGGAAGTGGACGCGTCGAGCACTGGCCTGGGCGCAGTATTATCCCAACGGCAGGGATCTCCACCCAAACTATACCCCTGTGCCTTCTACTCAAGAAAACTCAACGCCGCTGAGAGAAATTATGACGTGGGAGATCGCGAACTTCTGGCCATGAGGGCCGCCTTCAAGGAATGGCGACATTGGCTAGAAGGAGCCGCTACTCCCTTCATCGTACTCACCGATCACAAGAACCTAGAATACCTCCGCACCGCCAAAAGGTTAAACCCCCGACAAGCCCGCTGGTCCCTCTTCTTCACCCGTTTTCAATTCACGGTCACCTACCGTCCAGGGTCTAAGAACACTAAGGCCGATGCCCTGTCCCGACTGTACGACCCAGAACCAGCCACCCAAGCTCCTGAAACTATCCTGGGCCCCGACCTCGTCGTTGGTCCCATCCAGTGGGATCTTGAGACCGAGCTGGAGCAGGCCAACGCTCAATCGGAGGTTCCCATAGCCTGTCCGCCTCACAGGATCTTTGTCCCCGAAACACTTCGTAACCAGGTCCTGGAGCACGTTCACGCTCTCCCCAGTTCCGGTCATCCAGGGGTTACAGCCACCATTCAACTCCTCCAGAACCGCTACTGGTGGCAAACCCTAGCCCAAGACACCACCAGATTTATCCAACGATGCCAGGTCTGCAACACCCAGAAATCATCTCGTCTGTTACCCGCTGGTTTACTCAATCCTCTGCCCATACCTCAACGTCCCTGGTCCCACATAGCGGTTGACTTCATTACGGACTTACCCGCCTCCAACGGCCATACTACCATCCTCACCGTGGTGGACAGATTCTCCAAAGCCTGCCGCCTCATTCCCTTAACCAAGCTTCCCACTGCACTACAAACGGCAGAACATCTCTGCAACTGGGTATTCAGGTTGTACGGTCTACCTGAGGATATTATCTCCGACAGAGGACCGCAGTTCACCTCCCGAGTCTGGTCGGCCTTCTTCAAGGCTCTTCAAGTCAACGTGAGCCTCACGTCCGGATACCACCCCCAAGCCAATGGCCAGGTAGAACGTCTCAATCAAGATATCATCAGGTTCCTCCGGACCTACTGTCATCATCACCAAGAGGATTGGTGTCGATACTTAATCTGGGCGGAATACGCCCAGAACTCCTTACAAAAGCACTCCACGGGCTTGACTCCTTTCCAGTGCATCCTGGGTTTCCAACCACCTCTATACCCTTGGTCTGGGGAACCCACAAACGTTCCCGCCGTAGACGACTGGTTACGACGTAGTGAGGAGACATGGGACCAAGCGCACACACACCTCCAGCGAGCAGTCCGCCGCTTCAAGAGACAGGCTGACCGCCGCCGTCGAGCCGGTCCAGAGTACCAACCAGGACAATGGGTGTGGCTGTCCGCTCGAGACCTTCGTCTTCGACTCCCCTGCAAAAAACTCAGTCCAAGGTACGTTGGTCCTTTCAAAATTCTTCGACAAATCACTCCAGTATCCTACCGCCTGGCTCTGCCTAATCATTTCCGTATTGCTCCCACTTTCCATGTTTCACTCCTCAAACCCGCTGCCGACCCCACTGAGGAGGGAGGGAATCGACCCCAGGAACCGAATCCTCCACCCATCTTGGTAGAGGGCGAGGAGGCATATCGAGTACACCAACTTCTGGACTCGAGGCGCCGGGGCAGGTTGCTCCAATACCTAGTCGACTGGGAGGGATTCGGCCCAGAGGAACGTTCCTGGGTCAATGCCACGGACATTCTGGACCCCACTCTCACCACTGAGTTTCATCACAATCATCCAAGCAAACCTGCTCCTCGACCCCGTGGTAGACCTCGACGCCGTCAACATTCTCGCGCCAGGAGTCGCTCGCAGGGGGGGGGCTCTGTCACACTCTCAGAGACCACACCATCCCTCACTGGCCTCCAGAGGGCACCATCACCCGAGTATTGATTCTCACACACCTGCCACCACTGATCACTCACGCACCTGCAACCTGTTATCTACCTGCATATAAGCCCCATTCACTTCTCAAACAGTGCGAAGTCTCGTTTCCTTTGTGAACATTCTGAGCGTTTATCCCTGTATCTCTGCCTGCCTGTGTTTGACCGCCGCTGATCTGTTTATCCCGTTGTCTGCTGCCTGCCTCTCGACCCTCTGCTTCGTCCCTGGATTCTCTTCTGCTCGCTGCCAGCCCTGACCCCTTGCCTGGATTCGATAAGTGTGAGCCTGATCTTCGATGTTTATCTTGCCCGTGTCTGACCTTTTTCCTGCTTACTACCCTTCTTAATAAAACGTTGCAAATGGACCTGACTGCCTCTGGTGATTCCTCACAATATGTGTGATTAGAAATATTTTATGTGATGGGTATTTCCACATTAATGTACAGAAAAATGTAGACTAAGGATGCTCCTGTCAAAGGCCACATATCCTTAGCAAAAACTGCTAACTCAGTAGAACTAACAGTCATATTAGTTTTATCAAGTCAAACCAATCAACAGAACTAATCAGTGAAGGAAACTCGAGTGGCATTGTCTTTGCTCAACTGTTTGATTTACATGCTCATGTATCTTTCTATTCAAGAGTCTCAACTGTTGTTGTGGCCAGCGATCTCCCAGCCATGAATGGGGCTATGTCTGCAAGAGCAACTTGGGAGCCATGTCAGGCATATGCTGCGCATCTGAGAAAAGGATTCTACGCTCAAAAAACAACAACAGATCAAGTATCATTTAGGTAATGATAGTAGCTTCTTGACAGGACCCCGTCACCTTACTTCAGGTAAGTACCGTATTAAGAAGTCAGATTTAGCCAAAAAAAAAAAAAAAAAAAAAAAACCTACACTAGACAAAGGGTGCATGTCCAATCTCAGATTCAGATATCTAGGTCAGTAAAGGCTAGATGAATCTTCTAAGCTCACTCAAGGTTCGTCCGCTCTTCACAAAATCATCCTATAGCGGTCGTTAGCGTCCTTAGGGATTTGACGTGGTCGCAAAATATATTATATCGTTGTGCTACAAAGCATGGTTGTCATCAAGGCAGATCTTATTGTTAGGCGATCATGCCATTCCTGAGACGTTAATTTGGCTATCAATCGTCTTCAATTTCATAATTAAGGTTGCGCTTATTCCTTCCAATGCAAAGCCATAGCTACGCGCTTTCACTCTTCGTTACAGGCTTTCAGACGGCTTTTGGCCTTCAGCAACCCGGATCCATCACCCTGCCCTCCTCTAACAGAGTTTGTTAAATTAGTAATGTTTGCTTTTCTTTCAGATTTCTGTTTTCACATCCTGATCACGGCCAATTGTTCCTTCCTCGTCTACAATTACGAATCGTAATTTAACATTTCTTCCATCCATAGTTTGCTCGCAGGCATTCAAATTCGTGCAAGTATTTTAATACCAATTATCCAAGTCTGTTCACCGTTCCTTCTCTTTGTTTGCTACTTAAGGCATAGCCAAGACCTGTAGTAAACCTCCGATAAACGCCTGCCAATCACATTGTATCACAAAGATAAAAAATGTGTATAATTGTGCCCTTTTCGCAGGATATGTGGTGGGTCTCCGGTGTGTATGCGGGGTTTGGCTCAGAATGCCCCACAGATAATTTTGAATAGCATGTTGGAATGGTCATTTCGAGGTGATTAAGCATATCATTTTGTCTATCCCTTTGGATGTGGCAGGGCTGCTACTCCCGGCACAGGGGTCGGAGTTTCAACAGCTCGTTTGCAGCTTCAATTACCTCTCACCAACAATTTAACTTTTCACTTTGTTCCACCAGAATCATTCAAGATGGAGAGACTCAAGAAGTGTCAACATATAGACAACATTCCGAATGGTCGTTGATAAATTATGTAGCTCATCGTAGCTATCTCTAGTCACTAATTAGTTTATTCTGTCTCGATATTCTTTAAATCATGTTCTGTGGGCAGGATTCATGTAAATTTAGGTTGTGATGCACTAACCCAGGAGGAATTCGTTAGCTCCTCTCAGCGCTGTTGTAGTTTTTAAAAAGCAATTCTTAAATTAATTTCTCCCATTGCTTGAACTTTGACTGTTGTAACCTTGAAGATGTTGGTTATGCTTATACGGCAACATTTCACACTAAGTAAGTTAGAAAAGCAAATCCATCCAACCCCCTTTTTATTACTTCCTGTCCGCATGGTCTCTTTTCTATTGGTATTCAGATTGGAGCTGTCTGTTACAGCGTCATGGCTCATGCATCCAGGGGATTCACTCCAGGAGCTAAATACTCCGATTTCCCCATGGTCTTTTTCTGATTTGCGTTTCTCACCTAATTTCTTTACTCTCTTTCTTAAGAACTCGAAGAATGACTCTCAAGGCTCTGTTTCACATTATCAATTTATTAATTACTAGTAATAAATTCTGTCCCTTCTCATCTATGATTCATTTCTTAAATTCCCCTCCATTTATCCTAACTAACGGAGCACTTCTTTCTAAGCTAGTTCAGGACTCATCAGTTCTGTCCTCAAAAGCTGCAGTCTATCTCCCTCCCAGTATACTGGTTATTCCTTCAGGATCGGGGCAGCCACTACAGCAGCTGATCATGGCATTTCTACTTCAGCTATTAAGATCCTGGGCAGATGGTCTTCCTCTGCATTAGTCTATATAAGACCCGATTCAAAATCATCCTCGAAGCTCAGCAAGCTCTTCACTAAAACTGTTCAGGTAAATAACCTTTGCAACTACTGGTGGTGGTGCCATGATATTCCATTCTCACAATTGGTCTTAAATTCTGCTTGCATTTACAAATGGTCAATGAGTCATCGTCTATATGTGGCCAAGTGGCCTTGTCTTAATGTGGCCTTGTCTCTATGTGGCAGTAGTAGCCGTTGTGGTCTTGTTCCATGTGGTCTTTATGGTCTTAAAAAAAAAAAAAATAAATAAAAAAAAAAAAATCATGCAAGTGCATGATATACATGTTCAGTGTGGTCTACTGTGACCGTGTAGCCTAATGTGGCCTTGTCCCGTGGTCTTGTGGCCAGTTATGGCATGGTTCTGTGTGGCCTAGTGGCTGTGTCTCGTTGGCCTTGTATCCGTGTGGCATTAGCAGCCTTGTGGCCCAGCGGGCCTTGTCTCTGTGCGGGTCTCAAGGCCTTGTGGCATAATGTTGCCTTGTCCTAAGTGTGGCTACATGGTCTTGTGGCCCTTATGGCCTCGGTTCTGTGTGGCCTAGTGGCCGTTGTCCCTGTGTGACCTCGTCTCAGTGTGGGCTTACGATATCGCGGCCCTTGCAGCCTCATTCTATGTTCAGTGTGGTCTACTGTGACCGTGTAGCCTAATGTGGCCTTGTCCCGTGGTCTTGTGGCCAGTTATGGCATTGGTTCTATGTGGCCTAAGGCCTTGTCTATGAGTGGTTATGTCTCTGTATGGCTTTAGCAGCCTTGTGGCCCAGCGGGCCTTGTCTCTGTGTGGGTCCAGAGGCCTTGTGGCACAAGTTGCCTTGTCCTGTATGTAAAAAATGGCCAGTGGTCTGTGGCCCTTAGTGGCGCGGTTCAATGTGGCCTAGTGGCCGTTGTCTGTGTGGCTTGCTCTGTGTGGTCTATAGTGGCCTTGTGGCACAAGTTGCCTTGTCCTGTATGTAAAAAATGGCCAGTGGTCTGTGGCCTTTAGTGGCGCAGTTCAATGTGGCCAAGCGGCCGTTGTTTGTGTGGCCAAGCGGCCTTGAGGCATTGTTGCCTCGCTAAAAAATGGCCATGTGGTCTTGTGGTCCTTGCGGCCTGGTTTTGTGTGGCCTTGCGGCCTTGTCCAGTCTACCTCGTTCTATGTGCGGCATTAGAGGCCGTTGTGGCTCGTTGCGGCCTTGTCTCTGTGGTCTAGCAAGGCCATGTGGCCGGGCGGCCTTGTGTCTGTGGTCTATCATGGCCGTGTGGTCCAATGTGGCCAGTTTGCGGTCTAAGGAGGCCTGCTCTGTGTACGGCCCTAGGTGGCCTGCTCTGTGTGGTCCAATGAGGCCTGGCCCAATGTGGCATTGTCTGTGTGGTCCATCGCGGCCTTGTCTCTGTGTGGTCCAATGAGGCCTGGCCAATGTGGCTCCGTTTTGCGTGGTCCATCGAGGCCTTGTCTCTGTGCGGTCTGTTACGGCCTTGTCCCATATGGCCGGTTCTGTATGCCCAAGGTGGACTTTTCTCTGTGGTCCTATAACAGCTTTTGTTCCATGACCTGTCCCTATGTCCTAAGTTAGCCTCGTTCTCAGTTAAGTCACTATTCCACAACACTTGCTTCCCTCCAACTCATTCTCAGGGAAACTGGTTCGATCAGACGTAAGTGCGTCTCAAAACATAAGTCGCCTGGATGAAAGTGTCAGCATGGATAAATGCTAATGTACATACAGCAGCAGAACATAAATGCATAAATGCATTATTCACGTCTTCTCATAGTACCTTTCAGGCTCACTATGAAGTCGTCTCTTACTAATTAGTTATTGGCTACGAGGCTTTCCTCATTTCATGTTCATGCCCATTATTAACTCCCTTTTCTTTCTATTTTAGGCTCTACAGGATACACGACTGGTGGGTATACTTTTCTTTACCGTTCTTTGGGGGTGGGCTCCGTCCTGGTGGAATTATCTTCCACCTATTTTTGGGGGTCGGCTGCGCCCCTGCCTTCGTCTTCAGGCAGGAAATGCAGAGTCCGGACCCTCGGATTGCGAGCTATGGACGGGGCCTACGCCAAAGAACTTTATTGCTTGCTGGGCTATCAATAAATGTATTTATTGTTACAGTATTTATTCTCCCGAGTCTTTCTGGTAGAAATGGAAGCTTTAGCGTTAAGTTCTGCCAGGAAGACTCAATTGCTACGTCACTTATTACCTTCTCATCTATCCAATCGTGTCTAATACTTGCGGTATAAAAGACCAGTACTTACACATGTCTGAGTTCGCAGATGCTGACGCTTTCATTCACCTCCATCCTCCCCACCACCACCAGGATGGTCCCTTCCCCTCCATCCTCCCCACCACCACCAGGATGGTCCCTTCTCCTCCATCCTCCCCACCACCACCAGGATGGTCCCTTCCTATACCTCACAGGGGGTCGGCTGCGCCCCTGCCTTCGTCTTCAGGCAGGAAATGCAGAGTCCGGACCCTCGGATTGCGAGCTATGGACGGGGCCTACGCCAAAGAACTTTATTGCTTGCTGGGCTATCAATAAATGTATTTATTGTTACAGTATTTATTCTCCCGAGTCTTTCTGGTAGAACTAGAATACACGGAGAGCTCCAAGCACTATGACTACGTTTTGCCATGTCATGTTTTAACAAGTAGTCAACCTCATCTTTCATTAACTCACGTTTTTTTATATTTACCCGATAGGGATGTTGGCGAATAGGAGATGTACTGCCAACATCCACATCGTGCATCAAAACAGACGTTCTCTTAGGTACATCCTGAAACACAGTAAGAAAAGACTGTATTAGAGACACAAGATCATCTTTTTGACTGCCATCCAAATGTTCCATCAACGAAGGTAAGTTTTGTAGCATCTCTGAATTACCAAGACGTTTACACTGTTGTAATGAGTGACGCAATTCCAAACCATCATTATTGTTCTCCTCTAGGTCCCCTGTAGGCACAGGTACCACCAACACCACACTGGATCCTACAGACTGGACCGGGACACTAGAGGGATTGTCGGAAGAATTACGCACATGATAGGCTTTCAGCATGTTAACATGACACAAACGAGAAGAGCGCCTGCGATCTGGTGTTTTAATAATGTAGTTAGTATCACTAACTTTGTGCTCCACAACATACGGTCCAGAAAAACTGGCAGACAGTGATGAACCTGGAATTGGTAACAAAACCAGTACTTGATCCCCTGGCAAAAACGCACAGTCTTTTGCCTGTTTGTCATACTGTCTTTTCATTCGTGACTGAGAAGAAGAGAGAGACTTCTGAGCTAGCATGCGGGCAGCATGCAGCCTCTCCCGCATCTGACTTACAAAGTGTAACACATTTTTAGGGGTGCTACTAGGCGCATCAGATAAAACATGCTCCTTTAACACTTTTAACGGACCCCTAGGTGTGTGTCCGAACACGAGGTCAGCTGGGCTGAACCCCAACGATTCCTGCACTGTTTCCCTTACAGCAAACAAAACAAAGGGCACCCCCTCATCCCAATCAGCACCTGTTTCCATGCAATACTTCCTCAGCATGGTTTTGATGGTCTGGTGCCAGTTTTCAAGAGCCCCCTGACTCTCTGGATGGTAAGCGCTGGAGACCTGATGCGATATGGACAATGTTTTTAATGCAGAAGAAAACAGTTTGGACATAAAATTAGTTCCTTGATCCGTCTGGATCACTCTGGGGAGACCAAAGGTGGAAAAGAACTTGATCATACTCTTTATAATTGTCTTAGCTGTAATTGTCCAGAGAGGAATAGCCTCTGGATACCGAGTGGCACTGCACATAATGGTAAGCAGAAACTGGTTACCTGTTCGAGTTTTTGGCAATGGACCCACACAGTCAACAATCACCCGCTCAAACGGTTCTCCAATCACGGGAATCGGTTGAAGTGGCACACGAGGAACAGGTTGGTTCACTTTTCCTGCAAGTTGGCATACATGACAGGTTTTACAGTATTGCACAATGTCCGATTTTAATCCTGGCCAGAAGAAATGTCGGAGGACTCTGTTGTAAGTTTTAGTTACCCCTAAATGTCCGGACCATGCAGGGTTATGAGCCAGTGACAATACTTGCTGTCGTAGTGGAGATGGAACAACTATCTGCCAAACTGTATCCCAGTCCTCACCGGTATTATGCGCAGTCCATTTGCGCATTAGAACACCAGCGTCCACAAGGTAAGCAGCCCCCTGTACTTTTGCCTTTTCGAGAGGGACCACAGAATCAAAGCATTTATTAAGGCTGACATCCTCTTTTTGCCACTCAATCAGCTTCTCTGGTGTGATTGATGACAACACATCTAACTGGGGAGTGACTCCGCACCCCCTTTTCTCAACCTGCACAGAAGGTAACCCCTCTGGTTTAGGTTCTACATCTACAGGTTCAACCCGTTCAAGAATAGTGTCAGATAAATTCACTGTATCCCCCTGCATACGAGCCTGTGCCCGTGTTAAAACACATGCAGGGAACACTTGAGGAGACACCTTACCTCCAGCAATGTCGTTTCCTAGTAATAATGCTACCCCTTCCACTGCCAGTGTAGGCACCACCGCAACACGGAACTGACCTGAAACCAAATCAGAACGCAAGTGAACCCAGTGTAAAGGCACAGAAATTGGGTTAGCTTCAATACCACACAGAAGTATATGTGATCCACAGTATGTCTGATCAGACCATGGCAATACATCTGTAAGGATAACTGACTGAGCTGCACCAGTGTCACGTAAGATTTTAATTTCCCTCTGGTCTTCAGTTTTCCCGGTGCATGAAACACACCCTACAGACACAAACGAAGCATACAACAGGTCTGGCTTCTTTGTGAGTACCTCGCCAGCACATCTAGCTTCCTGAAAAGAAACAGATTGAGTTAAACCAACACTCTTATGGAAAGGCGGAGGTGACTTAGACTTGTTCTTTAGTAAGGAACAATCTGAGATTAAATGGCCTTTCCGGTGGCAATAAAAACATTCCCTCTCTTCTTTCCTAGGAACAGTAGAAGGATCCGAAGAGCGTGATACACCGACCGCTGATGAAACGAACGTCCTACTCTGGCTGGATGCTGTGAACACCGTTTTATGTGTTAAGGCATATTCATCGGCCAGGACCGCTGCCTGACCCAACTTCGCCACCTTGTTTTCACTCAAATGCATCACTATTCTTTCAGGTAGGTTGTTCTTAAAATCTTCCAACAATATTTGATTTCTCAAAGCCTCATAAGTGGATGTTTTATTGGCTGCACACCAGCGATCAAACAAGGACTCCTTGTCCCTGGCAAACTCAACAAATGTTTTACTACCGCTTTTCTTATAGTTTCTAAATCGTTGTCTATAAGCCTCTGGCACCAGCTCATAGGCACGCAGTACAGTAGCTTTAACCACATCATAACGCAAGCTATCCTCTATGGAGAGAGAGGCCACAACCTCCTGGGCCTTCCCAGTTAGCTTACATTGGAGAAGTAGAGGCCAAACCTCTTTTGGCCACTGTAAGGCAGCAGCTACCCGTTCAAAAGCGGAAAAATATGAGTCTACCTCAGACTCACGGAATGGGGGAACAACCGCAATATTCCTCCCTACATCAAAATGACCTGACTTGCCAACTGAGTAAGGAGACACCCCAGCCTCAAGCTCCATTCGCCGAATGTGAATTCGAGCTTCCTTGTCTGCCTCTATTTTTCTCATTTCTATCTCATACCTCCTTTTGTCTTCCCTGTCTTTTTGGTCTGCTTCTTGACGGGCTGTTTTCAGCTTTAGCCGAGCGACCTCTACAGACTCAGGGACCACAGGAGAAAATGGGTCATACTTTGGCAGAGTTCGAGGCACCGGAGCATCCCTATCCCCCACACCGCCCTTCTGCCGTGCAGGCGAGAGATTCTCTACGACACCCTCGTCCTCCCCTTCATCTTCTATTTCCACATCCTCCACAGCCATAACTCCTGCCCTTGACAGACTCAATAAATGGCTTTTAATTACTGCTACTAGATTCGCTTTACGAGCCTGCCTATCAATTGTTAGATTATAGTAGTCTGCTAGTGAAAATAGATCCACCTTACGCAGATTACACAATGACCCCAATGAGGGCTCTGCAATAAAGCCTGCCACATCTGAAGTAGACGCCATACTCACCCCAACTCCAGTACACTATTCAGTACACTCTTAAACTATTCAGACAACTACAAATACTACCCAACTATAGGACAGAACAACCACTACTATGCCAAACGACACTACTAAGCCTTTTCACACCTCAACACCACACCCCAATCACCAAGCATCAAGTGGTCCGAGCAACGGGGCACCAAGATCCCGGACGAGCCCCCATCTGTTACATTCCAGCCCCCAAAAGGGAGGGGAACCTGATAACCCACCGCTCGGGCCCACAAATGCTAGCAAAGGAGGTATGGAGTCGTGGTGCGAGAAAAGGACACAAATTCCAAATACCGTACAAATTAAGCTTTTATTTTTGCCACGGTAATAATGTGAATGATAAACAATAATAATTTTCAGGGAGAAAGGGGAGAGCTGGACGAACCAAAGAAAAGAAATAAACAAAAGATACCCCACCGGTAACCTATTCTAATTATACACATCACCTATCTGGCACACGATCAAGGCGCCCTAACCAAACTTACAGATGGTGGTCCGCCCAGGTCTACCTGGTGTTTCTAGACAGAAAAGTATGCCTACGGGTGATGTATACCCCGGGGTAGCTCTAAATCTACTCCCCCAACTCCCTATAAACAATAAAGAAAAAAGAAAAAGTTAACACAAATAATAATAATAATAATTCACAAACATCAAATGCTCAGTCCTGCTGTTCATAAGTTCCAAAAATGGAACACAAAACTAGATTTACTAGCTAACAAACCAGATTAAAACATTGTCAAAGCATTGTCAAATGTTCCAATCATAATCTCAATAGACAACAATAAAGTTATCTACAAGTCACAAACATACCCACAAAGGGATACCAACCACACCAACAGCAGGAGCAGAGAGCAGAGCAGAGCAGAGAGTGAACCGATTCAAAACTAGGCTTTTTAAAGAACCCAGCCAGCTGCAGCCACTGACGAGCGGGAGGAGTTCCAAGATCCAATCAGCCGTTGAACCACCAATCAGCTGCCGGAACTGTTACAGAAGTCATCTTACCTGTTAGAAGAAATACAAACACAAAAACCACAAGCAATGCCAGAAAAGAATCACCATAATACGTACCCAGCTCTCTATACATCTATAGATTTCAGAATACGGATGCCCTGCAGCCTCAGCGGGGCTATAGCTGCATCCATACACTTCGTGAACGTGCGGGGTGACAATGCTAGGCCGAACGGAAGAACCCGATATTGGTACGCTTCGCCCCCGAAAGCGAACCTCAGGAACTTCCTGTGTTGAGGGAGGATGGATACATGGAAGTAAGCGTCCTTTAGATCTATCGTGACAAACCAGTCCACGGATCTGATTTGTGACACGATCTGCTTGAGAGTGAGCATCTTGAACTTGAGCTTCCCTACAGTGCGATTTAAGAGACACAGATCTAGAATGGGACGCAGCCCCCCATCTTTTTTCGGAACGATGAAGTACCGGCTGTAGTATCCTAACTCCCTGCTGGGTGGAGGAACCCGTTCTATAGCCCCTTTTTGCAGCAGAGTTTTTACCTCCTGTTCTAATACCAGAGCCTGCTCGGGGCCCACCACAGTGGGCAGAACCCCTCTGAACCGAGGTGGACGCGTTCTGAACTGAATAGCGTACCCGTTCTTTATAATATTCAGGATCCACTGAGAAACATTGGGAAGCATTTCCCATTCCGTCAGGAACTCTACTAAGGGAACCAGCCTCTCGAGGCTGGCCTCTGGATGAACATCCCGAGTGAAAGACACAGCGCCCTGTAACATACTTGCAGGAAACAGCTGGTCTGAGCACTCCACAACCCTCCTCGGAGGGGGCGAGCGTCCCTCGGGAAATCGCTCGCCGAGTCTCTCTACGCCCTGTATAGGCAGGGTTAGTAGAACAGACCCCTGAGGGCATCAAGAAAGACAGGGCACCGTGTTCTTTTGCGGTGAACTCAAGTCTTTCCCGATGGGGACCACCCTCAGAGTCCTGACGTTCAGCCCATCAGGACTTTTTCGACGCGGCCTTCCTGGCGACAATGACTGTCCTCAGATCAGTCCTGCCCCGAGAAGGCCGCGCCGGAGAGCGCCCCGCCTCGTCCCTCCAGTTTCTCTGCGGGGGGGCACGAGACGCGACACTCCGCTTCTGCTGTGCTCTTTTGGAAGACGAGCTCGACGGCTGGGGCTGCCCTCGTTCAGCAGCCCCAGTGACACGCACCTTTAGAGGGATAAACTTATGAAAGGCAGCCGCCTGTTTTTTCTCTTCCTGGAACCTCTCCGTGACAGAGTGAAGAGCGTCACCGAAGAGGCCCGCAGGCGAAACAGGAGCATTTAAAAGGAGAGTCTTGTCTTTTTCTTTCATAGAGGTTTGACTCAACCATAAGTGTCTTTCTGTGGCCACCATGGCTGCCATAGACCGACCAATAGATTTTGCAGATTCTCTGGTGGCACGAAGAGTGAGATCAGCAGTCTGCCTGAGTTCGCTAATCATATCTGCAGAAATTTCTCCCCCCTCACACACATCTTTGAGCAGGTCGGCCTGATAAGCCTGCATAATAGCCATCGTATGCAAACATGCAGCCGCCTGCCCAGCCGCCGAGTAAGCCTTCCCCACCAACACAGAGGTATTTTTTAGTGGTCTAGATGGAAGAGCCGGTGCTTTAAGTGAAAACGACGAAGCAGGAGAGAGATAGCTCGCGAGTGTCTCCTCCGCCTTCGGCATCGTCACATAACCAGCAGATTTAGCACCAAAAATGTTACCATAAGCATTGGACTGATTTGTGTAAATTCTGCTTGAAACCGGTCTAACCCAGGTCTTTGAAACCTCAGCATGAAGATCTGGGAAGAACGGTAAGCACCGGCGAGAAGGTTGAGGTCGTGCAGACAGAAATCTATCATCTAGTTTGCTTTTAATTCTAGAATCCTGTCTATCAGCTGGCCACTCGATACTGAGCTTTTCAACAGCCCGAGATAACACATCCATCAAACCTTCTTCATTTGCAGTATAATGTGACAAACTAGTTTCCTCTGATGCAAAACTTTCGACATCCAGCTCCTCAGAACTGGATAATCTCAATTCAACATCATCATGTGCCTCCACCCGGGCAGAAGTAACCGCCGCAGCGCGTGCTTCCAAAGCCGGGTGAGAGGCACTGGATCCCGCCGGAGAAAGCTGAGATGGGGCGGGGCCCATCTCAACGTCGCCGGTGAGATCCATCTGCGCACCCCAAGACAAGCGCCGCCGCTCTGCCTCAACAGAAGCGGGACCCGAGCCTTGGGGAGCTCGCAGCAAACCACTCTCCTCGAAGAGCGATCGCCGCGAGCGCAGAGTTCTCAGAGGAAAGCGCTCGCAATGCTCACAATCGACTCCCTCGAGAGCCGACTGGGCATGCTGCACTCCCAAACAAGCCACACATAGCTCGTGTGAATCCCCACCCGTGATGTATCGTGTACAGGGGGGAACACACTTCTTATACTGCTCGCTCATATTGTTTTTTTTATATAATATATATATAGTGATAAACTCCTGACAGAACAGACAAACACAATCGACAGATTCAGACACACACAGAGCTTGCTGAAGTAACAAAAGCTGGCGTATTGTGTGCTCAGGGGATATTTATAGCTTCCTGGTCGATGACGTCACTCGCCGTACGCTCATTCTCTCCATTGACTGATTTCATTCATGCTTCAGACGCGTCACGCTGGTTTGCATACGATGGCTATTATGCAGGCTTATCAGGCCGACCTGCTCAAAGATGTGTGTGAGGGGGGAGAAATTTCTGCAGATATGGTAAATGGTAAATGGACTGCATTTATATAGCGCTTTCACAGACCCAATGGCCACCAAAGCGCTTTACAATTTGCCTCACATTCACCCATTCACTCACTCATTCATACACCGACGGCGGTGTCAGCCATACAAGGCGCCATCCAGCTCGTCGGGAGCAGCTGGGGTTAGGTGTCTTGCTCATGGACACCTCGACACTTGGTCAGGTGGAACCGGGGATTGAACCACCAACCTTCTGGTTTGTAGACAACCTACATGAACCACTGAGCCACTGCCGCCCCTTATGATTAGCGAACTCAGGCAGACTGCTGATCTCACTCTTCGTGCCACCAGAGAATCTGCAAAATCTATTGCCGCTGTCAGAAGAAACTGATATGGGTGACTGTATTCTAAGTCGTGGCATGGGTTTAACTGTTTTGCCCATACCGTTACATAAGTTGGTCCTGGACTGTGAACTGGTGAAAGGAGAGGTAGCCGTAGGTGTGCGTCCAGCGTTGCCCATTGAGGGGATTCATTTCATTCTGGGTAACGGGCTGGCTGGTAGCCGTGTTTGGGCTGACACTCCTCCCTTGCCAGTTGTTACATCTTGCCCAGTTAAGTCTGTTATTGACCATATTGCCGCTGACTTACCTCAAGTTTTCTCAGCCTGTGTAAGTACCCGAACTATGAGTCTGCTGAGTTGTTATAGGAACAGCAAAGTGACTCTTCCCTTAAAGAAATGTTTGGCTGTGTGGTATCTGCTAAGGAGATCAACAGTGTAGCAAGTGGGTATTTTGTCCAAAATGGCTTGTTGCTCAGGAAATGGTTGATTCTGGGTACTGACTTTGTTGGAGATGCTGTTGTTCAGTTGGTGGTACCGACTAAATTTCGTCCTCTTTTTTTAAAAGTCGCTCATGATGAGAGTGGGCACTTTGGTGTGAAAAAGACTTCTCTTAGCATCTTGAAGCATTTCTTTTGGCCACGGATGAAAAGAGATGTTGCAGCATACATTAAGACATGTCATGTGTGTCAGCTAACAGGAAAGCCCAATCAGTCTGTTAAACCTGCTCCATTACAACCCATTCTGGTTGTGAATGAACCATTTGAGCACCTGATTATGGACTGTGTGGGTCCGTTACCATGCTCTAAGTCTGGCTGTAAATATCTACTGTCTGTGATGTGTCAAAATACTCGGTATCCTGCTGCATATCCATTGAGGGCAATTACCACTAAGGTGGTAGTGAAAGCTCTAAGTCAGTTCATTTCGGTCTTTGGCATTCCGAAGGTCATCCAGAGCGATCAGGGGTCCAATTTCTCTTTGCACGTTTGGTCAAGTCTTGAAGTTGTTGTGTGTCCGTCATAACCAGTCATCAGCCTATCATGCACAGAGTCAGGGAGCCTTGGAAAGATTCCATCAGACTTTGAAGTCTCTCCTGCGTGCATACTGCACAGAGCTGGATAGAGACTGGGAGGAGGGTCTTCCTTGGCTTATGTTGGCTGCAAGAGAAGCTGTGCAGGAAAGTACAGGTTTTAGTCCTAATGACTTGGTTTTTGGACACAAAGTGCGTGGGCCCTTGGCTGTTTTAAAGGATGGCCTGGTGAAGGCGGAACCGCCCAGAAATTTGGTTGATTTTGTCAATGGCTTTAAGCATCGTCTGTTTGTAGCAGGTGAAATGGCGAGGGAGAAATTGCAAGTGTCACAGAGTAAGATGAAAAACATCTATGATTGCCGTACGGGGCATCAAGAGTTTAGTCCAGGAGATCAAGTTCTTGCACTGATGCCTGTTGTGAGCTCGCCGTTTCAGGCTTAATATGCTGGTCATTATACAGTTGTTGAGAAAAGGTCTGACCTGAATTACATAATTGCAACACCAGGACGGAAAAAGTCAACACAGTTATGTCATGTCAACCTTCTCAAGCCATATTATAAACGTGAGGCGGAGGTAAGCCAGACAGTGAGAGACGAGGTGCATCCTGTTCTGCTTGTGAGTTCGGTGTCAGAATCACAGGAGTCAGATGGAGTGCCAGAACCAGATGACAGTTTGTTGTATGGTCGTCTAAAAAATTCTGAGACACTTTGTAACCTTGATAGTCTGTTGTTGCATTTGACTGAGTCTAAGCGTGGTGAGTTGTCTGATCTGATACAGAAATATCCGTGTCTATTTCTACCATGTTCCTACATGCACAAATTGGATCGAACATGATGTTGATGTTGGAGATGCACAACCAATTAAGCAGCGCTTTTACCGCATGTCTCCAGAGAAACTTAAACATCTAGACTCTGAAGTTGCTTACATGCTGGAAAATAATATTGCAGTCCCGTCAGCTTCTAGTTGGTCTTCACCGTGTATTTTGGTTCCAAAGGCCGATAAATCGCCTAGATTTTGTACAGACTTCAGAAAGGTAAACTCAGTCACTAAACCAGATTCCTTTCCGCTGCCGCGTATGGACGACTGTATAGATCAGGTTGGTTCTGCCAAATTTGTTAGCAAGTTTGACTTGCTTAAGGGATATTGGCAGGTTCCGTTGTCTGCGCGTGCTCAGGAGATGTCGGCCTTTGTTACACCATCTGGACTCTATTCTTATAGAGTCATGCCGTTTGGTTTGAGGAACGCTCCAGCGACATTCCAACAACTGATGAATTGCGTTGTGTCAGGTTTAGAAGGTTGTTCTGTTTACCTAGATGATCTGGTTATTTATAGTGACACATGGCACGCTCATCTTAAATGCATTCAAGCTTTGTTTGGCAGGTTGTCTGAGGCACGTCTGACTGTCAATTTGGCCAAATGTGAGTTTGCGAGAGCAACTGTGACGTATTTGGGACATGTAGTGGGGCAGGGCCATGTAGCTCCGGTCCAGGCCAAAGTCAGGGCAGTAGAACATTTTCCTGTGCCTACAATTAAAAAAGAGTTACAACGGTTTTTGGGTCTAGTCGGATACTACAGGAGTTTCTGTAAAAACTTCTCTACAGTTGTTTTTCCTCTGACTGAGTTGTTGAAGGCTAAGGCAAAGTTTGTGTGGTCTAATGAGTGTCAGCAAGCCTTTGAGAACATTAAGTCTCTGTTGTGTTCGTCTCCTGTGTTGATAGCACCACAGTTAGATAAAACATTCATGCTCCAAGTAGATGCAAGTCAGGTTGGTGCAGGTGCTGTTTTGTTGCAGGAGGATGGTCAGGGAATGGCAAGACCAGTTAGCTTCTTTTCCAAAAAATTCAACCGTTATCAGCTGAATTATTCAGTGATAGAGAAAGAAGCACTGGCACTTGTTTGGGCTTTGCAGCATTTTGAGGTGTACATTGGAGGGGGACAACTTGTTGTGTACACAGACCACAATCCGCTGACATTTTTACAGTCACTGAAATGTCCCAATCAGAGACTCATAAGGTGGTCGTTGTTTCTGCAAGCCTACGCACTAGAGATTAGACATATTAAAGGAGTGGACAACGTAATAGCAGATGCGTTGTCACGTGCCCCTCTGCTCTAAGTTATTATGTGACGGGCCCTGTGTGATCCAGTGAGGCCTCTCTGTGGGAGTGATACCTCTGTGGTTGTTAATCATCTTTGTTCTATTGAGGTGATTGCTGATTGGGTGCACCTGGAACCTGTGAACCAGGGGAGATAAAGCTCCACTTGGTCAAACTACACTCCCTTCTCTGCAATCTAGACGTCAACCATGGCCTGATCATCCCGACTGCCAAATCTTGTTTTGAGTTTATTTATGTTACAGAGCTATACTTTCCACATTTAAGTAGTTATGTTTAGTTACTCTTTTGTTAAATAAATCACTTTTGACCATTTATGCTGTCTCATTCCCTCTTTTGTCATGACCCTTGAGCCAGGTTGTGACACCGGTGGTACCACCCGGCAAGTCCAAGGAAGCGCTGAACCTCTTTGATGTTACAAGGTACTGGGTACGCACGAATGGCTTCTACCTTACTCGGGTCTGTGGAAATACCATGAATGTTCACCACATGTCCAAGGAATGTCAACTCCTGAAGACAAAATGTGCTCTTCTTCAAGTTGATAGTCAAACCTGCTGTCTGCAAACGGTGGAGAATAGATTGGAGATCGAGGAAGTGCTGGTCTATAGATTGTGACTAGACTATAATATCATCAATGTAGACAAAGCATATGTTACCTCGTAATTTCCCCAAAACCATCTCCATCAGTCTTTGAAATGTCGCTGGAGCATTTTTTAACCCAAAAGGCATGACTGTAAACTGATATAACCCTGATGGAGTGATAAAGGCAGTCATTGGTTTGCTTTCTGGACTCACTGTCACCTGCCAGTAGCCACTGTTGAGGTCAATTGTAGAAAAAATTGATGCACCTAACCAGGTCTCCGAAAGACAAATAAAGTCCAAGTTCGATTCAGTACTGGTTCGATTCAGTACAAAGCCAATCTCCTTTGGGTGTGTACAAACAGGTCAAACAGGAACGTCAGGATTTCTTCAGGTAAAATGTATTCAAAATGGACCTGCATTGAACTTTGAATAAAACACAAAAGAACAATTAAAATACAAAACTATTAATTATAAACTATATGTCAAAATGCTTATACATGTTTTATTTATTGCTCTTTATTTGTCAGAGAGTTTCTCCAGGGTCTGTCATGTTGAAATCAAATCAAATTTTATTTATGTAGCACAATATTTATTTATGTAGCACAATAAAAACAACAGTAGTTGGCCATTGTGCTGTACAACAGAATAAATATCTAAAAAACAAAAGAGGTAAGCTTAGTTTTGGCCATTTAAAGTCAGCATGAAATTAAAATTGCCCCTTTTCTTAACCCTCATGTTGTGTTTGGTCATTTTGACCTAGAGGATTTTCCTGTACCTGAAAATGCTAGTTAATGTTGTTTAATGACTTAAATATACTGACTGTAACACTTGATGTTCCCAGTCAAATGAACGGCCTATCAAAATTGCTTGTGAATCTCTCATGCCCTTTTAAAGGTGCATATATTGCAATATGCAGATTTAACCCTCTGGGGACCAAGGGTTTTTTGAGGCCCTTGGGATGTTTTGACATGCACTGACATTTGTGCTTTTTTCAGTTATTTATAAACATGTTAATGGCAACGGTGTAAATTCACTCTATATAGCACAAACGGGGCTACCATAATCTTTGAGCAACATGTATTTACATGTTTGTATTTTTGAGAGAATATTATTTATGCATGGTTATTGAAAAACTTAAAAATAAAAGTTTCTGAAATAAGGCCACAAAACACATATTGATTATCTCTTCACAAGACTTTTGAAAATTGTATCACAGAGCCTAGAATATTTGCTCCAAAACTATGTGAGAATCATCCTGACTACTCATTCAGATAAGTCAATAAAGTCTTTTAGAATGTGTATGACGTGTTTAGTGTGAGAAAGCTTTATGCGGGGAGGCGTGATCTCTCATTAATATGTATGGCATTTCACACCTGAGAAAGACAAAGACCCTCCCATAATGGCCCTATTAGGTGCTATCAGGCCCTATCATTAGGAGGAGCCTTGCACAAAGAATGAGGAGATTTAAAAAAGAATGGCTTTTAGATTGTTTGGATTTAGAATAAGTGAAAACACCCATGCTAAAGTTGACTAAAAAGAGGAATAAAAAATCTTAATGCCTTAATTTAAAAAATGTGGAAAACTCCAACCTTTAGGGAAATGAATAATGTCCCTGAATTCTTTGTGAAAGAATAATATATCGCAAATAATTAAATGTTCTTCTTTAAAATACAGGGTGCATACTCTGGACACTTCTATCACACACCCTTCACCATATAGACATGGTTTTATTTCAGTTCAAAGTTAGAGTTGGAAACATCTTGAAAAGAAAATAGTCTTTTTCCATAAATGTCTTAGTTTGATCATACATATTTCAAAGTTGAGGATTCATTATTTTCATATAGCTTGCATTGGAACAAACATCTTAGTTGATTAGTTTATTGACAAAACATAAGCTTATTTGATGTCTTTATTTTGAAGCTTATTTTAAGCTTATTTGATGCTTATTTGATTTGAAAAACTTTATCCAAAACTAGTCAAAGAAATGTTATTTTATTTCGTCTGTAAGTGCGTATCTGTGCGTTCATTCATTCACACACACACACACACACACACACACACACACACACACACACACACACACACACACACACATACACACACAGAAACATGATTCACAAAACAGTAGGCTATGCTATTTTTCCGTTTACAGACACTAACGTTATTCTATATCGCGATTAGAACAAAGCACAAAACACTTACACTTCTCAGCTGAATCTGTTGCTCCTCCTCGAAGTGAAACCAGCACTTGTTCTGTGGTAAATGTCCCAGGATTATTCCTCATAGCCGCGCAAGACGAATCTTAATCTGACTAAAAAATATTGTGTGTTTACAGCATTTGCCTGGGGGCGTTTATCTATTTTGCAAATGGCCTCAACACATTATCTTATGAATAGCGAGCTGAGACAGGAGAAACTGTACTTCTCTTTAGTTTCAGACAGATTACATTGCAGGAGAATATTTGTTTTAAATGTGAATTGTTTTATTTAAAAGTAGAAATTTAAAGCGTTCTTTAGACGTATGTTTCATGTTTGTGTGATAAGTATTAGCGGAGTTTCCGTTCATTTTCCAGACATGTTTCAGAAAGATTTTTGCGGAGACAGAGTGAGCTGAAAGCGCACCCTGTTTATTTTATTTATTTAAAAAAAAACACACAAGGTTTTGATGTTAATGTGAGTGTACACAAAAAAAAGAAGACCCTCTATAGTTTATAATCATGTATTGATTTTATTTATATGACCATAAATGACGGAGTATTTTAAGTCTATGTTGCTGCTATGTGAAAAAAAAACAGCAAAACGCACGGGCGCGTTCTTGGTCCCCAGAGGGTTAAATCTCAAAGCTTATTGAACACTGATGAGAATATTGCTTTAGAATAAATTATTTTTACGGGCGTCGAATAGGTTGTGGGATGGCGTCCATGAAGTGCCTATTCGTCCACCTTGCAGCCTAAATGACAGGAACCTCCCCCCCCCCCCCCGAAGATTCGTCAAATGACGAACCACAAACAACCTATTCGTCCACCTAGGTGCCTATTTTTCATTAATTCGTCCACAGAGTGCCTAAACGTCCCCCTAACTGACTACTCTTCACCATAGTCTATCTCACGTCCCACGAACAGCCTATTTGTCCACCTAGGTGCCTATTTTTCATTAATTCGTCCACAGAGTGCCTAAAGTGCCACCTAAGTGACTACTCTTCACCATGGTCTTCCTCACGTCCCACGAACAGCCTATTCATCAACCTAGGAGCCTATTTCCAACAATTCGTCCACAGAGCGCCTAAAGTGCCACCTAAGTGACTACTCTTCACCGTGGTCTTCCTCACCTCCCACGAAAAGCCTATTCGTCCACCTAGGAGTCTATTTCCAACAATTCGTCCACAGAGTGCCTAAAGTGCCACCTAAGTGACTACTCTTCACCGTGGTCTTCCTCACGTCCCACGAACAGCCTATTCATCCACCTAGGAGCCTATTTTTCATCAGTTCGTTCCAGGGGCCCCAAAGTTTGCATTCTGGTAGCCTAGGGTCCACACTGCCACATACAGGGAGGACAGGTCTCTAGAGTTCAGGGAAAAAAATTGCACCCACCTAGGACCCTGAAACCCGGGATCCTGAACCGGGGGCCCCTGGACTACCACATTGTCAAATTTGGAGCCCCTGCGACCTTTCGTTCCCAAGATACACCCGGTCAAAGTTACAAAGGAAGTTGCCATATCTCAGAAACGAAGCCGACTTGGAGCTCCAAGTCGGCGTGGTTTCCAGATACACCCGGTCAAAAGCTGGACAGGAAGTGGCCGTATCTCAGGAACGAAGCCGACTTGGGGGGTTCATACTCTGGGGTCATAGGGGGACCATGGGTATCTCCCCACACCCGGAGTTTGGAGCTCCAATTCGGCTAAACATCCGAGATACACCCGGTCAAAGCTGGACAGGAAGGTGCCGTATCTCAGGAACGAAGCCGACTTGGGGGTCCTTGCTCTGGGGTCATAGGGGGACCATGGGTACCTCCCCACGCCCGGAGTATGGAGCTCCAACTCGGCTTGGTTTTCAAAACACACCCGGTCAAATCTGAACCGGAAGTGGCCGTATCTCGGAAACGGAAGGTCTCAGGAGCTGGCGACGGTGGGGTCCGAAGGGGCCCTATGGGCCACCCTCATGCCCGGAGATTGGAGCTCCAACTCGGTCTTAACTCCCAAGATACACCCGGTTATACATAAGGGACTTTTGGACAAAACGGTCTATATCTCGGAAAGGACGGGTCCCAGCGGGTCGTCCTTCGGGATGGTGAGGGGCCTCTAGGGGCCCTCTCAGACCCCAGAGTCCCGAGCCTCTAGGACCCTTCCTTCTGAAGTGCACCCTTTCCTGTTAGCCCCCATATCTCGGCCTGTGGGGGGCTAGAAGCACGGGCTAGGGCGCGTTGGAGAGGGCCCCTGGGGACCTTACTTTGACCCGAGTTTGGTGTCGCTACGCGGCTGGGTCCCCTAGTTATAGCCGTTCAAAGTTTGGAGCCCACCTGCAACTTATTTGACGGAGCCCTGTAGGCTGTCCGTGGCCATTGCAATAAAAGGTCATGTTTCATAAATAAAGTTGTCATTTGTGGTCAAACCCACTGTACACCACTCAGGGGACACAGCACAACACACTGATGTACATTGCTGATATTAATTATGCAAAATTTGCATAAAACAATACTGTGCATGGACAGCCTACAGGGGCCCTGTCGAATAAGTTGCAGGTGGGATGTTGTTTTTAACTTAGACATTTTCAGCCGACGAATCCCCGTAATGAATAGGGGAATTCAGCATATGTGCTGAAGTCCAACCTGCAACTTATTTGATGGAGCCCCTGTAGGCTGTCCGTGGACATTGCAATAAAAGGTCATGTTTCATAAATAAAGTTGTCATTTGTGGTCAAACCCACTCTACACCACTCAGGGGACACAGCACAACACACTGATGTACATTACTGATATTAATTATGCAAAATTTGCATAAAATCATACTGTCCACGGACAGCCTACAGGGGCTCCATCAAATAAGTTGCAGGTGGGATGCTGTATTTAACTTAGACATTTTCAGCCGACGAATCCCCGTAATGAATAGGGGATTCCAGCATATGTGCTGAAGTCCCACCTGCAACTTATTTGACGGAGCCCCTGTAGGCTGTTCGTGGACATAGTGATGAAGAATAGGCTGTGAGGTGGCACTTTAGGCTGTTCGTGGACATATTGATGAAGAATAGGCTGTGAGCCCACCTGTAACTTATTCTGGACAAAAGTTTGGCCCCAAATTGTCGTCCACGCCTCGTCAGGGGCCCCTGGGACCGTGTCTAGAGCCTCGTGTCCCTTCAACCCGATTTCGTGCTTAATTGGCCCACTTGTCCACGAACAGCCTACATTAAATAGGTTGCAGGACGGACGTCTGGAAAGCAGGGGTCAAAAGGTCGCAGGGGCTCCAAATTTGATACGGTGGTATTCCAGGGGCCCCTTGGCCAGGATCCTCGGTTTCATGGTCCTAGTTGGGTGCAAAAAATTTCTCTGCATTCTAGGGACTCTTTTGGAGAGGGTTTTTCTGTCTATGAGCGCAAGAGGCCTTTGTGATTCAGGATCTCGGGTTTCAGGGGCTTAGAGGGGGGCAAAAAATTTCCCTGCGCTCTAGGGACTCGTCCTCCTAGTATGTGCGAACAGCCTATGTTAAATAGGTTGCAGAACGGACGTCTGGAAAGCAGGGGTCAAAAGGTCGCAGGGGCTCCAAATTTGACATGGTGGTAGTCCAGGGGCCCCCGGTTCAGGATCCCGGGTTTCATGGTCCTAGGTTGGTGTAAAAAAATTCTCTGTGTTCTAGGGACTCGTCCTCCTAGTATGTGGCAATGGGGCCCCCAGGCTACCAGGATGCGAAGTTTGGGGCCCCTCGGACCCCGGGGGGCCGAACAGTAGCCGAGGACACGTGTAACTTATTGCATGCGTTTTTATAGGTGGTTCGTGGACAGTGGACACTTAGGTGGATGTTTAGGCTGTTCGCGGGACGTGAGGAAGACCACGGTGAAGAGTAGTCATTTAGGTGGCACTTTAGGCACTCTGTGGACGAATTAATGAAAAATAGGCGTCTAGGTGGACGAATAGGCTGTTCGTGAGACGTGAGGAATACCACGGTGAAGAGTAGTCGGTTAGGGGGACGTTTAGGCACTCCGTGGACGAATTGGTGAAAATAGGCACTTAGGCGGATGTTTAGGCTGTTCGTGGGACTGGCCCCTCAGCACAGCTCAACAGTGCCCCCAGAGGTGTCATCTAAGTGCCTATTGCGCAATCTTGCGTCCTAAACGTCGTTAGGACAAAACATCCAAATCGGGCGCTATTTAAGTGTGAATATGGATCCAAATGTAGCCTACGATCCCTTGTACAGCCTTTTCGTCATCTGGCAACTTATTTGAATGGGCCGAGATCCAACGAAGCACCTATGAGTCCTAGCTCTGAATAGGGAACGAGACGCTGCGTTCACTGCCAAACTCCTCGCGCTGCCGACAAGCTTCCTTTTTCGGCAGAGAAATCTGAGGAGCAGATGATGCGCACGCTAATATAATATGACGACGTAAGAGCGCCAAGGCGGCGCCCGCGCCATCAGCCAATGGATTGGAGTGAATCGTGATTCTATATGGGCTTCAGACAATCGTTCTGACGTGTAATTTTACACGTGAAATGCAGCCTAACCTTGGAGCGTTTTGTCTTCGGCATCTTCAATAATCCCCTCGCTATCAGCAGACGTTCCGGGAGTCTCCCGCATATTGATAACGGCTCCCTGATGCCCGCAAATTAGTTAAAATCTCCCGGAACGCTTGAGCGAGCGAGCAAAAGCGCGCATGTGAGACAGAACAGACAGTGCTCCAATAAACCGTATAGTGCGTGCACGGCGGAGAGAGAGAGGGAGAGAGCGAGAGACTTTGCGTGTGTGCGCCTTATGCCACAGAGACTCAGGCACCGAAATTTTCGTTCTTATTCGGTCTGGTTACTACCGTTTACGTCAGAACCGGTTCCCTATTGGCACCGCGTTTCGGTACACAACCCTAGTCTTTACTGTGTTTACTGTCAGGGCCGAGCTCTGGCAGAATCTCTGCAGGAGGTTAAGGTGCTGCTGCAGACCTTCTTTAGTAGGTGAGAGTAACACTAAGTCATCTGCATACAGCAGACCTCTGATCTCGGTGTTGTTCAGGGTGAGGCCAGGTGCCGTGGAACTCTCTAATTGCTTTGCTAATTCATTGATATATAGATTGAAGAGAATTGGACTGAGATTGCATCCCTGCCTCAGTCCCCGGCCCTGGGAGAAGAACGCTGTTTGTTTGTTTCCAATCTTTATGGCACATTCACTTTTTGTATACATGTTCTTAATCAAATCATGTTTTTCCTCTAATGCCACTTTCAAGTAGTCTGTAGAAGAGGCCCTCGTGCCAGATGGAATCAAAGGCTTTCTGGAAGTCAACAAAACAGGCATATACCTTTCTTTTCTTAACCCTCTGGGGTTCTTCGGACCAAATGGACCCGAAGAATTTAAATAAAAAAATGTGTAAAATCATAGCTTCATCGGAATGGTCCGAAATTTGGTGACTTTGTTGGTACTTGGTATATGGACACCCAAAAAAATTGGGGACAGGATTTGAATAGTCTAAGTGGTTGTAAAAAAAATGGTCACACTCAGGGTCTTCGGGTCCAAATGGACCCGCCATAGGAAATGAATGGGAAATTGACAAAAATGTGACAATACAGAGTTGTTTTGTGCGTACAATCAACAAATCAGCCACGATCCAGAAAAAAAGCACACAACAGTGAAGGGGTGAATCTATAAAACATCAAGAGTGCAAAACAGACACATCCACACACACACACACACACACACACACTTTTATACACAAACACACTAATAAATTCAGATTACATAAATATGTTTTGAAAAATCACAGCTTCATCGGAATGTTACGAAACTAGGTGACTTTTATGGTATTAGGTATGTGAACAAACAAAAAATATTGAGGTCATGATCCAAGCATGCTAAGTGGTCGTCACACTTCTGCTCTTTGGTAAAAAATGACCCCCATAGGAAATGAATGGGAAATTGTCAGAGTTTTTTTTTTTTTGCATACAATCTACAAATCAGCCAGGATGCAGAAAAAAGGACTCAACAGTGAAGGGGTGAATCTCTAAAACATCAAGAGTGCAAAACAGACACACACACACACACACACACACACACACACACACACTGTATTATATATTTATAATAATCTGTATTATAAAGTAAAACTGGCACTTCAAATTACCATTTAAACCAACCAAACAAACAAAAAACAAGACAAAAATAGTCTTTGAGAATCTGTTATTATATTTTAAAATCAACAACCTGAAAAAAATTGTCAAAGATGTGCAAAACTCACAAGAATTCTGAACCCTTTCTACAGAGAGCTGTAAATCCACTAGTGGTAAAAATGTGCTATTGCGTGATAAAAATGCTCAGTGTGTCCAGCAGATGGCATCCATCTCATTTCAAAAATTGTTTTCATGAGGCCTAGGCTTGACTCTAAAATGAAATACAGCTTAAAAAAAAAATAAAAAAAAATACATATTTATAAAAAAATTATATTATATTCAATGGGAAAAAATGGGTCATAATTATTGCATAAATATTAATTATAAATCATAAAATTTTCTCAAAACACCAAAAAATAAAAGAAAAAAATATATAAAAAACAAGTAAAAAAAATATATATGATTTTCTTTTAATAAATATGAATCAAACCCTTCCGGACCATTTGGTCCCGAAGACCCTGAGTGTGACCCTGAAATGAAGGACCCCAGAGGGTTAATGTTTAATTCTTGATCAATTAGAGTCTGGAGTGTAAATATATGGTCCGTTGTGCGGCAATTTGGCAAAAAAAACAATTTGGCATTTATGCAGAATATTGTGGTCATCAAGGAATTTGACAAGTCGTTAATTAATGATGTTGCAGAATATTTTTCCCAGGTTACTGGATACACATATTCCTCTGTAGTTATTTGGGTCATATTTATCTCCGGATTTATGAATTGGGGTTATTAAACCTTTGTTCCAGTTGTCTGGAAAAGTTCCAGTTGATAGAATAGCATTGAATAGTTTTAGTATAGCCAATCTGATTTTATGATCTGAGTATTTGATCATTTCGTTGAGGATTCCATCTACACCACAAGCCTTTTTTCCTTTCAGGGACTGGATGACTTCTGTTAACTCTTGTTCTGTTACAGGGTAATCTAGAGGGTTTTGGTTGTTTTTTATCACGCCTCCAGAGTTTTCCATTTTGAGAGTATCTTGTACTGATCATCATTTTTTGTAATATTACTGTATGATTCACTAAAGTGATTAATCCAAGTATTTCCATCTTGAATCGCCAATTCATCCTGCTGGGTTTTGTTTAGGTTGTTCCATTTCTCCCAGAACTGGTTGGACTCTAAAGATTCCTCAATTTCACAGAGCTGCTTTTTGTTGTGTTGTTCTTTCTTAGTTTTTAGGGTGTACTTGTATTGTTTCAGAGTGGCCTCATATTTACAGCGTATATTGTGGTTATCTGGGTCCCTATGCTTTTCATTTGATAATTTCCTTAAAGTTTTCCTTAGGTTTTTGCATTCAGTGTCAAACCATTTGTTACTGTTCACTTGTTGAGGTTTTGGTTTGGAGGCTTTCAAATTAGACAATGCAGCCAAATGATGAAATTTTGAATTGATTTTGTCCACAGCTGAATTTACACCAGAATTATTCTGGGGAAATGTTTCAGTTAGAAATGAATGGGTTAAATTATATATGTTTTGATTTTCCAGTGCCTTCTGGTACGCCCCCATGCTGTCTGGGGTCCATCTGTATGAGTATGTGCTGTTAAACAGTTCACAGGCACTAGGGGCTCCAGACTTAGACTGGGCCCTTTTCAGGTATATTGTGATTTTGCTGTGGTCTGAGAGGGGTGTGAGGGGGCTGACTGTGAAAGCTCTGAGAGACACTGGATCTAGATCTGTAATGAAATAATCAACCATACTACTGCCAAGAGCTGAGCTGTAAGTGTAGCGACCCAGAGAGCCCCCTCGTAGCCTGCCGTTGACTACGTACAGACCCAGTGTACGGCATAGCTGTAAAAGCTGCATACCGCTTGTATTAGTAAGCTTGTCAAAGCTCTTTCTAGCAGGACATTCAGGGAGGGGGAAGCAGGTGCTTCCAGGTAACTGTTTGTCTCCCTGGGTGTTCATAGTGTCAGCTCTTTCCCCTGTTCGAGCGTTCAAGTCCCCACAGATTAATACATTTCCCATGGTTTTACAATGGTTAATTTCCTCCTCAAGAATAGAGAAAATATCTGGGTTGTAGTAGGGGGATTCTGATGGAGGTATGTAGATGGCACATAGACATGTTGCTCAGCACAAATCATCTGTTTGTTAATTTTCAACCATATATATGATTCTTCTTTTTTAATTACTGTGATGGACTGGCTCAGTTCTGATTTACACCATATAATCATGCCTCCTGAATCTCTGCCTTGGGTTATTGTGGGATTTTTTGTTGATGGTATAATAATCAGTGTAGCCGTGAGGACAACCAGTGGAAACATCTTCTCTGCACCATGTTTCCTGTAAAACTATGATGTCAGAGTCTTTTAACTCTCTATTAAAATCTGAGTTTCTGCTCTTTAGACCAAAAGCTGATGATCTCAGACCTTGAATGTTCCAACATGTTATTGTAAACGATTTCATCTCCAAGTGTAATCTGTTCAAAAATTAGAAAAACACCTTATATTCCAACACCTAAAAGTAAACTAGATACTAAAAAATTATACTAGTAACAAATGGGAATAAAAAATAAAAAAATAAAATAAAATAAAAATAAGAATAAAATAAATAAATAAATGGAAAATAATGTGTAGGTAAATTAATAAAATATTAAACTTTGAGTGACATTTTAGAATGTATCATGTGTGAGATATTGTTTAGAATTGTCCTTATATTACTATTCATTTAAAATTATATCTAACATGTTATACTATGAATTATTATGATTTCTGTAAGAGGTCTCTGCTCTTCCATCATGTAGCTATATGAGGCGAGAGCAGAGCAGGTTTAGCATGCGTAATATGTCTTTGAGTTCACCAGAGGGGGGTGGGGTTGTGGCTCTTCTCACTGCTGCAGCATAGCTCAGTCCAGTAGGCTGCTGCTCCTGTAGTCTTGGTTCTGCCGTTGGGATGAGCGGGGGTATAGGACCTTCAGGCTGGGGGGCTCTCTGGCTGGGTATCGGGGGCCAGTGTTGTGTTGGCTGTGGGTTTGGTGGCCTGGCCGTCCTCTCTGATGACCGGGGGTGGATGTATGGTGGAGGTCTGGATGGTCTTGAAGGTCTAGGATGTCCTGGAGGTCTGCGTGGGGTCTGCGTTGTGTGGTTACCCCTTGGAGTGGTAGTAGGGCTCCTTCCAAGAGCAACATCCTTCAGGGTCCTAGCAAGGGTGGGGACTGCATTTCTATGTAGGTGTATGTTATCATACAGGCAGTCCAGGTGGAGGGTTGGGTGGTGGGCTAAGAACACGTTGGGTTTGAGGGCACAGTCCCTGGAGAGGCTGATATTCACTCTGTGAATGGTGTGGGGGTGGAAGTCTCTCATGTGCAGCAACGCAGATATGACTATCTTGCTAGTAGGGAAATTGGTGGATGCTTGCTCAATGACACTCCTCAGAGAGTCCGCCAGTCTGTCCTGCTGGGTCCTTAAGTCGTTGGTGCCTGTGTGAATGATGATGTGGCTAGGTGAGCCTAGCTCAGGTACTGTTAGCAGCTCCAGGGCTCTCCAGGTATTGGGGCACCAGATCTTCTCCGTTCTGTGCCTTGGGAATAAGGTCTTTTCATTTAGGAACTTTCCATTTGAGTCCATGAGGAGGATAATGTCAGCCCTTCTGCCTGTGTGTGTTTGTTCATTCTCAGCTGTCGGGTCTGGATGTGGAGCTGTGGTGGTGGTTTCAGGTCTGGAGCTCCTAGCTGGAGGCTGGTTAGAGGAAGGGCCTTGGACAGGTGCAGGATTGTGACTGGTGTTTTGGCTTGGGAAGTTTGTATGGAGGCAGCTGGTTGGTACAGGGGGAGTTTAGAGTCTGCACCAGGCTGCGTGAGAGGGGGGAGGTCCTCGATGAAAGGGCTGTGTTGTCTTTCAGCAGGTGTAATGGGAGTTTGGTTGGATGTGGTCTGGATCTGAGAGGTGGGCACAGGGGGTTGTGTGGAGCTCAGTCTGGCTTGTAGGCTGAGCCTGTCCCTGTCCTGTAGCTCTTCTCTCAGAGTAGCCAATTCAGTTCTGCAGTTGTCTCTGTCTTTCCTAAGTTATTTAATCTCCTCACTGAGATCATCCAGCTGTCTTCTCTGACGATCTAGTTCTTGTTGAAGCTCTCTCAGCTGTGAGTTGACACTGTCCTGTTCTTTTTTGGCCTGGAAGTCACTGACAGTAGGGGTTGTATGCTGCTGTTGGTCCAGCTGCTCTCTGATTTTTACCAGTTCTATTTCCATCTGGGAGAAGTGTTCTCTCATGATGTCCAGGGCCTCAGAGTGCTGTAGCAGGGGAAGATCAGTGTCAGCATCAGCCTGTCTGTCTGGAGCAGGGACAGAACAGGACGGTTTGACTCTCAGGGTTGGAGCGATGCTTGCGAGGACCTCTTTCTCCTTCTCAGCTCTCAGTCTCATTGCAGGAAAGTCACACTCAAACTGTCTCAGGTCGCCTTGTATCATGGTAGTTCCATTTTTGAACAGGTTCACTGTTATTCTGGTGGTGTCAGAGTCATTTTCTTCCAGTACACTTATTTTCCATCCATTACAAATGCCTGCTCTCTTTTTTGCTGGGTAGTGAGAGCTGAACACATTCAGCCAGGCATATGGTTCATCAGTCCAGAAGATTAAATTACTGGACCTTCCATCTTTGTAATGATCCAGGAACAGGATTTCTGGTTTTTCTCGAAGTATTGTCTGTTTATATTTTCCTCTTGCAGTTTTGCTTTTGATAGCTGGGGGATATTCAATGGTGTCAAAGTGTGTAGACATCATGAAACAGTTGATCTTCAAGCTTCTGTGTTCCTTGTTTAAAACAGCACTACTGCTGTTATTGATGCCGTTGCTAGGTAACCACAGTCCAATGTTAGCTTGTTAGCTATTAGTTTGAGTTTTTCAGTTGGGACTTGTTTTATAGTAATAAATGCAAAAACTTACTGATGTCAGTGTCCAGTTACTTGCTGTTACTTGCTTGAGTCCCTCTATGTTCTTGTTTGTTTTTGTTTTCTCCTTGTTTGTTTCTTTTCAGCTTGATGCAGAGATGCTCACAAGTCTCTGAACTAGAGTCCAAGTCAAGTCTCAAGTCTCTGAACTAGAGTCCAAGTCAAGTCTCAAGTCTTTGAGCTAGAGTCCAAGTCAAGTCTCAAGTCTCTGAACTAGAGTCCAAGTCAAGTCTGAAGTCTCTTGTGGTTATAATAAGTGTTGCATCACGTACAGCGACCCATCCAGGCTGCTTAGAACACTTCATATATAAGGAATTCAAAGCATGTAATGTTATTATGACTCCTTTATCTATTAGCATACAGTATCAGCTTTGATTTAGGTATATAATCAGTGTAAACAGGCTATTTCAACATGACAAAAACACCAAGAATGCTTTACTTTTAAGTTAATATCTGTCTCTGGACAAATTGAGGTTCTGAAGAAAAAGGACTCTCATGTCTGTTGCTGAATTATAATGAAAGGCCTTGGCTCCTATTGTGCTGCGGAGCCATAAGACCAAATATTCACGGGTTTCACGTGACGTCACACAGCTGTGTGGCCGCCATTTGTAGGACCAAATCCAAACATGCCGTCTATCTGCTGTGCTGTAAGCTGCGATAACAGCAAATCTCAAAGAAATGAGAAATTAACGTTTTACAATATCCCCAAAAACCCTGAGCGTCGTCAGAGATGGATTGCTGCTATAAAGAGGGATCACTGAACACCTACAGAACACTCCAGACTCTGCAGTGAGCACTTTATTTCAGGTAAATAATGGCTAGTTTAGCGTTAGCTGTTCTAACATTAACACTAGTTCCTTACCAATCAGCCTTTGCAGACAAATTGAATTAGTTAATGTGTAGCTAGCTAACATTTCCATACAAAATAGGTCATCTGTGTCTCTGCTAACGTTAAGTTAACTATATCCACTGTTAGACAGTAACTAATTCTGAGTAGGTAACGTTAATTGGTGTCTCATCTTCTACCACTGCAGGCAAAAAAAGTGAAAATCCTCTGAACCCCGATTATGTGCCAAGTATTTTTGGCTACCTGTCATCTGAGCAACGACAAAGAAGAATAAATTGCTATAAAAATATGAGCAGACACAGGCTGTTAAAAGAAAGAGATGTACCAGTGATGTGTCAGTGTCACCCCATGATAACCTTACTGACATTGAAATTGACAACACTGACAGCGGGCAGAGTGGGGAACACAGCTACTCTAAAGAACCTATCCATACTGAGAGCCGTGTAGCATGCACTGATGAAGCCTGTCGAGAAACTGTGAAGAAACTGACGGAAGAGTGTGCCAGACTGAGGGCTGAGGTTCATCAGCTTAGGGACAGGGCAAGCAAGTTATCTTTCCAGCAGGAGGTGTTCAAAGAAAATGATGAGATGGTCCAGGACTTAACTGGACTTCCATCCTATTCCAAGATGATGGTCGTCTTCACCTTCTTGTCAGGATTTCTAAAGGCGGGACCTGGGCTGACTCCTTTTCACTGCTTTTTAATGACTCTAATGAGAATGAGATTGAATCTACCTCTCCACTTTTTTACATATATATTTCACGTGTCAAAGCCTACTGTAAGCCGAATTTTTAACAGTACATTAAATGTCATGAACAGTAGGTTGTCTTCATTCATAGTGTGGCCCAGCAAGGAGCAGATTCAAATAAGTTTACCTATGTGTTTCAAAAACAGCAGTTACAGAAATTGTACTTCCATAATAGATTGTTTTGAAATTTTCATTGAGAAGCCTAAGAACATGAGAGCGCGAGCACAAACATATTCACAGTACAAACATCATAATACTGTTAAGTATTTGATCTCAATAACACCACAGGGATTCATATCATTTGTTTCTACTGGTTGGGGGGGGGGGGGGGGGGGGGGCAAACAAGTGATAAGCATCTGACAGAAAACTGCGGCTACCTGGAAAACCTGTCACCTGGTGATGTCGTCTTGGGAGATCGAGGGTTTACCATAGGAGATGCTGTGGGCTTGTACAGTGCTCATCTCAAATTACCTGCCTTCACTAAAGGGAAACAGCAACTGCACCCAAGTGAACTTGAAACTACAAGGGGACTAGCAGCTGTTCGGATCCATGTGGAACGCGTCATTGGTCTTGTAAGAAACAAGTACACAATTTTGCAAAGCACAATACCCATCTCTCTTTGCCAGACTACAATTCCAGGAGAACTTACATCTCTGGACAAGATGGTCAAAGTCTGCTGTGCTTTGTGTAATATTTGCCCATCTGTTGTGCCCTCAGAATAGAGAGTAACATTGTGTTCCCAGTGTAACACATAATAATATGAATTGTTGTTTGTTTTTATACAATTCTGTTTTATATTTGCAATAAAAAAAACAGGTTTCATTAAACTACATTGCTTTTATTCTATTCATTGTTAATTATTCATAATAATCAAATAATTCATAAAATAAGGTATATTACAACTTCATTAAGTCATGGTAAAAAAAATGGGTAACACTTTACAATAAGGTTCATTTATTAAACATTAGTTAATGTATTAACTAACATGAACTAACAATAAGCAATACATTTGTTACATTATTTATTAAACTTTGTTAATGTTAGTTAATATAAATAAAGCTGTTCATTGTTAGTTCACAGTGCATTAACTAATGTTAACAAGATTTTAATAAAGTATTAGTAAATGTTTAAATTAACATTAACAAAGATTAATAAATGCTGTATAAATGCAGTTCATTATTAGTTAATGTTAACTAATGTAGTTAACTAATGAACCTTATTGTAAAGTGTTACCAAAAAATGTATATACTTCAGTAACCGTCAAATATTATTTTAGTTTGTAATGCACAAGTTTCATGGAGATTATGTTGAAAGGACGCTGATGTAAATAAGCGGGTTTGATTTGATTAGTTTTGATTAATAAACTGATTAATCAAAAAACTTTTGTAAATATATACACGTCAAATAACTACACGTTTTCTTCTGCACTCCACACATTTCCATGTCTTCGGTACCCTGCTCAATTTAAGGCAAGACTTGTGAAAGTGCTTCCGCGTACATTGTCCAGATGTGCAGGTGATGTCATCGGTGTCACAAGGTTTACCACAGTAGCATCCCATTTCGGATGGCTGTTCAGTGGTTGTAGTGTGTGTGGGAGTATGGCGTGGAGCTGTATACCATTTTCCCAGCAGCTCTGGTAGTACTCTAGTCTTGATGAATTCAACCACTTTGAGGTAAGCATTGTGGAAGAAAACAGGATCATACTTGATCCGCTGGATGAAAAACTCCTGTGGTGTCCATACAATAAAGTCACAGTAACTCACCATGGAAACATGCATCTGAACTTGCACTTGATACATGAACTTGTGGTCAGTCTTAAGCTCCATTGTCCCATCCTCTCCTATGCAAAGACAGAATGATGAATCTCTGCAGCTTTTGTTGAGTGAACGGTCCCTGCTGTTGAATGGGCATTTTATCTCCAGGACGCCGTCACCATGGCAAGTGCAACTTACCATGCCGTCGGGTGATGCTCCAATCCAGGGAGAAAGGTTTGTTAGTTATTTAGTCAATTATCTACATGAATTTAAACTGCACAGGTAGAAATATTGGTAGTAATTAGTTGGTAAAGTTTTTATACTTACCTGTTGCTGTGTCAGATGTAGGTTATCAAAGACCTTGACACTCTCAACCAGTAGCGTGGGCAAGTCCATCTCCAGCCAGGTGCTTGAATATATGTTTGACAAAGGAGTGGGCAAGTCCAGCTGCATCACCTTTGGCGTGTACCTGCAGTGGTGGAAGATGTATTCAGATATTTGACTTGAAAAAGTGATAGTCATCATTTACTCACCCTCAAGTTGTTCCAACCTTTTATACATTTCTTTCCTCTGCTGAACACAAAATATGATATTTTAAATAATGCTGGTAACCACACGGTTGACGGTAGCTACTGACTTCCATAGTATTTTTTTTTCCCTACTATAAAAAGTCAATGAGTGCCATCATCTGTTTGATTACAAACATTCTTTAAAATACATTTTTTGTGTGCATATGCAAGATGTTGTAAGCATGATATTGTATATCAATTTATACAGGTTTGAAACAACTTGAGGGCGAGTAGATGACAGAATTTTCATATTTGAGTGAACTATCCCTTTCAAAAATACCATAGTAAAATATGTTGTGTCAGGTAAAACTGACACAAAACTCAGGTATATACTTCATTAAAGTATCATATGCATTATGTTATTGGATGCACTTAGTTATATTTCAACACGGTGTACATGTGGGAGTGGCCCTCGATGACAGAAAGGATGGCACTTTTCTTTGGCTTTGACTCTTGCATTTCACTGTGATGAAGCATCTCAAAAAACACCCTGCACTCTTCATCTGATGGTGTAATGTCAGGAAAACCAGGGCCTTGAACATGACGGGGCTCTTGTTTATGACAGAAACTGATGTTACGGATCTCTGCATATTGGACACCTCGGACAGACTCCATACTTGGCTGGGCCCATGCACAGGGCTTCTGGGTGCAAGCCTGCCCATTATTGACATCAACAGAAGCCAAAACACAATACATTAGAGCTGCTGCATGAGAGCAAACCTCTCCTAAACCAGCCTTACAGGTGCAGTGAGCCATGAGAACAGTCCCATCTTCCTGTACTGTTATCCAGGGGTGTGTTGGTGTTACACTGAGGCTTTGTGAATGCTTCACCTGGAAATTTAATAAAAGTAAAATTACTTTTAATTTTACATTATTATTGCATATTACAGGTTAGCTAGCTAAATTAAAACATGTAGTTTACAATTGTAACACGTAAAACGTCATTCTAGACAGCTATCTATTTTTACATTACTAAACTTGTTATATGTTATATGTATGGCTGAATTATGTTGTTGTTACCTGCTTCAGTATGCTAAACTACTGCTCACTGTTTCTGCCTTAAATTAATACATTGTTTAAATTAATAGATTATAGCTAACTGCGTGATTTTTAAACATTTCTGAAATGCATAACTTGGACCCTCTAAATTGTAATGTAGACCCATGCATTTTCTGTAAAGCTGCTTTGAAACGATATTGTGAAAAGCGTTTTACAAATAAATAAGAATTGAAAATAAAGGTGTCCAAACCTCAATAATAATACAGGAGATGTGCTTTACCGACATTATTAGCAATTCAGTTCAGCGATGCAGCGATTACTCGTGTAACGTTAATATCACTTACCCGTCCTGTTATCAAGAACATTTTCTTCATCTCCAGATGATAGATTTTGGGATCATTAACCCATCCCGAAGTGAAGTAGAGGTAGGCTTCAGTGCTTTTAAATGCTTTGAGAGCTTCGCCGGTGTATGGAGAGGGATTGTGGACGAGGTAGATATAAATATCAGCAAACGTCAAATCTGGCAACTTTTTACAAGACTTTAGTGGAGTCAGCAGTTCGTTTGGCAGTAAATAAGGATCTATACCTAATTTTATTTAAATACCGTTGTTTTTCGTCTGTAGTGAGGTGTGCTATTTTAGTGTGCGACATCTTTCCAATCACCAGGGAGATACTACTCAATTTAACTCAAAGGTCCTAAAGATGGCGGCCACAACAAAAAAGTCACGTGACTGAAACCCATGAATAGAAAATGTTAAAGCCTACCTCACAGCGCTAAAATTGACATAGTGCAAAACATCACAGTGTAGCTAAATGCAAAACACTATTGGAACCAAATGATGTGAAATACATGGTTCCCCATACGTTCATATATTTGTGGCGGCCCGCCACAATATCAACACTGGCTGACCGCCACACATTGATTTTCGATTTTTTATTTTATTTTTACTAAGCCTATTTAAAATCGTATTTGATTGCAGAGCGCCGTAGCGCATTCGCGCCGCACTACCTCTCGCACGTCCCTCTCTCTCTCTCTCTTTCGTTCACCCATACCTCTCGCGTTCTCTCTCGCTCATGGAACACCATGAGGTGCACGCGCGCAGATACCGCATATTTTGCATTGAGCGCTTCTTTTATTTGGCCCGTCTTGTTTGAAGTTTTTAAACCCAAAGCTTACGATGAATGGCACAGCAGCGGCCGGTGCAGTCGACATGTTTGTTTGTTGTCCTCTCATGTGTGGCCACGCGCACGTAGTACGTGTTATGTAGGCAGGTTTTAGGTAACGGGTCGGAGGGAGGGGAATAACAGCGAGCTCATCAGACGTTTCCTAAAAATAAACATTGTTCACGAGTCCCGCAGCTCGAGTCCGAGTCGAGTCTGAAGTCTTTCGAGGACGAGTCTCAAGTCGAGTCTGAAGTCACTGTGTGTGCGACTTAAGTCGCACTCGAGTCCGAGTCTCAAACTCGAGTCCCTATCTCTGGCTTGATGCTCTCTTTCTGAACTCTGTTTCTGAGCTCCTTCTTCCAACTGTATCTTTTTTCCTTCTGTCTCTTTCTTTCTCTATCTTTTTCTTCTTTGTCTCTCCTCTGGTGTGTTGTGGTCACTTCTCTTGCATTTTCCTCATAAAAAGTCGGTGTTTATCCAATTTTTGGACAGAAAACAAGCGTTTTGTTTAGCAGCAAGTCTTAAACATGACTTCTCATGGGTGTCGCCGTGGCAACCCCTCAGCAACAGTTCAGTCTATATCTGTGGCAACAGTTCAGTCTATATCTGTTTCCATCAGCGCACAGCAAGAGCACTGACACTATCTAATTTAGCTATCGGCCGTAAGATTAACTTATCAACTTCTCAACAAAGTTATCCCTTCTTATAAACTCCAAGAAATATCAATTTTATGGCCGTGAACATTAATTTTCCTGTGTTTATAAAATTAAACTACTCAAAGTAGTCAATACTAAAAGCTTTTGTAGCTAGGATCAACATCTCATTGACTTTGTAAAAATGAGCATTTTAGACAGAAGCAATCAAGAATATAATGGCTTTAATAATTGGACTAATAATACATCGAACTACAATTCACACAGAATATATATATATATATGTGTATACACCCGAAACAAACAAAACAAAAAACATTACAAACACGAATTAAAATAGGATGAGAGAGGAAGATAAAAATGAGAGGGAGAGAGAGAGAGTTGGGAAGAGAGAGAGAGCGAGAGAGAGAGAGGAGAGAGGAAGATAAAAATGAGAGGGAGAGAGAGAGAGTTGGGAAGAGAGAGAGAGCGAGAGAGAGAGAGAGAGAGAGACTTTTTTAGACTTTTAACATCTCTTTAATTACAATCTATACCACAACTGTATACACCTTTAACACATTACTATATTACTATTAAAATCATATCCAGATAAAAAATCTTTTAAAAAAACCTAAAAACAAACAGCCTCTTTTACAGCAATACATTACATCCTCCCTCTCCATTGGGTTTACATAAAACATTTTCAATCCCCCATAAGTAGAAGAAAGAATCGGTATCATTCACCAGTTCATAATACTTATACTCCATAACCAGCCTACTCTTTACCAGGGCTCTGAACATGTCCAAAGGATCATTGTCGCTATTAAACTGCATTTTTCTCTTTCTTGTCAGCCAGATAGCCATTTTTGCCATCCCAAATAAAACATTTATCACAACAATTTTGCTTTTATTTGAGGTGCTATATTTTGGTCCAAAAATAAAAAAGCTATTTGTAAAAATGAAACCAAAATCATGACTCAGGTCTTTTAACACACCCATAATTCCTGCTAGCCTGAAACATTCAATAAATATATGAGACACTGTTTCTGGTAACCCACTAAACAAACACTCTTCCCCTTGCAGAGGATTCAGATGAACTTTGAAACGGTTCGTTGCTAAAATCCAATGGGAAATCCTCCATTGCAAATCTCCACTTCTTTTCTCGATTGGTTTCTTATACAACGTCCTCCAACATCCTTTTGGAGAGGCTCCTGCTTCAACTAAATTAGTCCATTTGGTCTCTGGGAGATCTTGCAATGCTCTTAAATTTAAGTATTTTACACATACAAGATAAAAACTCTTCTTAGATATTGTGTCAAAACGACTAATTTCAGGAGTTTTAAAAAACAGTAATCTTCCCTCCCCCTCCTGCCAGTCTCCTACATTTACACCCACCCTGATGCTGGGGAATACGGTCTCAACCATCTCAGCTTGCACAGGTACAGTAAAAAACTCCTGTATCTCCACTAATAATTTTTCAACAATCCTAACAGAATGAACACCAATCTTCGAGGCCAGTGTTTCTGCAGAAATCCATTTGTCCCTCTGCCGATTGTGCCGAAGATGACATATTTTACATATTCCTGCTTTAATCAAGCTTGCACAAACACCTTTTGATTTTAACAACCCACTAGATAAAAGTGGATTAAAAATCAGAGGTTCTTCAAGCACCCACTCATGGGTTATTTCAGACAGCTCTCTTTTAACAATAAATATTTGCCACACATTTAAGACTGATGCATAAAAAGAAGAGAGTCCGTTAAAATCTACTTCCTTCAAATTCATTAAGAAAAGGTGTCTATCTAAATTCATCTGCCCCACTCTTCTTAATAACACACAAGCTATTTCAGTCCAGTTCTGTGGCTGATCATAAAGGAGTCTTTTCACAATCTGCAGTCTGAAAGCAGCTACCTTGGACTTGATGTCCATAAGGCCTTGACCTCCTTCATTTAACTGCAGATACAGCACTGATTCTCTTAACCAGTGATGTCCATTCCAAAAGAAACTAACAAACACTTTCTGAATTTCCTTAATGAATCCATCTGGTGGGTTTAACACAATTAATTTATGCCATAAAATAGAGGCAGCAAGATTATTAATAACCAGTACTCTCCCTCTATATGACAATTGAGGTACAATCCAATTCCATTTTGATACTCTGTTACAAATTTTATCTTTAACACCTTCCCAATTTTTTCTTTGATATTCTTCTGAACCCAAAAAAATGCCTAAAAACTTAAAACCATCTTTTTCCCACTTTACATTTCCAGGGATAACAGGTTTTGCATTGACATGACAGCCTTTCTCTTTATCATTGCACCAAAAAGCTTCTGTTTTACTCCAGTTCAGTTTAGCAGAAGACGCTCTCTCATATAAAGCGATACTTTGAATGACAACATCAATATCTCTTTGATCTTTCACGACTACAGTTATGTCGTCTGCATATGCTGTTATCTTAAACGCATTGCAGCAACCATCCACCTTTAAACCAGACATTTCTTTTCTTAACACACATAGGAGTGGTTCCGCTGCTAAAGCGTATAACTGACCGGACAGTGGGCATCCTTGTCTTATGCCTTTAAGCAAACTTATTGGTTTACTTAACCCACCTCCTATTTTTAGAACACAAGAGGCATTCATATATAAGAGTTTGATCCATGACATAAAACCATCTCCAAACCCAAAAGCCGTCATTGTATCATACAGAAAACCATGATCCACTCTATCGAATGCTTTTTCCTGATCCAGGAACAGAAAGCCAACATTCACTTCATATAGTTTTGAGTACTCTAGAACAGCCTTTCTCAAACTTTTTTCAGTCAGGGCACCTTTCAAAAGTGCATAAAATCTCAAGGCACCCCAGTGTAAAATATAATTTAAAAACACTGCATAACCCAAATGTAAATGCAAATGTCCTGTTTATTTAGACAGAACAGTATGAACAGAGCATAATACGAACTGTAAATAACAATAACAATAATAATAACAATTTTATAGCACCTTTTGGTATATTGTGGTCAATAAAAAAAATTTATTTGCTTATAATTAACATGACAATGTGTACAAAACTAAAGTGGCCTAAATTCACGTTTATTTTTACGTTTCTGTCAGTCTGAGGTGTTGTTGCTATAATAACGCGTCGCTATGGGTTGCCGCTGCGTCATTTGCGTCAAGTTGTGTGTGTGTCTTGCTTCGGTCTTGTGAGATGGATTTTTATGGTTAATTTTATATACCGTATTTTCCGCACTATAAGGCGCACTTAAAAGTCTTTAATTTTCTCAAAAAACGACAGTGCGCCTTATAATCCAGAGCGCCTTATATACGGATGGTGAACACACGTTCACCAAGACGGGGGAGACAGCGCCGGGCGATTTACGCCACTATCTGCCAAGGGATCGTGGATGCCTGGGCTGATATATCAGTCTTAACTGTGATCCGAGCTTTCACGAAGGCAGGGAATAATCTCTTTATCCTGTTTTCGGTCGAAGTCCACAGTAGTTGATTGTCGAGTTCGCGCGCGCGATCAAACCTCCTCCGTGTGTTCAACATCTGATTCGGATGAACTATCCATTTGAGCTAATATTCTCAGAACACCACACAGCACCGTCATCGGCTGACAGCTGACAGTCTGAGTCTCCACTGTTGCTTAGTTACCAATGATCGCGCGCGCGCACTCGACAATCGCCTACTGTGGACTTCGACCGAACACAGGAAGAAAATACGGGTATGTGAGCAGCTGGCTGAATAAACATAATTTTTATTCATATCTTTCACATTTACTGCAGTCAGATTCACCGTGTACACTCACATGGCTGTGCACTTGTAATGACACATTAAGGTTGTTAAGAGGCTAAAAGCAGGTTTAAAACTTGCCCCGTTTAAGTCAACAGGGTGCAAATTTTAAAAAGAGGATAACACGGTGTAGGCAACACCGTTTTTTTTCCGTATATATTTTCGTATATATTTATCTAAAATTAATTTACAATTTTATTAATACGTTCATATGTTTAAAAAGAAGAAGAATGTATTTATGTAAATATATTTATATATGAAATGTCAGATTTTTTTATTTTTTAGCCTACGTCATTTTTTGGCGGCACCCCTGACACAGTCAGGGGGCACCCCAGTGTGCCGCGGCACCCACTTTGAGAAAGGCTGCTCTAGAATGTCTCTGACCATAAAAATATTATCATATATGGATCTTTCTGGAATGCAGTAAGATTGATCTTGATGTATTACATCTCCTAATACAGTTTTCAGCCTATTTGCCAACACTTTAGCTATTAGCTTATAGTCCGTTGTTAGGATTGACACCGGCCTCCAGTTTTTAAGATCACTCAAGTCCCCCTTTTTTGGTAATAAAGTTAATACTGCCCGTTGAGAACTTGTGGGAAGGCGTTTTTCTTTAAAGCACTCTTGGATCACCTCAAACAACTCTCTTCCAATGCAGTTCCACAGAGCTTTAAAAAAGTCCACTGATAGTCCATCAATTCCAGGTGCTCTCCCAGGCTTCATCTGCTTCACGGCATCAGTCAACTCCTCGAATGATACATCACTGTCCAACTTCTCCCTCTGTGTTTGAGTGAGAGAGGGCAACTGCTGCAGTATCTGTGACACACATTCAGGATCCGTTTCTTCCTTTCTGTACAAGTTTGAGTAAAAGTCCACCGCAATCTTTCTCATTTCTCTTGCCTCAAAAGTCTTTTGTCCATCGGGTTTTGTCAGACAATACATTTCATTTTGTTGTTTTGACACCTTTTCTAAGTTAAAAAAATATGCTGTGGGAGCATCTATATCATGTACAGACATAAATCGTGATCTTATCAAGGCACCTTTTGCCCGCACTTGCAACAAGTCTTCTAGATCACGTTTCTTTTCACGCAACATGTCAGCTGAACAAGCATTAGATTTCTGAATCATACCAGATGTAATGTGAAATATCTCTTGTTCAATTTCAGAAATGCTTTGTTTTGTTTTTCTTGTTGAAAAACATGTAAACTGCTGACAAAATATTTGTATTTGTGTCTTTCCTATTTCCCACCATTGTATCAAATTATCAAAATCCTTTTTCTTAGAAACCCATTCCTTCCAAAACATTTCAAATTTCTCAATGAACTCTTTTTCTTTCAATAATGCAGCATTAAATTTCCAATACAGACTTTTAAATTTAGTTTGATTCAAAACAATATTAACTGTGGTAAAATTGTGATCTGATAGACAACATGGAAAAATATTACACCCCATTATCCTATTATTCTCAGCACACTTAACATAAAACCTGTCCAGTCTAGCTACACTTATTCTTCCCTGCGAGACCTTAGTCCATGTATAAAGTTTCACCTCTTTGTTCCTGTCTCTCCATACATCTACTAAATCATTCTGACCTATAATACTTTTTAAAACAGCAGCTGATACAGGATGTGGTTCCTCATTATTCCTATCTACAAGAAAGTTAAGAGAACAATTCCAATCCCCACCCACGATTAACATACCATCTAAAGTATAACTTTTTAAAAACTCTCCTAATTTTCTAAACATGATTACTCTATCTGACCCTTTATTTGGAGCATAAATATTTATAAAAACGAATACCTGATTTTCAACTTTAGCTTTCACCATCAAAATGCGTCCTCTCTCTATTTCCGTTTCTGATAAAATGTTAACATTAAGGTGAGTTGCAAATAAAATAGCTACACCTGCACTTACATTGGTGCCATGGCTTGAACAAAGCTTTCCTTCCCACCACAAATTCAACTCGGATTCATTTTTTATATCACTATGGGTTTCTTGTAAAAAAATTACTTCAGAATCTTTAAGCCTAAGAAACTCAGAAAGTAAAACCCTTTTCCCTCCATCCCTCAACCCATTAACATTCAATGATCCTAATCTAAGAATCTGCATGGCAGGGGAGAGGGAAAAAGACAAAAAACATAGAAGCAGCACAGAAACTAGGATAGATCCCACACCCATGTGCTTTATTTTTTCCATTTTGACAATTTTACGTTTTCTTTCTGAGCTTTACGTACGCTTGTTAGAAACTTTTTCAGCCGAAATAGTTTCTGTTTTGAAATGACCTCATAGCCCGTCGTCTTCTGTGCTTTCGCCACGGATCTTATAAACTTATTAACATCTGGGAAATATTTTGCAACATCAACCTTTTTCCCTTTAGTTAAATCCAGAAAATCATTTAATTCCTCGACCGAATACACCTCCTCCAAAGCCTGACTACAATCAATCTCCGAAACCTCCGAACAATTATCACAACCCTCCACATCTTCATCACTATTTTCACTCTCCATAATCACATTATTCTGTAGCCCACTAACACTCGCAACCTCTTTACCATGAACACATTCTTTCTCCTTAACAGCATCAACTTCATCCTCCAAAACAATCGGGCCCACAGCATTATCACCAGCTCGCATAGATGAAATAAACTCACTCACCTCTGACTTTGAACTTGGATCTAAAGCACTCTTCTCGGGTGGGGATCCAGTCTGAGGAATAAGGCCGGGTTCACCTGCCGAAACCGTTGCCTCCGAATCCTGCTCGTTAACCGCGTCTATCTTTTGTTTTTTCCCCTGAACTCATTCCATCCTTTGCAACTATGGGCCGTTTTTCTTTGTCTTGCCTTTCGCTTTTTTCGCCTTGAACTGTTTGCTCATCCTTATTTATTTCGTTATTTTCATTTTCTGATTGTTTCTTATGCGGACACGTGTACCTCTTATGACCTAAATCACCGCATTCGAAACATCTCAAGCTATCTGTCGTTGCAAAAATCATATAGGAACTGTCCCCTTGTTGAACTCGAAACGAGATATCCAATTCCTTAGATTGTGCACTCAAAAACATGAAAACTTGTCTTCGAAAGGACAAAACATGTTTTAAAGCTGGATTTTTACACCCGAGCGGCAACATTTTAATGGATCCCGCAAACTTTCCAAAGCGACTCAGTTCTTTTATAATTTGTTCATTAGAAATAAACGGAGGCGCGTTCGAAATTGTGACCCTGGTAGCAGGTGCGCGCAACGGCGTTACTTGCACCAGGGAATCGGCAACAACAATTCCTTTCTCAACAAGGCTGTTCACCAATTTTTCGTCTTTTAAAAACACCACCACCGCCTTGTTCATTCTAGAAGCCGATGCTATATTTTCGTGCCCTACAATCTCACCCATTGCTAGAAGTATGTCTTCTACGGTAAACGCTTGATCTGAGAACACTTTACACCCATTCTTAATAGATAACCCCGGCGTTCCCTCGCCTGAGAGAGACGCCATGGCCTTAATCAAAAATAAATAAATCACCCCAGATTTTTGTTTTGTTTTTCAAAATTATAAAAAAAATGTGATAAAAAAAAACAAAAAACTTAACTAAACCACAGTAAAAGAAAATTGAACTTGAAAACAAATTCAAAACGTGCCGCTCTCACACCCCACACCACACTTCCGCTCCCAGCATGCAACCCACACGCAGAGAGAGAGAGAGAGAGAGAGAGAGAGAGAGAGAGAGAGAGAGAGAGAGAGACCCAGCCAACATGTATATGTGGGCCCCACATGGTTTATGCTTGGGCTACGTGGGTACCAAGTGGGTATGGTCCCAAAATGGGCATCTTATCTGGGGCCCACTTGGGTCAGCTACGTAGGTCCCACATGGACAAAAACAGGTGGGCTCCCTATGTGGGTCCTAGTTGGGTCACTAATCGGAAAATGAAGAAAGACTTCAGGAGCCTTATCGATATGGTACGCAGAACATCGCCTGAAACATCGATTATTGTGTCTGGACCGCTTCCTACGTACCAAAAAGGGCATGAAAAGTTCAGTAGATTATTCGCGCTAAATGAATGGTTATTGTCATGGTGCAATGAGGAGAAACTATTCTTTGTAAATAATTGGAATCTGTTTTGGGAGCGACCGAGGTTCTTCCGCGCTGATGGCTTACACCCAAGTAGAATCGGGGCAGATCTTCTGTCGGATAACATCTCCAAGATGTTAAATACCGTTTGACTAGTAACCAAAAATCCAAATCACAGTCTCTACTGCACCAATTTAATTGATATTAATACTAGTGTAGAACATTGCATAGAAACTGTCTCTATTCCTCGTTTACTGAGATCAAATAATAAATCTACCGCGGGATCAAGAAAAAATCTAATTGTTATTAAAACAAAAAATCTCGCTATTAGTGAACAAAAACAATTTCTAAAGCTAGGTCTTCTAAACATTAGATCGCTCACACCTAAGGCGGTTATTGTAAATGAAATGGTCACAGATAATAATTTCGATGTTCTGTGCCTTACTGAAACCTGGCTTAAACCAAATGATTATTTCGGTCTAAATGAGTCTACTCCGCCAGGATACTGTTATAAGCATGAGCCCCGTCTGATCGGTCGTGGCGGCGGTGTTGCAACAATCTATAGAGATATCCTTAATGTTACTCAGAAAACTCGTCATAGGTTTAATTCGTTTGAAGTACTTGTGCTAAATGTTACGCTCTTAGATGTAAGAAAAAAATCCCTATTATCTCTAGCATTGGCTACCGTATATAGACCTCCAGGGCCTTACACCAATTTCCTAAAAGAGTTTGCAGACTTTCTATCAGATCTATTGGTCAACATCGATAAAGCATTAATTGTTGGAGATTTTAACATACACGTAGATAATTCAAATGATGCGTTAGGGGCTGCGTTCATAGATTTATTAAACTCCTTCGGGGTCAAGCAAAACGTCACCGGACCAACTCATCGTCTCAATCATACACTCGATTTAATTATGTCATATGGAACCGATCCAACCGATATAGATATCATTCCACAAAGTGATGATGTCAAGGACCATTACATGGTAACTTGCATACTACGCACTTCCGTAATATGTCATGCTGCGCCACGTTATCGACCAGGTAGAACAATTCTTCCATCCACCATAGATCATTTCTCAAATAGCTTATCTGATCTGACTCAGCTGCTGCCTGAACCCAAACAAACAGATTAACTAGACGAATTAACTAGCACTATGAGCTCCATTCTCTCTAGAACATTGGATATTGTTGCACCCATTAGATTAAAAAAGGTCAGAGAAAAAAGTATAGCACCATGGTACAATAATACTACGTATGTTTTAAAGAGAGAAACCCGTAATTTAGAGCGTAAATGGAAAAAAACTAATTTAGAGGTCTTTAGAATCGCGTGGAAAGACAGTATGTCACGTTATAAAAAGGCCCTTAAAACAGCCAGGGCTGAGCACCTCAGCAAACTAATAGAAAACAACCGAAATAATCCAAGGTTTTTATTAATACCGTGGCTAGACTAACAAATAAACAGACGTCGTCTGAACAAAATACCTTGTTACAGTTTAGTAGTAATGATTTCATGAACTTCTTCACAGAGAAAATTGAAAGCATCAGAATCACAATCGTAAACGCTCAATCCTTGCTCGCGCCTTATAATTCAGCCGCAATTATCACCCCGCAAGAACAATTACAATGCTTTACAACCATAGAACAAAAAGAGTTAAATAAACTTATCACTTCATCTAAAACAACAACATGTTTATTAGATCCTATACCAACTAAACTATTGAAAGAAGTGTTACCTATAGTGGAAGAGCCTCTTCTCAATATTATTAACTCATCTTTATCTTTAGGTCATGTTCCAAGAACGTTCAAGCTGGCAGTTATAAAACCTCTTATTAAGAAACCACAATTAGATCCAAATAACCTAGCAAATTACAGACCCATCTCAAATCTTCCATTCATGTCAAAAATATTAGAAAAAGTTGTGTCCGCTCAACTCGGCTCTTTCTTGCAAGAAAACGACATCTATGAAAAGTTTCAGTCTGGATTCAGGCCACATCATAGCACTAAAACTGCGCTTGTTAGAATCACAAATGATTTACTTTTAGCTTCGGACCAAGGCTGTATCTCAGTACTAGTTTTACTTGATCTTAGTGCTGCGTTCGATACTATAGATCACACAATACTCTTAGATCGACTACAAAATTACATTGGTGTTCAAGGACAAGCATTAAGCTGGTTCAGGTCATACTTATCTGACCGCTACCATTTCGTCTACTTAAATGGAGAAAAATCGATCATAACTTCGGCAAACTATGGAGTGCCGCAGGGATCTGTGTTAGGCCCTTTATTATTCTCAATATATATGCTGCCACTTGGTAATATTCTAAGGAAACATGGAATTAGTTTACATTGTTATGCCGATGACACTCAAATATATATTTCATCACGGCCAGATGAATACGCTAAATTATCCAAATTGACAGATTGTGTTAAAGATATAAAAGATTGGATGACGCGTAATTTTCTTTTATTAAATCCAGACAAGACAGAGGTAATACTTATCGGTTCTAAAAACCGTCCACAAAACCTTTCACAGCACGACTTTAACATATTAGGATGCCCTGTTACTTACTGTAGCGGATAAAAAGACCTGGGTGTTACATTAGACTGCAACCTGTCTTTTGAAAAGCATATTTCATATGTTACAAAAACAGCCTTTTTCCACCTTAGAAACATTGCTAAGCTACGTAATATGCTATCAGTCCCTGATGCAGAAAAGTTAGTTCATGCTGTCACGACCGGCTCAAAGCCGTGACAAATGAGTGGAGGACATAGTGAAGTTGGTCAGGTTGAACGTGTATTTATTAACATAAATGGAAAAATATATATAACAGGAAATCAATTACAACACAACTGCCATTTCTGTCTGACAAGCGGTGTTAAGATGTCAGACAGAACTAAGATCAAATCATAGCAAAGGAAAACAAAACAAACCCAACACAAAAAGGTACGGGAGCAACAGCTCTCACAAGAGTCTTGCAGCTCTGAAGATCTCGAAGCCCGCCCACATTCTCAAAGCCTAAGCTTATATACAGGTGTACATCACTTGATGATCCTACACAGGTGTACATCATTCTCTTGATGAGTCTCCCAGCCACACCCACCAGTCGACAACAGCGGGAACAACCGGAGACCCGTCACACACCCCCCCTAAAAAGAAGAGAGCACAGAGTCTTAATAAAAACAAATAACTCCCACAACTCAATTTGTCCAAGTAGCAATAGTTGGTTCGGCCTGCAATTCTCCCCAATCCCGTCAACTCTCCCACTTTCAGCAACCTGGCGCCTAGGAAGCAAAATTAAGAAAGAAAAAGAGAGACACAGTCAGAGAAAACAGACTTTAAAGCACTTAAACACGGGACAAGGCGTCAGCAGTTACATTCTCTACGCCTTTAATATGGCGTATATCCAAAGAGTAACTCTGAAGAAACAAACACCATCTCATCAGCCTTTGGTTGGGGTTTTGTAAGGAGTGCAGAAAAACTAAAGGATTGTGATCCGTATAGACCACCAGAGGTCCAAAAAAAAAAAAAAAATACATTCGACAGATGACCAAGCCGAACGCTCAAAGAACTCAGTGCTTCTGAGTTTCTAAGACGACCTTGAAGAACACAATCTCCCGGATAGATTTCACCTTCCTCCCCAGCTACTGGAGTCGGAACCAATTCAACACTGTCATTATTAACAGAAACATCTGCAAACATAACAGGTTTAACACGCGAATCAGGCAGAGTAACTTGGTCTTTTGTCATAAGGTCTTCGAAATCTTTACAAGCATAATAAGGCTTTAACAAGTTTATGTGACACATTCTAGTCTTTTTTCTTCGATTTGGCGTATTAATCAAATAATTCAAATCAGAAATCTGACGAGCAACAGTATATGGTCCGACAAGCTTAGCCTGAAACGGTGACCCAACAACAGGCAACAACGCCAGTACCTGGTCACCAGGTTGAAACGAACGCAACTCTGTTCGACGATCAAAAAGTAGTTTCATTCGATCTTGTGATCTGCTCAGAGATGACTTTGCCAAGTGGCACGCCTCAAACTCGTTTACGAAAATCACTAACATATGACAAAAAATTTTTCGGTGGATCAGACTTTTCCCAGTCAGCAGATAAAACAGCCAACGGACTTCGCACGTCGTGTCCAAAAACAAGGTCGTTCGGACTGAACCCAGTACTTTCTTGCGCAGCTTCCCGAGCCGGCATCATTAACCAAGGTAGACCAGTCTCCCAGTCCTTACCCATTTGAACACAGTACGACCTCAAAAGAGATTTTAACGTTTGATGAAATCTCTCCAGTGCTCCCTGACTTTGGGCATGATAAGCACTGGAGAGGTTATGTTGAATATGAAGTTGTTTCAACACTTGACCGAACAAATTAGAAGTGAAATTACTTCCCTGATCAGATTGGATAATTCGTGGTATTCCAAATATTGAAATGAACCGAGTCAGCGCCTTTATGACTAGTTTTGCCGTCACAGAACGTAAAGGATATGCAGCAGGATATCTAGTTACTTGGCACATGATTGTAAGCAAATACTCACTACCTGCTTTTGATTTAGGCAACGGCCCGACACAATCTACAATGAGATGTTCAAACGGCTGACTAATGGCTGGAATCGGAAAAAGAGGAGCAGGTTTCAAAGATTGATTTGGCTTCCCAGTAAGCTGACATGTGTGACAAGATTTAATATATTTAGACACATCACGCTTCAATTTCGGCCAAAAGAACCGTCTCAAAAGTAATTTGTTCGTCTTTTTCACTCCCATATGGCCAGACGTATCATGAGCAGTCTGTAACACTAGCTGCCGAAGAGACTGAGGAATTACAACTTGCACCATGGGATCACCCAACGCAAACTCTCCCTGTGGCACCCATTTTCGAACTAGCAATCCTTCATCTAGGTAATACCCAGATGAAAGATTCTCAATTGCGTCAAATGATACAACCCGGTTAAATAATTCAACAAGAGTTGAATCAGTTTTTGTTTTTCAACCAGTTCATCACGTGACACTGATAAAATTGAAGGGACTTCTAGAGTTTCCTTCACCACCTTCTTAGATTCATGTTTTACCTCAGCTTGGGTTTTACTCATAGATCGTGTTATCACACAAGTGGGTAACACACTTGAACAGGTCAAATTCTCACCACCATCTGGTTTCAAGATCATCGGGCATGGTGTAACCACCAGATGTGGTGAATCATTCCGCCAGACACGATCACCAGCCAAGTCATTCCCCAGTGTAAGGATTCAGGGCGGATCTAATCCGTGGGGAATTTGCATATCATAATTAATAATTGGTAATTAATAATTATTCATACATGTTTGGATTAGATCAGTCTTACATGTTAATAAATCTCCCGATAAGGGAGGATCTGTCATTCTACCTGCATGCGTGCAGGTGAATCCCTGAAATTAACCACAAGTTGATTGCAGTTAATTACACGGACCATGTTTCACAAACAGGTAAAATGAATTAGCTCAATTGTCAGGATAATATTTGTGGGATCCACAATATCATCTTACTTTATAGGATTTCAGGAAACGCAATTCTCTGGCCAGAAGAATTGGGTTTCCCGCCCTATCAACACATACTCTTTAAAGTATCTTTAATTCGTAAAGCTTGTAGCATAAGTTAGGTCTTTGGCACTTAAGGGACTTGAAATTGAGCAAAGAGACAGCACATCAATCAAATGAATATATAATTAATTTAATAGAGGCATGACTACTTATGTATTTACTACGGTTACACGGGATATATGTATTTACAAACACATAGACATCAATGAACAATACAATAAGACATCAATGAACGAGAAATGCGTAAAGTTTGGACAATGGATAACTTACACGCGTGAGCGAGTAAGAGAGAGAGAGAGAGAGGGGGAGAGAGAAAGGGGGAGCATTGGCAACATTCACCCGGACAGTCACCTGTCTGTAACAACACGAAAAACATCCTCTTAATGCTTCTTAGAAGCTCTATAAAGAGATATACTTGCGAAAGTTTCTTGGTCTCTCTGTATCGCGGCATTCCTGCGCGGCCTTGTCTGGCCGCGTGCGTGAGAGGATTCCTTTGTGTGTGAGGAAGCATCACGTGGGCTGCTTGGCGCGCGTGTTGAACGGAGGTTCACAGTCTTTGGGGTAGCATTACCAAAGGAAAATAGTTCGGCTGAGTTCGTTTCACTTCGTAGAAGTGAAACAGAGTCGACTACGAAACAAACTTTGACTAACAAAGAAAAGGAATAAAGATCTCTACGGGGAAGTCACGCGGAGTTAACGTTACATCTTTGCATGGTTGGTGAAGAAGCGCGTGCGTCGCTCGGTCCGGCGCGTCACGCGGTCACGTGCGCGGGTTTCTCCTTCAAAGCGAGCGCGCGCTCGTTTAAAGGTCCCTTGTAGATGGATTTGCTGAAGAGATATGTCACGGGGTTTTCTTTTCAATCGTCGATTGGAATTAAACACAGAGACTTATCTATAACTGAAAAACACAAACTAAACTAGAAACAAATAAAAGAAAGGCGAAGAGCTCGCCCGGAGGCGAGACGTTACATTATAACACGAGGACAAGGGAGGAAGAGAGGGCTTTAGTCTGCGGTTTGTCCTTTTGAAGACCTGACGTTTCCCCCTTCTTTTGGAAGAGGGTCCAATCAGGAGCTGTCCCTTTGGAGGGAGGTTTTATGACCCTTTGTGTTATAACCAGGCATTTAAATCACTAGTTTCATTGGGTGTTTAAGAGAAGAATCATCACAATTCTTATAATACTAATGTGTCACAAAGTTTAGCAAAATGTAATGTCAATTAACAAATGGGGAACGAAGATTGGAGTTTATCGAGACCAAACTTGCCACAAATGGATTTGGTTAAACATTAGTTGGCAAAGTTTGAAACATTATCCAATTAGAGTTGTCGAGAAACATAGACCAAACCACAGAAAGGCAACTCGTGAAATAGGGAACTTAGATACATCGTTCATACAATTCTCAAGTGGATATATAATAGCATATATATATGAATACAGGATTCATTTCTCCTCCTTGGTTAGAATTCAGAGAGAGAGAGAGAGAGACACATTTCTCTGACATTCCTGGTGAGGTCGTAAATGCTGTTATCTAAGAACCCCAGGCTCTGACAGTATGTTAAGTTTTGGTTCTTACTGTCCCAAAAAGCTGGTGCACATAGAATCATAACTTTTACTGTAATTTCTTGTATCTGATTAATTCCGCTGGATCATGAGCATTAAAACAAGACCAAGAACGATGTATAACAATACTGGGAATAGACAGTTAAATGTAAAAATGCATAATGATAAAGTCACAGTTATTCCAATGTGACATGGGCAAATGGACACACATAAACACATCAAATATATCTGGTTGAATGTCTTTTAAAGAAAAGAAGTTTCTTTTCGCTGTAGGATTCACTTCCTTTGGGACATTCCAAAAATGTCATAAAATGTCTTAATGTCTTGTAAGCGGACACCACGCTCTGTCCTGAGTGTGGGTGTCAGCTGTGGGGGAGGTGTGTGTGTGTGTGTGTTTGTGTGTGTTTTTTCAAGTTCCAGGCCTTTTGGGGCTAAAGGCTTTGGGATTTTAGCACGGAGGTATTTAGTTATTCAGATTCACCCTCGCCCAGTCCTTACACCAGAATTACCTGTATTCCTTCCACAGGCAAGCAGGAACGAACCGCCACCTCCACTTCTCCCTGGACCAATACAGATTGCAAAATAACTTTATGCAGTGGAACAGACATAACATTCAAGCCAATGCCCTTAATCAGCACATTACTTCCAGTGTAAGAATCAGGTGAAAAAGGCAGCGCAGACTCTAACACAAAGGTTTCTGATGATCCTGTATCACGTAGAACCTTTACAGGTACAATTTTTGTAGAATCTACCAACCTAACAGAACCTTCTGTAACAAAAGAAGTAAATGTTGAACCACATGGCGAGCAAAATTTCTGCACATTATTCACTGTTGAAGTAGTGACAGCCAAAGCCACAGACTTTACAGGAGACCAAGAATTAGATTTCACTTTAGAATTGTCAGCCTTTGCTTTCAATAAGATACATTCATTCTTCCAGTGACCAAACTCATGACAATAATTACACATATTTGCTCTGTCTTTTTCTTCAACAGAGCTATGCAACTGTCTGCTGGGTAAATCATGCACAAACCTGGTAAACTTACTAGAACTTCGCCACGGCTCTTTTTTAAAATTTTCTCCACCCGATCTGTAACCAAAAACAGTTTTATGAGACAACGAGAATTCATCAGCCATGACGGCCGCCTCATACGCAGTGTCAGGTTTATGCTCGCTAATGTAAGTTGCAATGCGATCTGAAATGGAACTCTTGAATTGTTCAAGTACCATTAATTCTTTTAAATCGTCAAGTGTTTTTACATCAGAAGCTACACACCAACGATTAAAATAGACTGAAATATCGTGTACAAAGTCAACATACGTCTGTTTTTCACTCTTCTTCCAGGACCTAAACTTTTGTCTATAGGCCTCTGGAACTAGTTCATAAGCCCTCAACACTGCTGATTTTACAGCTTGATAATCAGAAGCATCCTCTACACTAAGGGAAGAATACGCTTCTTGAGCTCTGCCTGTAAATACAGACTGCAACATAAGCGTTCGCTCTTCATCTGGCCAACGTTGTGCGTCCGCAACGCGTTCAAACAATAAAAAGAAACGCTCAACCTCTCTCTCATCAAATTTAGGAATCAATCTCATATTTCTTACCGTATCAAACTTGCACGAACTTGAATCACGTACTGATTCTCCAGTAATAGAAAGTTTACCTTCTCTTATTAAATCCAAACGATAACGTTCAAGTTCAAGTTGTTGTTGTTGTTGCTGCAATTGGACTTTAGAGATTTCAATGTGATTTTGCGCTTCTAACTGCTTTTCTTTCATCTCTACTTGAATTATCAATAATTGCTTTTGTTGTTCAAATGTTAAATGAGACTGTGTTGATGTCGCATTGACAAAAGTTAACGTATCTTCTGAAAATTGAGTCAAAATGCCACGTTCAACTAACTCGGTCTTTACCAAGGTTTTAATCTGATCTTTTAGACGTTTATCTTGACTCATCAGATTAATTTTGTAGAATTCTGCAAGTTCTAATAATTGATCCTTGGTTAAGTCATTTAACAAGCTCTCAGACGGTGCGCTAACAAATTCCTCAACGTTTGAGGACATTATGAAAAATGTATGGCTACTAAATTTAAGAAAAAAAAGAAAAAGAAAAAAAGTTTAAAGACAGAAGTTGGAATAAGCAATTCCCTCTAACTAAAATTTAAAACTACCTAAACTCAACCCTAATCTTCATACAGTTACTTGCAGCGGGTTTTTATACACTATAAACCAGCGTTTGCAATAGCAACCAATTAACGAGTCACTACTACAAACACGGACGTGTTCCCGAGACAAATGCTCTAACTGCTTTCACCGTACAAAAATAACAAACTAAAATAAAAAAGATCGGAAAATCCTGTTAAGGAAATCCCGCTAAACCTACGCAGGTAAAAGCCTAAGCCAAGACACTTCTTTTCTCAAATTTAGTAGCCAATACACCAAATTAAACTTCCCGTAACCAGCCAGAACAACCAAACCAACCACTAAAACCCTCCACAAGTTTTACTTAAAAAAAAATTATCAAGAAAAAAAAAATCATTTCTAACGAATTAACCAACTTAACAAAATTAATTTAAACAAATAATAATCATCCAAGTGTATCACATTAACCAAAACCAAATGAACGAATGAGTTTCTCTTACCAAAGCGAGACTTATCCACATTTGTCCAAACCGAAAAATATTTATCACCTTAAACAATGGACAAGCCTCCACATTTGTCACACTAACAAACTACGAACGAATCTTCAAATAACAATTGGCGGACGACAAAAACTACTAACGAAACTTTATCAAAAACAATCGGCTGGACGAGCCCCCATATTTGTCACGACCGGCTCAAAGCCGTGACAAATGAGTGGAGGACATAGTGAAGTTGGTCAGGTTGAACGTGTATTTATTCTTATAAATAATTCCGCCTCATTCTTCCCACAACAACGAACGCCGTTACATTTGCAAACTCATTAGTGAATTACTCCTCGTTTGTATTTCTTTCTATATGGTGAATTATTGCATGATAACGTTACCTGGATGTTCAGTCAGAACATATGCGGACGCGGTGCGAAACTTGGATGGATCACAACACAAACGTCCATGTGCTCGTCTGATTCAGAGATTTCGTCCAGGAGATATTGCGATCGTTGAAATTCTCTGCAGCAGACGGACTCTATCTGTGTCCGTCGCAGACAGCGAGAGCCGAGAGCACAGGCACCAGCAGTCCGCCCAGCTCGAGCCAGTCCGGGCTTCTCGTCTGCGCCGGGCTGGTCTCCTGCGGCGGCCACTGCCGACGCCGCCGCCTCTTGTTCCTCCATCAGCCTCAGCTGCTCTTCGCTATATTGTGGCTCGTATAAATAGCCACGAACATCAGTTTCGAGCAAAAGATTTTCAAAATCCTCGTCTTCCATATCGTGTGTCGTAAATTCAGGCATTATGGTAAATCTAACTCCTTGAGCGCTTGTTAGCTTAGCTTGCTGTCTTCCAAGCAAGATGGCGGATTAATAGTTTAGTTTCTTCAGGTTTAGTCCCACCCACTGATCTGTAATAGGCCGGTGGGGTGAGTGGGTCCCACGCCCTTGAATAATAATGAGCTAAAGGCTGTAGTTTTCTTAATATGCAATGAAATTTATCTTCCGTCCTATCGTGACGCAAAATGACGATATTTACGTCACGATAGGACGGAAGTAAAACACTTAAATCCTTTTTTCTCCCATCTCAGAAAAAAAACAAGCAAAATTCCACCATCAATATAATATATGACTGGGTTTCTAACAAAACAAACCTTAATGCAAATGGGTGAAGTGACCCTTTAATCTTACAGTTACTGTAAATTCGGCCTCTACTTCATAAACGCCAGAGGAGAACTGGCCCCGACTGAGCCTGGGTTCTCCCAAGGTTTTTTTTTCTCCATTGGGTCATCTGATGGAGTTTTAGGACACCATCGGGTCACTTGATGGAGTTTTTCGGTTCCTTGCCACTGTTGCCTTTGGCTTGCTCAGTTGGGGATATTCAAATTAAATGACCCATCATACCACTAATCAGCTCTACCATACTTGGATGTCTTTTCCAGTAATAAACAAACACTGTTAAGTTGTTTTGATTGATACTGTGGGGCGGCTTTGATACAGTCTGTATTGTGAAAAGCGCTATATAAATATATTTTGACTTGACTTGACTTGAAATGAGTGCATGGGCTCAAAATGGGCAACACAAATGGGGCCCATTTGGGTTTATCAAATGGGTTAGACATTGGCAAACACAACTAGTCCCATATAGGCTGCCTACGTGGGCCCAAGGTAGTACCCACATAGGTAATCTCTATATGGGTTATGAATGGGAAAAACATATGGGGCCCACTTTGATAAACCATATGGGTCAGACATGGGCCAACACAATCAGTCCCATATAGGCTCCCTACATGGGCCTAAAGTAGTTCCCACATGGGTAATCTCTATATGGGTTATGAATCGGAAAAACAAATGGGGCCCACTTTGATAAACCGTATGGGTCAGACATGGGCCAACACAATCAGTCCCATATAGGCTGCCTACATGGGCCCAAGGTAGTTCCCACATAAGTAATCTCTATATGGGTTTTGAATGGGAAGAACATATGGGGCCCACTTTAATAAACCAAATGGGTCAGACATTGGCAAACACAATCAGGCCCATATAGGCTGCCTACATGAGCAAAAGGTGGTACCCACATAGGTAATCTCTATATGGGTTCTGAATGGGTAAATATATATGGGGCCCGCTTGGCCAAACCATATGGGTCAGACATTGGCAAACACAATCAGTCCCATATAGGTTACCTACATCGGCCCAAGGTAGTTCCCATAAAGGTAATCTCTATATGGGATATGAATGGGAAAAACATATGGGGCCCACTTTGATAAAGCAAATGGGTCCGACATTAGCAAACACAATCAGTCCCAGATAGGCTGCCTACATGGGCCCAAGGTAGTACCCACATAGGTTATCTCTATATGGACTATATGGGGAAATAAATATGGGGCCCGCTTGGCCAAACCATATGGGTCATACATGGGCAAACACAATCAGTCCCATATATCCTGCCTACATGGGCCCAAGGTAGTACCCACATAGGTAATCTTTAAATGGGATATGAATGGGAAAAACATATGGGGCCCACTTTGATAAAGCATATGGGTCAGACATGGGCAAACACAATCAGTCCCATATAGGCTGCCAACATGGGCCCAAGGTAGTTCCCACATAGGTAATCTCTATATGGATCCTGAATGCGGAAATATATACAAGTATAATTGTGAATATAATGAATTATGTAATAAATATAAAATGTGCATCTGTAAATTACTTCATAAACTATTCACTTGTAAATAACATATCTGTGCAATCATTAAAACAATTATATGCAGTATATTTATAATCCTTGTTAAAATACCACTAACAGTCGACCATGGAATATTTAGTAGTGAGGAAATTTCACAAATGGACTTATTACACAGGTGGAAACCTATCACGGTACCACGCTTGAATTCACTGAGCTCCTGAAAGCGACCTATGTTTTCACACATGTTTGTAGAAGCAGTCTGCATGCCAAGGTGCTTGATTTTATACAACTGTGGCCATGGAAGTGATTGAAACACCCACATTCAATGATTTGGAGGGGTGTCCCAATACTGTTGGCAATATAGTGTATGTGGGTACAGTATAGGCCATGGCTCTTCAAATCCAGTCCTGGAGTGTTGGTGTTCAGCAGACATTAGTTCCAACCCTAATCATTGACATTAAATATTCAAAGTGTCAACTTTCAGTGCTCTGATTTTGTGAGTTGCTGCAAAATGCTTATCTCAATTTTAAAATGTATACAAATGGTTCAAAATATCCAGAAAATGGTCACTGTACAATATGAAGAACGGGTTACAGAAGCTAATTATCTATCAAAATAATGGAATATAATGGCTTAGAGATGGGTAGAATAAATCTAACCCCTAGCAACAGCTATATGCCCTTATTCAATGGAAATAATCCAGAGTTTTCTGGTCAGTCGGTTAGTGACAATGTAATTCTACAGATTTTAAATATTGGGGTTAGGGTTTTGATTATTGAAAGGGGCACATCAGTACAGATGATGAAATAGCCCAGTAAAGAAAGTTAGAATGTAAAATCAGGGTTTGAAGGGAAAATTCAATGTAAATTCAGAAATCGTATTTGCAGCATATACAGGAGTACAGAATGTACACAATGTAACGTTTAATATAACGTTTAATGCTAAACAGTTGAAAATTATTTATTTTTTTGCAAAATCTGTGTTGAATCAATGTCATGTCTTCAAGAAATACATAAGCTTTGAATAATTATTATTATTTCTAATTATTATTTTAGCATTGTATGATATTTTGATCAAAACACCACTTCAAAAATCTAAATTTGTGTTAAAATAGAATCATTATATTATTAACAATAATAATAATAATAATAATGGATATAATTTCAATCTCAACAGAGAAGTGCAGAAGAAACTTTTTTGCTTTGTGTGATTTTGTTTGGGTTTACAATTTTGTGTGTGTGCCTAAAGTTTACCTTGCAGGATTGCATTTATATTCACACACTTTTTATAAAAACACTAATCAAATAATATAGTCTACAAATAAAACTAAACACAAATTTCTTTTAAAAAAGAAAAAAGAAATAAAAGTCATCTTTTTCATTACCACTGAAACAATTGCTATTGGTTGTTTCACCTTCTTTGATCATGATTGGTTAATCTGACTTTCATAGGTTACTTCAAAATTACTTCCGGGGCGCTCCCCTGCGTGCGACCCACTACAGCAAGCGCCGTCTTTTGGTTGTTTTATGTGGTTTTTAGGTTTTATGTTTATACTTTAAGCGATTTCTGAACGCTGTGTGTATGTGTGTATAACGACGGAGTGCAGAGATGTGGAATCTGGGGTCGTCTTGGCAATTCTTTTCACTTGTTTTTATCACTACGCTGGTTTGCTGCATCTGTCGAGGGGCGATGGCTGTTCAGCAGCATGGATATTGTCTGGTGTTTGCCAGAGAGCTTCTCTTGTCACTACGTTCTTCAACGGAGGGTGAGATACCGATCACAATACCGGCAGAGATTTTTGTGCCTCCCCATATTGACCGGAATCCTCCAAGGCGGCCACCGCGGAGGAAAAGAGGTAGGAGGGGAGGTATCAAGCGTAGAGTAAAAAAGCTCTGTCTTGAGGACCGACGCCGGTTGCCTCCTCTGCCCTCGGTCTTTTTATCTAACGCGCAGTCCTTGAGGCGTAACATCGACGAGCTGGAGAGCCTGGTAAAAGTAAGACCAAAGATCAAAGAGTGCTGCCTGATGGGGATCACTGAGACTTGGCTAAATGAGAGTGACCTGGATAACGAGTTGGCGCTCACTGGTTTTGGCTGTCCCATCAGACTGGACCGCTCCAGGGAGATGACAGGAAAGAGCCGGGGAGGAGGCGTTTGCTTCTATGTAAATCAGAGGTACTGTAAAATTATTCATGTGAGGGAAAAAATCTGTACTCCTGATATTGAGTTACTCACCCTCTCCTTACGACCGTTTTATATACCACGTGAGTTCCTTCAGCTGTTTTTATATTATATATTATATGATATATTGTCATCCCCGTGCTAACGCTACTGCAGCCACACAAGTGATCATGGATTTATCTCAGCGGTTGGATACTATTTGCAGTGATGCTCCCAAATTTTTTATGGGGGATATGAACCATGTTCGTTTGGACAAGGTCTTGCGGACATATGACCAATATGTGACTTGTATAACCACGCAAAGAAATACCACACTAGATCTGTGTTTTGGAACTGTAAAGGAAGGATATAAGTCTCTTCCCATGCCAGGATTGGGGGCTTCATACCACAACAGCATCTTCCTGGTGCCAACGTATGAACCGTGTATTAGACGTCGGGAGGGGGAAACAAAAACCGTTAAACTCTGGACAGAGGACAGTATATCCTCCCTCCAGGCCTGTTTTGAGTGTACGGACTGGGAATGTTTTTTTGATGGTTGTGGGGATAATATTGATGAACTTTCGGACACTGTTTCGTCCTATGTCACCTTTTGTGTGGATACAGTTATTCCAGTCAAAACCGTTATCAACTTCCCCAACAATAAACCATGAGTCACCAAGGATTTAAAAACAGTGATTAATAGGAAAAAAAATATCTTTTTTACTGGTGACGCATTGGAGAGAAAGTCTGTATCTAGGGAGGTTAGGGCTGAAATAGTAAAAGCCAAAAGTAGGTATAGGGAAAATATTGAAAAACAATTGGTAAATGGCGACCTTAGGTCAGCATGGCGTGGGATTAAAACTATGGCTACAAGTAATCAGTATGGTAATGAACCCAAGCCGCATATTAGCCTTAATAGTGTTCAGGATGACTGTTTGCCTGATGCTTTTAATACTTTTTTTTTACGATTCGAAACGTTTGATTTTATGCATGATGTCTCCAGGCTGAAAAACGTCTAGGTTACGACTGTAACCTCTGTTCCCTGAGAACAGGGAACGAGACAATACGTCATCAACGCTATGGGGAACGCCTCAGGCGTGACAGGTGTCTGAAATCACTATCAAATCACGTCAATCACATTGACCGGCGACAGCCCGTGAATCATTAGCGTGAATGATTAACGTGCGATCTGGAAGTATATAAGGGTGCCTTGCAAACATGACAAATCACCTTATCGTCTGAAGGGACTGTATGGCAGGCAAGCCCCGAGGCATGGCAGGGAGACGTATTGTCTCGTTCCCTGTTCTCAGGGAACAGAGGTTACAGTCGTAACCTAGACGTTCCCTTTTGAAGGGAACTCAACAATACGTCATCGACGCTATAGGGAACGATATACCAACGCCACCATGCTAAGGGGAGTGCATGCCCATTGGCAGTGACAACTGTCCGAACCAGCAAATTCAAAGGAAATGCTAGAACCACTCACCCTCAGGTCACACTGGGCTGTCAGTGACAGCATTCCCTACGGTCATAGCCCAAGCTATAAGCCTCACAGGAAAACCTCCATAAATATAGTTAAATGAAAGGCCTACCTGGGCCTGCTCAAAGGCCTAGGACCACAACTTCAATTAGAAGGGGTCCCTGCTAGGGAATGTGGCTAGGGAACCCGTAGGAACCCCAGCCAATCACTATTCAGGGGAACGTACTCACCCCGAAATGCCAAAAGGACGGCCTGACCCGGCATCAGATACATAGACACTTAGTCTGGCCACTTCCTGTCTGTCCGAACTCTAGATTCCGGGAGATTTAAACTAATTTGCGGTATAACTAGTCGATCACGAGTGGCTCAACAGGTAGATCTATAGATAAACTCATCTTTCAGGCATTTGACCGACCGGGTTGACACTTCAGCGTGAGAAATAGGGGGTGTGGCGTGTGAAACCAATCAAATGCGTGTGTCTCTTGGCCAATGCGTGAGAGTTGGCAGCTCTGTATATGCCTAGATTTTGACTTTACGCCTGCTACTGACTAGGCGTAAGATTTACGCCCAGTCTTAGCGAGAAGAGAACTTAAGCCTGGATGGTGCAACGGTCGTAACTATTAGGTCGGACTTAGAATGCTGAGTTAAGACCTACTTACCTTAAGACCAGGCGTAAGCCCTGTTGGTGCAACCGGCTCCTGGACACTTGCCTTAGGTAAGGCATCCAACCCGAGGGACTGCGAAGCTGGCAGTGAACCACTCGGCCCGGATCTCAGAGATGGGATATCCCGGAGAGTATGACTCAGCATAGTGCTTTCCAACCCTTGCTAGCGAGGGGAGTTTCTCTACTCGATCCACGGATCAACCCAGTGTCTGTGTTTCAAAACACTGAGGAGGCCTGTGAAGGCCTAAGGACTGATCTAACTGGGAGGCCTCGCGAGAGGCCTACGACCGTCTGACCAGACTCAGGAGTCCGCGTGCTCACAGTGACCCTCAATGAGGGGAGCATATGGTCCCCCTGGTAGGCAAAACCAGGCTGTAGGCAGGAAAGAGGTTCCGAGAGGGAACCAGTAGCAGAGAATGAACACTTTAGTCGAGCCAGGGCGCAAGCTCGCCTTCAGCAGCTGCCTGATAAGGCCAGCTGAAATGATAGCAAGAGGCCACTAGCTTCCTGAACCCAGCACCGCTAGGGAACCACTCACAAGGAGGCCTGGTGAGGCCTACTACCTGATAGCAACAGTATGTGGTCACCTACAGGGAGGCCTAGAGAGGCCTACTACCCGATAACGATAGTACGTGGGGAACTCACCCTCAGGGAGGCCTGGTGAGGCCTACTACCTGATAACCATCTTAAGTGGGAATTCACCTTCAGGGAGGCCTGAGGGGCCTACCACCTGATAGCAACTGGTAGCTGAGTCCGGGTGACAGTTCCAAGGCGGCCTGCTAAGGCCAGCCAGCTAGGGACTCGCCTATCAGGGAGGCCTGGTTGGGCCTACTAGCTGATAGCAAGTCAATTCTGCTACAAAGGAACACTGTTGGGAACCATACTACACCAACGTAACCATTGGGCCCACCCACTGGCGGCCTAGTACGGCTAGCTACCTGCAGCGGCTATAAAGGATGTCCCACAATGTTGGGACTCACCTCCGAGGAGGCCTGTTTAAGGCCTACTACCCACCGGTGAGCCAACTGCCCGAACCACCAAGGCCAACCATTTCTCTCGAGAAGTGGCCTACAGCGCCCTATTGGGGGCTGCCCATACAAGGAGGCCTGCTGGCTACAGGGGAGCGTACTTCGACCAAAGAAGAAGTGAAGGCTTACCTCATACTCGACCCGAGCCATAGTGGTGCGAGGCAGGATAAACAGAACTGGGAGTGAAGTACTCAGACCTACCCTGAATCACAGGGAAATACTCACACCTCACCCTGAGGTTACCAGGGGGCGGGCCTGCCAGCGGCTCTAGGGGTGACAGAAATGTATCTGTGCCCAACCTAGGGGAGTGGGGCTTGAATGAAAGCCAACCACCTACAACCCAGCGCTTGAGCAGTAGCTCAGCGAGGTAAGTGAAGCCTATACTGGCGGCCTAAATCCGTAAACCAGTTCTGCACGGCAGGGTCGGGCAGGAGACCCAGTCTTCTTCGTGAAGCGAAAGACGGCCTAACCCTGCTCTAAAGGACTTATATACCACGGAGGCCTAACTGAGGCCTACCATGTGCTTATAAACCATCCTCTGCACCACGCTGCATTACTCTAGTCACCCCAGAATGCAGAGAAGGGGGCGGGCCTTGGCCTAACGACTCCAATGGGAGGAGGCTGATATACAGGGATGCCAGAAACCTACATTCACAAAGTGAAGGGTCAGAGGAAGAAATGCTAATTTTAGCAGAACGCCTCTAATATCCCTGGCACAGCCTAGGCCAGCTACAGAGGTGGCCCTGGTGAGGGCCAGCCTGTAAGCATAGATCTATCTGAGGGCTCGGAGGAGCCACAGCCTACTAAAGAATATAGTCTGTATTATTCCATACAAAGGGCTGCAGAAACGCTCAACTTAATGAAAACTCAACAGAGCTCAAGGGGCGAAATACTCAGAAAAGTCAAAACGGTCCCATGGGCCGGACATAAGATCTATCTGAAGCTTTAGAGTCAGTCACCACTCTAAGTAAAACATCCTATAGAGGGACCAACTACTCTACCCTGAGGTGGCTAAAAGCCCGAAGGCTAACATGGTTATCGTTCTGGCCACCTAACGGGGAACTTCAGGGGCCTGATAATCCAATAAGTTCTCTTACCTTATTCCTGTTACATGACCCCATAACTCTATACAGGGAACGAGGTCTGTAAAGAGAAAACATATCATTTTTTATCACAAAAAATACTCTTTATAAAGACCAGCAGCTCACCTGCGGCATGCGAAGTGAAGACTCGCCAGATAGTTCTTACTAACCTGGGATCCCCACTTTACATGCCTGAAAGGGGCGTTTCCACTAACCAAGCCTAGGTGGGCCATCAGAACATAGTTCTCATCATAGGCCCATCCCCAGGCCTGATGTAATGAACGCCTGGGGGTCAGAGGAGAGAGGGCAGATTTTGAGACCCTCCGAGGAGGTTATCCATTACCGACGCCGTGTGCGTTTGTGCTGGATAACCTCCCTCAAATCTCCTCTGTTGCGGGAGTCACGCCTCCTCTGCGACCTGCTCCTCGAGGGAGGGGGTGCACGAGAGGCGACACTGGCTCGCTGGCCCTGCCTACGGTCCTCAGACCGTGAAGGGCCAGGCTCTCCCGCCTGCCTGGGTGGGGACGCGGATCTCAGCGGTATACAGGTTTTGAATGCTGCTGAGCGCGCCTCCCTGAACTTCCCCACCACCGCCTCCACGGAGGTGCCAAAGAGTTCGGAAGGCGAAACTGGCGAATCGAGGAGAAAGGCCTTTTCTTTCTCCCCGACGTCGGCTAGATTTAGCCACAGATGCCTCTCCGTGGCCACCATCGCCGCCATCGACCGTCCGATCGCGGCGGCGGTTTGCTTGGTAGCCCGGAGAGCCAGATCTGTGGTACGGCGCAGCTCAGCCACCGCCTCAGGGGACATCCCTGTCCCCTGGTCGAGATCCCCCAGCAGGTCGGCCTGGTATGCCTGCAACACCGCCATAGTGTGCAGTGCAGCACCGGCCTGACCTACTGCCGTGTACGCTCTGCCATTCAAACGCGCCGTTGTTTTCAGCGGTTTGGATGGCAGGGTTGGAGCTCTCAGTGTCGCTGCCCGCCCAGATACGAGATAGTTCGTGCCTACATGGGCCCAAGGTAGTACTCACATAGGTTATCTCTATATGGACTATATGGGGAAATAAATATGGGGCCCGCTTGGCCAAACCATATGGGTCATACATGGGCAAACACAATCAGTCCCATATATCCTGCCTACATGGGCCCAAGGTAGTACCCACATAGGTAATCTTTAAATGGGATATGAATGGGAAAAACATATGGGGCCCACTTTGATAAAGCATATGGGTCAGACATGGGCAAACACAATCAGTCCCATATAGGCTGCCAACATGGGCCCAAGGTAGTTCCCACATAGGTAATCTCTATATGGATCCTGAATGAGGAAATATATACAAGTATAATTGTGAATATAATGAATTATGTAATAAATATAAAATGTGCATCTGTAAATTACTTCATAAACTATTCACTTGTAAATAACATATCTGTGCAATCATTAAAACAATTATATACAGTATATTTATAATCCTTGTTAAAATACCACTAACAGTCGACCATGGAATATTTAGTAGTGAGGAAATTTCACAAATGGACTTATTACACAGGTGGAAACCTATCACGGTACCACGCTTGAATTCACTGAGCTCCTGAAAGCGACCTATGTTTTCACACATGTTTGTAGAAGCAGTCTGCATGCCAAGGTGCTTGATTTTATACAACTGTGGCCATGGAAGTGATTCAAACACACACATTCAATGATTTGGAGGGGTGTCCCAATACTGTTGGCAATATAGTGTATGTGGGTACAGTATAGGCCATGGCTCTTCAAATCCAGTCCTGGAGTGTTGGTGTTCAGCAGACATTAGTTCCAACCCTAATCATTGACATTAAATATTCAAAGTGTCAACTTTCAGTGCTCTGATTTTGTGAGTTGCTGCAAAATGCTTATCTCAATTTTAAAATGTATACAAATGGTTCAAAATATCCAGAAAATGGTCACTGTACAATATGAAGAACGGGTTACAGAAGCTAATTATCTATCAAAATAATGGAATATAATGGCTTAGAGATGGGTAGAATAAATCTAACCCCTAGCAACAGCTATATGCCCTTATTCAATGGAAATAATCCAGAGTTTTCTGGTCAGTCGGTTAGTGACAATGTAATTCTACAGATTTTAAATATTGGGGTTAGGGTTTTGATTATTGAAAGGGGCACATCAGTCCAGATGATGAAATAGCCCAAGTAAAGAAAGTTAGAATGTAAAATCAGGGTTTGAAGGGAAAATTCAATGTAAATTCAGAAATCATATTTGCAGCATATACAGGAGTACAGAATGTACACAATGTAACGTTTAAATGTTTCTTGCAAACTATGAAGGGACAATGAATCAATACACTCATTGCTGAGCCCAGGGCCGGCGTGTCCATATAGGCGAACTAGGCTTGCCTAGAGCGGCACTTTTGTAAGGGCAGCAAAATGTGTGCCAACCGAGAATGAACAATTCACAAAATAGGCTAGGCTATATGATCATATAATCATACATAATCAGAGAGCAGCCTTTTTCATTTCGTTTTGAATTATTTTGTTTAAAGACTTTTCAAGCTTTGTGCATTTGATGTATTTCTCATGTCTGTGTGAGGCATACACTGTTAAGTTAGGATGAGATGTGCTCCAGTTAACGTGCAATGCAAGTGACTGCGCGGGCGCCTCCATGATTATATTGTCTGCTATATATTTTCGTCTTATTTATTAAATCCACTCCAGGCAATTGGTTGATGAAAAATGGATTAAAATTAAGATACAATTTATACAAAACGAAATTCACTTTAAAGAAAGGTTTTCTACAAAATAAAACTTAATGAAGTGGTCAAAATCATGTCTGACACTCCATGTCTCAAATTGTGCATCCTATTACTCGTGCTGTTCACTTTTCATAAATCAACAAAAATGGAAAAAAAAAAAAACATAATATTTTAACAAATATGAAACTATATGCGCTCATTTAATGGCTACAACAGTATAGTAGACCTACAGACTCTTTTTGTACAAATTGCTGCACATTCATTTAATTCTGAATTTTGCACACACAAGTTGAAAGGCTTCAAATCATGTTCACGGATAATTGTGCGTGCATTTATTAATCATTATGATACTAAAACAATAACAAAGTAGGCTATGCTATGTAGCCTACAAAAAAAGTTGCACCCTTTTTTTTACATTTCATCTTTCATTCCGAAATGAACGAAAAAGTACACCGACCCAACATGTATTAGCCTTTTTACCCGTTATCAATCTAAATTAATCTCGTTTTTAATTTAACTTAATTTCGTTTTTCTTTATTTAAATTTCGTTTTTCTTTATTTAAATTTCGTTTTTCTTTATTTAAATTTCGTTTTTTTCTTTATTCAATTTTCATTTTTTCTTTATTTAAATTTCATTTTTCTTTATTTAAATTTAGTTTTTTCTTTATTTAAATTTCATTTTTCTTTATTTAAATTTCATTTTTTCTTTATTTAAATTTCATTTTTCTTTATTTAAAATTCGTTATTCTTTATTTAAATCTACCCTTTACTGTGTCAGTAATTTATTAGTCAGAAAAATATTAGACTACCTTAAAAGTATATGGCTATTGTTAACAGACCCGTGCGTTAACATCTCCACAATAAACAGTGACAATTACTTCCTCTAGACCATTTACCGATAAATAACAGTTGTGAATATATTGCGAATATATAATAAACTTGAACAGTGTTGTCAAAAACAAACATTGCCTATACTTTATACCTCACAGAGTTATTCGGCTATACAATCCTGAGCTTCCAGAGACGCTTAGACCTGCGAGAAGCCTCCACAGGGCGGGAGATACGCGGCGTGACTGACAGCTTTGACACCAAATGGATATACGTGAAAATCAGATGACATGATTTCACAACTTTTCATTGGTCATTTAGACATGTGAAGCATACTGTATACGGAAATGAACCTGGGCATTATATACGTCGAAAAATCTCAAAATTGGCAAAATGGACATACGCGGTTTTCATCGGACAGCGACGATATATATATATATATACTACGTAGTGCTGGGCAACGATTAAAATTTGTAATCGTGATTAATCGCATGATTTCTTGTTGAAATTTGAATTGTCTTGAACTTTTTGTACGTGACGCGCAGCACAAATTATTGGAAGAGAGACTGATCCTAGCTGTTTGTGAGTTTCCAGAATCTATTACCGTTTACTAAATAGTAGGGCTGTCGCGATAACCGCAATATTGCAATACCGCGCTACTGACAGGCCAACCGCAGAGGAATGCAAGTAACCGCAGCAACCGCGTTTTCTTTTTTCATAAGGCCACCCTTCGTAGTTCGTACCATGTGTATTGAATGTTAGGTAAGTTAATAATGATAACAAGACTGTTTATCATGGTGATTTGTACAGAGGCTTCGTGGATTTGCCTAAAGTAACAGACAGTGAATGTGATCGACTGAGCGCGTGCGATTACCTGCGTCTGTCTTTGAAGTCAAGTCCTGTATATTCGTGAAAAGGTTGCCGTTTCCAAGGAAAGCGAAATATTTGTCGTATCATCCTTTTAACGTGTAAGGGTATTTACCGTGAATGGCGTCAGCGCTGGTCAGCATTACACAGTGCGAGGAAGCCGTGGGGGGAAAGCAGCGAGTCACGCATTGAATCAATGCCATTGGTTTATTAAGTGAAGCATTGCTTCAGCTTTGCGCAAAAGTGAAGCATTGCTGGCCAGCTGAGCCTTGAAAAGTGGAGCTCAAAGTTAAAAAATAATTAACACCTTGTTTCATTACATCTATCATTTAAGGAATCAGCTTTTTGAACGTTTTTGTTGAATGAACGGTTTAATGACTCACTCAAAGACAGTCCGTTGGCGTAACAATGTGCGCGCTGAGTGACAGCCTTTCAATGCGCAGAGACGCTGTTTAGTTTCGGTTGTTTTGTACAACAAATTGTACATTGTTTTTTTTTATCAAAGCGCTGTGAAGCGCTTTGATACAATCTGTATTGTAAAAAGCGCTATATAAATAAAGGTGACTTGACTTGACTTGACTTTTTGTGTATGGTGTCCACATCATAACACGTAATTAAATATGCAACAAATAAATAAATATAAATTAATTAATGGCGGTTATACCGCATATCGCGCTATTGAGCCACTCAAAATTACCGCAAGGGAAATTCCTTCACCGCGACAGCCCTACTAAATAGGACATCAACAGGAGGGAATTTGCATGGCTATTTTACTAACCTCAAAGTCCTTCATCAAGGAGCTTGCATCTTCTCCCAGATGGTCAATAAGACATCGAATGATGACCTCTCGTTTTTGCTGAATGGATACTCCACTCTGCAGAACAGAAAATCTTTAAATAACAAATAAAACCTGTACTTTAATGTCTAATTTCAATCAAATCAACATTAATAATTGAAACATTGGCAGAATAGAATAGCTAGTATTTGTGAGGGGATGCAAAGTAGATGCAAGTAGCAAGAATAAAACAAAACATGGAAAACTCAGTCATGGTGCAGAAAAAAAAGACAGATTCACGACTATAAATGGATGTGATTGTGGGGTGTTAAAAGATGAGAGTGAAGTACAGAAAAAGCATGAAATGTTAATGCTAGGATAGGTTTTTTTTTTTTTAAACAACTGTCATTACTTACTGAAACTGAGTCATTAAATACCTAAGAGTAGTACATGAGACAGATAATCTGAAAAAAAAAATCAGCTTCCTCTGGCTCACTCCACTCCAGAGGGAATACAATTGTAGTACCTGAAGTAGAATACTTATTTGTGCCCGATGTCGCTCGCCTGCAGCACCCTTCTTTGCTTGGAACAGGGACAGCAGTTTGGGGGAATACAAGTCCAACATTGACATGAATTTTGGCTCAAGATTCCGTGTGGTGATCCTTTGGAACTCAGCGCTGACCTGAAACACAAAGATGAGAAAAGACAAAGAAAGAACTGGTAACACAATCTATTGTCATTTCAATTCAGCAAAAAGTAATACATGCAGGTTTTCTGTCTGTATTTTCTGTGTTAACCGCTACACAAATTCTATTTACTCACTTGCGAGACGTCAAACAAGGCAGGCCATCTGTCCATGATATCTTTGATGCTAATCTGTAAGCTGATGATATCTTGTCTTCTATGAGCAAAGGTTTTGCACATCAAGTTCTTGATGGCGGTGCTATCTTTCTTCTGTGACTCTGCAATTAGCAGTTGTCGGTCCAGCTCTTGTTGTTCCCTGCTGTCTCCTGCAGGATAGAGTGGGAGAAACGCCACTTCTCCTTTTCTTGCTTTCTTTATATTCTTTGCAGGTGCCCTGTCATCAGGGTGCTTGTTTTTAAGGGAATCGCAGGTAACATCAGGAAATCCAAGACTTCTGAGCTTTGACCTATAATTTCCCATTTTGTATTTGAGACAATACATCCATCCATTCCAGCCATTACGACTGCCTGGTTCAGTCAGACATGGGTGCCTTTTGACTAAAGCCTCGGCCACCTCACCGATCTGAAGGCCTGTAGGGTAGGCTGTGTAGCCGTACATGTAGTCTGCTAATTTTTCCAGAATCTCAGACATGATCCGATGATTGTTCAGCAAAGTGCCATTTTTGCCAAATTCTTCATTGGCATTATTCAGCACTGCCTCTGTTGCCACAGAGAAAAGTGGAATGATAATATCATCTGGCCACAATGATCTATGAGGGCTTCCAGGAGAGGTTAGTATAACAGTGTCTTGGGAAGAAAATGATGTGCCACAAGTCTGGTAATCTGCCCTTGTATCAGTAGCAGTGCTTGAACTGTCATTCTGATTGCTTACATCAGTCTGGTTTTCAGTCGGAGTAAATGTAAGCACGAGTGAGGGAATGGTCACAACTTTTATTGTCCCCTTGTGTTTAATCTGGTTGGTAGAATGGAGTGTGAAGTAATCACCAAAGTCCTCATCTAAGTAATGGAGGGTAAAATCCTCAATGATTCCAAATGTATCCTTCACAGTGTCATGTAACTGCTCCACAGTGCTGGGTATTCCTGAGGATAGTGTAAGCTTCTCACTCTGATGTTCTATAATAACTTTCAAGGCAATGAAATACATCTGAACCAAAACAGAAAATAAACAACCTAAATTAAGGTTGGTGTCTAGAGATTCAAGAGTATTTTCACCTAAAACTGGCAAACAATGTGACGTTTCAGTGTCACCATGTGTTTGCCTCCCACAAAATATGCTGTCAGGGGATATGTGTCACCAAGTTCATTATGCTGCACCAGGGTCATTTTTCCAGTGTGGTTCAACACAAATGCCCTGAAATGTTCGTCATACCAGCTGTTAAGTAATTTAACAATAAAACCAATATTACTGTCAACAATTACAATCTTTGAAATCTCAACAAAATCGGGCAGACCACCAGTTGACCCAAAAGGTAAAACCATCCCAGCACCATATTTAGTTCCATGGTGTGTCACTACATTGGTCAAGTTCACAGAGGTTTGTGTTGGATAAACTTCCCTGAAAGACTGCTGTATTTCCATATCAAGTAGCTCTAATGGAAGAGATGTTATTTTAGTGACACATATTTCAGATTTCAAAGCATTTGCTTGTGAATGGTATGCCATCATCATTTGGTGCTTTGAAGCAAGTGACATCAATACATTTCTGAAGCTGCGTGTGTATCGAATAACTCTCTTAAAGAAGCTATGTTTTGCCTCAAAGCGCATAGTCCAGAGGCTAACTAAAGGACCAAACTCTCTTATCTTATCAGGATAATGCTCCAGAAAATGGTGCTTTGGAATTAATTTTTGCTCTGGGAAAACTTCCAACAGCCTGTGGCGATGTTCTGAAATCAGTGTGTCTAGGTAGCAAATACTTTCCTCAGTATGAATAGGAGATACTACAAGCTCAGTAATATCTTTTAAACTCATGAGAACTTGCCATGCTGGATCATTCAATGGTATCTTCGCCCCAATGATAAATGATAATAATCTTAATAAAGTCCCGTTCTCATGTGCGTTCCCACCTATACTTTTGCGAGAGGCAAAATTTGTTGGGATTGGTTGGGGTTGATCAGTTTTTTCAGTCCATCTGTATGGAAAATGCGTTATGGACTTGTTAAGTTCGGTCAAAGTAAAATATTGTTTGCGGATGAACACATTAAGACACAGTGCCAATTCCAACGGAATTATGCCTTCAAAAAGATCATGTAGAACATCTGGTGGGTACCCCGTCACAAAATGAAAATAACTTAATTTTCTGGTTATGGGACAACCTTTCTTTACACCATAACAGTGTACCAGAGCAGGATTTTCCTTTATAGACTGAACATGTAAATTATAGTTCTCGTTTGTTCTTGGTGGAAAAGCTCCTGAACGCACTTCCTTTTGCTGATAGTCCGAATGGTGTCCAATACAAAACCTACATATGTAATGTCCAGAAAAGCTTTCTACAAGCCCACCCAAAGAATGAGCACCAAGATTGTCTGCTGAAATGCAAAAAACAGTGCCTTTGATATTTGTACCAATCCGAGGCAAAAAAAATACCTTCCTTCTCAAATACTGTGAGATCTTTTAAAAGAGGCTCCAGAACAGCTTCATAGCCAAATGTTTTTACATCATTTGCCTTACAAAGGAGAGCCAACTGAATAGATGTTAGCTGTGATCTCAGATCAGATGGTACATCTGCAAGTACCCAGTACACTGCTGTGACTTTATGTTTTTTGCGTGAAGTTCCAAGAGGATTGCAGATTTCAAAATCATCTATGTAGAGTATAAGTGAAATACTGAACTCTTCATTAACATGAAGTTCATTTTGCTTGAAATATTGACCATCATGGAAGGATGCCAAATGTGAAACGTTTGAATGTTTAGTCAAAACATTGTTAACGATGTCTTCATTATTCAACAATTGCTGTAAGGACTCTAGAACCGGCACATACTGAAAGCTGCAATTCCCCTCTGGATCTAAAATATACTCTACCGGCTCAATTACACTGAAGTTTTCTCTAAAATATTTTCCCCTCTTAAAGTTTGAAGAAAAGGGACCATCAGGTTCAAATGCTGCATTAAAAGGATTTGAGTGACACAGTTTGTCTACAAATTCACTGACAATAGCTTCATCTACAGCACAGTTATTCTTTGTGAAAATTTCACTAACTAACTTTGGAATATACTGAGATGACGATGTACAAATAAAATGAAGCTGTTCCACCAAGTCATCAACACATTTGCCAGATACGTTATAGACGCTTTCCAATTTTAACAAGAAAGAACCAATATTTCTCTCTATTTCATTTATAGTAGCTTGCCCAACACTGTCCCTTTTACAATCTAACTCTAAAGTGGTGTCTATGTCCACATGACCATGTGATTCCAACACTGGAAAGCAGATTTCATTGTTAGTCAAATCTGGATGTTTTGCAATCACATCGGTCTTAAAATCTTTCCATGAATAGGACTTGTGCTTTCTACTTCTGTGTGTCGCATAAGTACCATATATGTTTGTCTTGAAATCACATCCATCAAAAGCACAGTCTATGGTTTCATGTCTTTTCAAGTGGGAATTAATATGTTGGAAATAGTCTTGTGTATTAGGATAAAGTGAGTCACAAATTGTACATCTGAAAGATTGCTCAACTTCACGCTCTTCAGTTTCTTGCAAATTGTGGGATTTATACAAGTGTGTATGCAGGCCACCCCATGTCTTAAAGGAGCATGGACAGTTTAAATGAAGACACGGTATTGTATATCCATGAGCAAAGGTACCATGTTTCAGTCGATAGTGCTTCAGAAGTGTCCCTTTTGATGAATCCACAAATGTGCAGAGCTTACATTGCCATCCCATAAGGTGCCACCTAAAAAAGGGATGATAAATAGTAGGGATGCACGATATAGGATTTTGGCCGATATTCGATATGCCGATATTTTCAGACTAATTTTGCCCGATGCCGATACCGATATATTTGTGTGTTTTTTTTAAGTGCAAAAAAAAGCTTATTAAAGCTTCTATTAAAGTTCTCAGTCAAGAGCAGTGAGTGATTTCCTCTTTGTGTTTTGTTGTTTTATTAACATTAACGAGATAGTTCTCCCCAAAATTTAAATTGTCATCATTTACTCTCTCAAGTTTCTTTCTTCTGTTGAAATTATAAAAGTTATTTGGAAGAATGTGGCTAACCAAACAGTTGCTGTACTTCAGTGACTTCCATAGTATATTTAAGCACAAGAAAGAAATGAATACAGGTTTGGAACAACATTAGAGTGAGTAAATAATGACAGAATTTTTATTTCCGGGTGCAGTATCTCTTTAAGGACAAGCGGCAGCATATTATACTGTCTCTTTAAGAACTGCACGCGACGCGTCTAATATACACGCATTTGACAAGCAGATTTTCTCTGTTTGCTTTCACTTTAGACATAACCAACTTTGTTTATGTAAACCGTGTGTATATTTGACAGTATCAGCGCAATAAGACTCGAAAGATTAGTCCAGTATGCAGGCGCTGTGACGGGCTTTAGTTCCTGTGAGCGTCGGGTGTAACGCGCTCAGAAAAGCGGATGTTAGAACAGCGCATCAGCACGTGAATGATATGTTTACCTAGCAAGACTTTGACGCACATGCAAATAATGAACTTTTGTGAATGGGCTCTATGCACGGCGGTATTTCCGGTGAAGGTCTAAGGATGCTGGATTACTTCCGCCGATCGTAGAGTCCAATGCTATACCGAGAATTTATATTGGTTTTTATACTCTATTGCTATACTAAAGAAACGTTAGTCACAAAAACAGACAACAGACACCCCTCATTTTTTTTATGCTTCTGTGTTTATTATATTAAATAAACATAACTATATATAAAATTACATCTAAACGTATTAAAGTTTCGTTTCAAAGACGAGAGGACAGTAAATTTTGAAGACTCTGCCATAATCCCGTTTTCCTCGGTTTTCCTCCGCTTTAAATCTCCCCAACCGGAAACGCACGAGCATCCTTGCGTCAAACGCGGAAGTTATGCGTGCATATAGCCCATTGCGGTGTCCCGTGACCGTGAGTGTAACTCTACCTCTGCCTGCGTTTACATGTGATGTGATGTGAATGTACGTCGCGTTGTACAGTATGTTGAGATGAAGGCGCCAGAATTGAACTGATAGAATGCACGATACTATGATTTTTCTTCAAAAGCAGATCGTGGAGACATTTTAATCATCCACGATCAAAAACCGTGAGACGCACACCCCTATTTGGAAGTTTAAGTTGCTGGCGCTCATGCTTTGTTCGCGTCACGTGCGGATAGGAAACACGCCACCCTATCGGCAAGGCTCATCGGCAGAAATATTCATATCGGCCGATGCCGATGATGGTCATTTTAAGCTTTTATCGGCCGATACCGATGTTGTCCCGATATCATCGTGCATCCCTAATAAATAGTGTTAACATAGAGTGCTAACAGAGTGATGTAATGCTACTTACTTTCATGTAAATACTTTTTGGACTGATATATTTTATCATAAAGATCAGTAAAAAATAACCACAACTTACTTATTGATGTCAGTAATGACATCTACTTCAAACTATAGTTCTAATAGTTACAATCATATGTATTTATTCTATCATGTGGAACTACCTCCTGCCATTATTTATTTGATCAAATATACAATATAATCTCTGTGTGCATTCCATTTTGGTGTAACACACACACACTGTACATACTTTTATTTAGTAAAAGTATGTGGCTGTCGGTGGCTATTCCACCAGTGTATAAATGTGTGTAAATGTTAGTTTCTGTTTGAGCACTTAGGCTCAGTGTATGAATGGTGAATGTGATGTAGTGTAAAAGCGCTTTGAGTGGTCGAAAAGACAAATACGGAGCATTTACATTTATTTTATATTTCTTTTTATCTGTCGGTACCCAATCCATACATCCTGCCTGATCGACTGAACGTGCAACTATCAACAGAGATAAGGAGGAAGCAAGATGGCTCACTTGTTAGCTACTTCCATCAGCTCAGGAAAAAAAACAATGATTGTAATTCAGAATATTACTGATTAAAACTTTAGTTTTAATGTCTTCTGGACGCAGTCTAATGAGGTATATAATATGACGTATATGTATTTCACATCTATAATCATGTGTATACTGAATTATTTACAATATTTTGTACTACTAGGCTAGAACTGATAGGAAGGGGCCATCAAAGCAAAGCAGTTGGGGGAAAAAACCCATAGATATGATAAAATATGTAAACTACATATTATATATTGTATAGTGAATATGTACCTACGTGTCTCACACATTACATTTATTCATTTAGCTGACGCTTTTATCGACTTACAATTGCTATACATGTCAAAACGTGCGCGCCTCTGGAGCAACTAGGGGTTAGGTGTCTTGCTCAGGGACACACTGTGACTGCCATCGGGCCCGTTATTGTCGAGCCATTATATATACTTATATACATACCATCACACTGGATCCAGAAGATGTTAAACATGTTTTTAGGAAAGTCTTAAATATTGTTTATAATCACCATATAACATACTGAATTAAACATATTTTAAACATATTTTCTTTTTCAAAGCTGATGATGAAAGTATGTAATGAGTGAGCAATCTTATTTCTATCTCATCTACAGTGTTGGGCAAGTTACTTTTAAAAAGTAATTAGTTACAGTTACTAGTTACTTCTTCCAAAAAGTAACTAAATTATTTACTCAGTTACAAATTTTAAAAGTAACTAGTTACTTAAGAAAGTAACTATTGCATTACTTTTTAAGTAAAATTAAATTTTAAATGCTCAAATGTGACCCCACCTCTACCCCTCTTTAACGGAACTTAAAATACATGTGCATGTTCAATTATTTATGATGAATCTGAATATTATAATGAAATGGACACTTAATACAATACATTATTAACAGAAACATGAAACATTGTACACACATCTAAAAATTATGTTGCTGTGGGACAAAGTGAGACTAGCCTCCAATCAAATGCCATGTATGTAGATATTATGTTTATATAGTGGATCAATGCAAATAACACAATAGATGTTTTGGAACTTTTGATATTTATTGCCCCTCAACAGGCCACAACTGGGCAAAATTAAATTAAGCTTGTTAAGCAATATACCAAAAAGACTGACTGGCTTGTGTTATTCCTTGTGTGTCCTGTCCTGTCCGACTATGCGTTATGATGGGTCGTTCGCAATTCATGAGCGTTAGCCGTTAGTGATGAGGGGTCGTTCGCGAATGAGCGTTAGTGATGATGGATCGACTCGTTCGCGAATGAGCTTTTGATGGGTCGTTCGCGATTCGCGAATGAGCCGACTCTAAGAGCCATAGGCCTATCTCGCAAATCTGAAGAGCCGACTCTATTTTTACAAATTTAGCCTATAGAAATTGACTATAATATTTCAATTTTTATTACCTAATTATTTAAAGTCATTTAAAGAGCCGTTTGTGAGCCAAAAGAGCCGGCTCTTTTCAGTGAGCTGAGTCAAAAGAGCCGAATGCCCATCACAACTATGCGTGCTTTCGAACACCCGCCCAACTCTACCTCTGATTGGCTTACAATGACATTTTACTCTACCTCAGCCAATCGTCAGCATTTATGCGCTTGTCTCGTGCTCTGCCCACTAACCAAGGAAGAACAGTAAAAAAAGTAGTTGCCTCTCGCTCAGAGATCTAGTTGGTCTGATGAAAAAAAACAGCTTCATCAGTTATAGTAACGCGCCGCATTTTTTGGCAGTAACGGGAACGGCGTTATTAAGATGAGAAGAGTAATCAATTAGATTACTCGTTACTGGAAAAAGTAATGCCGTTAGTAACGGCGTTATTTATAACGCCGTTATTCCCATCACTGCTCATCTATGTTGAGACTGGGAGTTGCACAAGTGAGGTCCAGATGGGCTGGAGGTTCGGAGAGGGTACCGGCAATAACCATAGGCGTGGATAGCAGTTGGAAAATATTCAATAAAAATTATTGTTCACCAAGATCTGCAATGGCAGCAGACAGTGAATGTGGCAAATGCATAATATCCACAACACATGTTTCAGGAATATAATTAGTAACCGTTTCTGTAACTAGTCTGTTTCCAAAAAAAGCTTCATGGCCAATGCGGTAAAATATGGCCAAAATTAAGGTGCAACTCACTCTTCTTATTTACCGTCTTTCTGAACTTGTGTAGGGGAGCGCGGGGCACAACGTAACGCGGGGCTAGTTGTAACGCACTTGTTTTGGTAAATGGACTGCATTTATATAGCGCTTTCACAGACCCAAAGGCCACCAAAGCGCTTTACAATTTGCCTCACATTCACCCATTCACTCACTCATTCTTACACCGACGGGCGACGGCAGCCATGCAAGGCGCCATCCAGCTCGTCGGGAGCATCTGGGGTTAGGTGTCTTGCTCATGGACACCTCGACACTTGGTCAGGTGGAACCGAGGATTGAACCACCAACCTTCCGGTTTGTAGACAACCAACATGAACCACTGAGCCACTGCCGCCTCTGTTTTAAATACTTCCACACATGCCAGCATGACGGAACTTGGTGTATATACTAGTTGCCATATCAACATACCATACCATATCACTAGTTGCCATATTGTTGTTTAACAGTTGATACAGTTCTTTAATGCTTCGCTAACTATAGCAGAAGACACTAGCAGGTTTTAAACCCCAGTTGTGCAGTTGGGGATGTTGTAACACTACGTTACAATGAGCCCCTATTAGAAATATGCTATTAGAATTCATAAAAGTCTAGAATATATTGAGAAAACATGAGAAACATGTAAATAAAGACTGAGAATCAATGTTCAGAAATTATTATTTTGGTTTGAACTATGCTGTATAGATGTGTTTTTCGGTGTGTTTGTTTTTAAACTCAAAAATTAGTTTATTTTTAATTATTAAAAAATCCCATTATTTTATATGAAAAAGTTAATAATTGTATTTTATTAAGAAAATATTTTGGTTTGACTTGTATATTTTTTTGATTAGATCAGATAGCATTTTAAGCTGTCATATGGTGATGTTACAATGTGCCCCTCACATGTTACAATGTACCCCACCAATGGGGCATGTTGTCACATTTCACTTCCATTCTTTCGGGGTAAATCAAGAAAAAAGTATACACTGTATTAAAAAACAAAACCACATAATTGTACTAGACATGTGGGAAATGAATGTGGGAAAAAAGAAATACTCTAAACCCTAAGTAGATTTACACAAACTGAGAAAGTCAAAAAGCGTTACGTTGTGCCCCGCTCTCCCCTAAACCAATTGAATGTGTTGGGATTCTCGATTTAATGCTTAACATCAATTCGGTAACACTTTAGAATACGGTTCCTTCGTTAATGAATAACTACACAGGAACAAATGAGTAACACAATATTAACAATCTAGTAACTACTATTAACTAACAAGAAATTCTGATTAACAAATTAGTAACAGCGCACAGATGAAAGTGGTAGTTCACTATTAACTAATCAATAACTACTTTTTTTTATGCTTCCCAGAGAACTACTGTAAGAATCATGGTAACTAACTAGTAATGACTCAAGTGTTACTACATACTTCTAAAGGAATTACTAATTATTTGGATCCGTATTCTAAAGTGAAGATCACGGTAACTAACTAGTAATTACTCAAGTGTTACTACATACTTCTAAAGGAATTACTAATTCTTTTAAGCTTTTGAGGTTTTTGGTGAAGTTTTAGATAGTAATTACCATAGAAGTATGTAGTAACACTTGAGTAATTACTAGTTAGTTACCATGATCTTCACTTTAGAATACGGATCCAAATAATTTGTTATTCCCACAGAAGTATGTAGTAACACTTGAGTCATTACTGGTTAGTTACCATGATTCTTACATGAAAATCCTAAAGTGTAGAATCTTCTAATCCTTCACAAGATATTTGCACACACGTATATGAGCTAGGAGACATAAAAAAACCCATATTTTTTTGCGAGGTAGGTTAAATAATAAAATCACTGTATGTATATGGTATTTGGATGGCTGATAACTCAATATGTTCCAGCCGTCACCGTGACTTTTCACCCAATTTTCTGGCATTCCTCTGGACTGGCATTGAATCACTACAGGACAAGTAAGGTCCCGACAACTGCATTTAAAAAGCCATTTCTTTAAAATTATTCAGTTGATAAATAGTTCTTTAGGAGAGAGCATAGGCTAATTATTTCCCAAATCATAAGTCTGCTATGCTATTACATATTGATAAACCTTGTGTATTTGTTTACAGCAGTTATTAATGTTAATGTAGTGCTAGTCATTTGTCCTGCATTAGTTATTGATTAGTTCTGCATGAATTATTAATCTTTTTCAGTAGTTCTCTGGGAAGCATTAAAAAAATTGTAGTTATTGATTAGTTAATAGTGAACTACCACTTTCATCTGTGTGCTATTACTTACTAATTCGTTAATCAGAATTTCTTGTTAGTTAATAGTAGTTACTAGATTGTTAATATTGTGTTACTCATTTGTTTCTGTGTAGTTATTCATTAACGAAGGAACCGTATTCTAAAGTGTTACCATTAATTCTCCTGGAACTGTACCTGTCGTTCTGTGATTCAGCTTCTTCAGTTGTGTTGGTGCTGTAAAACAATTTAAATATTATCAATAAATTCAACTTCTTGAACTCTCGCCATCATTATCTGTTCCCCAATGTTTTACAATCACGATCCCTGCTTTAAAGTTTGAAGACTGTGTGGCCGGAGACACACTGGCTGCGTGGCGTGAGAGTGGCGTTTCTGTTGTGTGGCGGCTGCGTCGCGTTTTCTGTGTCTTTGCACACCAGAAGCGTGTCTGACGCGGCGCTGCTGCTGCTAGGTGATGTACAGGTAGGACGTATTGTGGAAGCCCTATACTTCATGTTAAGCATAAATATAAAGCCTACTGATAAAGACAATTGACAGAAAAATAGACTACAGAATATTTCGTTCTGTATTGACAGGTGCAATATTTGAAAATTGATCATTATTTATTTTTAAATTATATTTATATCTGAATTTGTCAAAACCTAGACTTTTAACCATCAAAATGTAATGTATTAATATGTATTCGTGTACAAAATAACATATAAACATATTTCCCTATTCTATTTTGCCTGGAAACGCTTCCAACACTTGCGTGTCGCGTGAAAAATAGGCGTCAGTTCTATTTCTAGCATGCACGCGTTTTCCGGTCGGCTCGGGCCGCGCCTGAGACGCGCGTGTCACGCAGGCAGTCTGCAACCTGTTAACATGGGAGCCGAAATAAAAACGGACACGCCACGCAGCCAGTGTGTCTCTGCTCTCCGTGAGAGTGCGCGCGCGCGCGACCGGCTCCCTTTCTCTCTATGCTCGTGCCCTGTCACGAGCGCAGGAGTCAATCATAGATCAAATAAGGCTTTGGCGGTGGCCCCCCCCCCCCCAAAAAAAAATCAATGGAGGAAAAGCCTCCATTTCATCTTCTCTCTTATTCAGCCTTTTCGTGGCTGACAGTGATTGACAGCTAATATTAACCGATCTAAAATCTTCTTTAGAGTTAAGAACGTAGGATTAAAAACAGGTCGCACTACAACCATTATTTGCACTCGCACAAATGCTCCCAAATATATTGTTAGGTCGCACAAATTGAGGCGAGCAAAATGGTCGCAATTTCGAGCCTTACTGAAGCAAATGGAAATAACGTTACGCTTCCAACTGGAGTAAAACGTCTTTTCACTTGCTGTGAAAAAAGTCGAGATAGTTTTCACAGCGCCTTATCCAATAAAACATAACGTTATATGGTTAACGTTAGTTAGTTGTTAGTTGGTTAGTACTTTTATAGTTAGTTGGTCGTGACTCGTGTTATCGTAATCTTCTCGACGACTAACGGTAACGGTAACTTATACGAAAGCATGGCTACGACAGTACTAACAAAATTGCTCCATAAAGTGTTAATGCACAAGACAGGATTAATCTTTCATTAACTCTTACTAGCTGGACACTTACCACGGTTTGTAGTCTCCCAGCCAGGTGCTGCTTATATCAGTGTTTCTCCTTCTTACTGCAGGCTGCCACTTGTTGCCAAGGCATAGAGGCAGATTTCCCATGAGGCTGCACGATTAGCGTCAATTTGGCGCGTAACTTACTCAACTTCTTAAGTAGTTGATTAAGTTGAAATAATATTAAGTTGGAATGAGTAATAATTGTTGTTCTTGAAACTAATCAGCAGAATTAATCCATTCTCAAATATTTTGATTGAAATTTACCAAACATATTAACAATATCTAAAAAATTTAATTTGTTAGGAAAATACTAATTTTATTTTGTGAAATAAACCTAAATGATAATTGTAAATTGAACACAAAATTAACTGTTGAATTTCTAGGCATTTATTTTGATATGCACAACTCAAACAATCACTTAAGAGATATTCAGAGATTTTATTAAGTTAGTATAGCTATTTATTACTATGATATTTACTAAGCCTGTGAATCATTTTTTAGAATGCAGGTTCAAAATATGTATTTTAACAAATAGGTATATAACATTAAAGAGATACTCTTTAATCTGACATAAATCTGCTTCTTTAAATATTGTCTCTGGAATTTCAGAATATAGCATAATATGATGAGTAATTTCAATAAAATTGAAAATTGAAAAGATTTCAATCTCACTGTGTGCTCTAATGCTTTAAAACTTGTTTGTGTGGTGTTGCTACTCATTTAGATGGAACCCAGATGATCCCGAGTTGGGCCACATGCATATGATTCCTAGTTGGGCCCCACCTAAAGCCCTGTGAAATCCTGCATAAAACTTAAATGAGTAAGTTGCTGGGGCCAGCATGGAACCCATGGACAAACCCACTTACAGCCCGTATTTCAGCCCTTATAGTAACCTTGTAGTACCCACAAAAGAAATAAAGCTGGGACCAAGATGGGTCTTGTGCATGTGGCCCAGTTGGGGCCCACCTGTTTATAAGTGCCATCCTATATGAAATCCATGTGGGCAGTTGGCATGGAACCATTATTGAACCCGTGGACAATCCCATACAGAGCCCATTTTTCAGCCCATTTCAAACCCACAGGGGCCCCACATACAAATATTGGCAGCTGGGACCGAAATGGGTCTTGTGCATGTTGCCCACTTGGGTCCCGCCTAGTACCAAGTGCAATCCTACATGAAATCCACCTGGGCGATTTACATGGGACCATTATGGAACCCACGGACAATCCCATACAGAGCCCATTTTTCATTTCAAACCCACATGGGCCCAACATACAAATGTCGGCTGGGTTAAAACTGGGTCCGAGATGGGTCTTGTGCATGTTGCCCACTTGGGTCCGGCCTAGTACCAAGTGCAATCCTACATGAAATTTATCTGGGCAATTAACATGGGGCCATTATGTAACCCGCGGACAATCCCAATCAAGCCCATTTTTCAGCCCATTTCATACCCACATGGGCCCCACATACAAATGTCGGCTGGGTTAAAACTGGGTCCGAGATGGGTCTTGTGCATGTTGCCCACTTGGGTCCCGCCTAGTACCAAGTGCAATCCTACATGAAATCCACCTGGGCGATTTACATGGGACCATTATGGAACCCACGGACAATCCCATACAGAGCCCATTTTTCATTTCAAACCCACATGGGCCCCACATACAAATGTCGGCTGGGTTAAAGCTGGGACCGAGATGGGTCTTGTGCATGTTGCCCACTTGGGTCCGGCCTAGTACCAAGTGCAATCCTACATGAAATAAATCTGGGCAATTAACAAGGGGCCATTATGTAACCCGTGGACAATCCTACATGGTGCCCATTTTTCAGCCCATTTCATACCCATATGGGCCCTACATACAAATGTTGGCTGGGGAGAGAGAGATCCGTAGGATCACAGGATGGCAAAATTCACCTGGACATTTGAACCTTTAAGAGACAACACGGAAAAACACAGTCTTGATGCTCTAAAATCTCGGTAACTCAAATATACTTGCATGGTTCTCATGTGTCTGAGTCCTGCTGCGTGTGTGAGAGGCTGGTCTTTGTGTGTTCCGTTGGAGCGTCACGTGGTTTACTGCGGTCTGGAGCGCGCAGTTTCAAAGAAGGCTTAAAGGTCTTTTGACGTAAATTACCAAAGAAATAATTCAGACTAAGTTCATTTCTGGGGAAATGAAGAAAGGAAAAACAAACTTAAGCAAAAGAAAAGAAGAGGAAAGATCCCCCGGGGCGGGGGATCACGAGTATGAAGGTTACATCGGATCGAAGGAGGTAAGAGAGAAGAGAATGATGAGGTGCTTGGTGCGTCTTCTTTAAAGACACTTCTGTTCACGCCTCCTCTGGCGTGAACGCACCAATCAGCAGTGGTGGAATGTAACGAAGTACAAATACTTTGTTACTTTACTTAAGTACATTTTTCACATATCTTTACTTTACTTAAGTAGAATCAATAGTGCATACTTATTACTTTTACTTCGTTACATTTTGCAGCAATTATTATACTTTCTACTCCACTACATTTCTACAACGTTCTGTTACATTTTCGTTACATTTTCTGACCAGTTTTCCCCTGCCAAAACGTCATCCTGACCGTCCGTTCGTCGCACGTTTGTCTCACCAGTGAAGTTTGGTTGCCATATCAACCCGGTCACACTAAATGCGTCTCTATAGCACGCAGTGTGTTTATCGTGCAATTTATATGCGGAAATTTGTTTTTACGTGCATAGGATATGCATGGGTAGGTTTAGTAGTGGTGTGGGGTGCGTGTGTAGCCTATTATACGTTTGGTTAGGATTAGTATGGCAAGCCAAGAGGTTCAGAATTACGCCATAAATTAATCGCGTTTACAGCCAAACCCCGTCAAATTAAGCTTGATGTGTATATTGCCTAATTGCAAGCTTGTTCAGAAATGGTGACAAAAACTTAAAAAATAACGAATTTTCCATCAGTGACTACGTTTACATGCAACCAATTTTCGGGTTATGGTCGGGTTAAGGTCACTATTCGGGTTTCTGAAACATTAGGAATAACCCGTTTACATGCGTGAGCAGAGAGAGTTTCTCCTGTATACATGGAATTGCAATATCCCGATGTAAACGGCTACGCACGGTTAGCATCAAGACGTACGGACAACCTTAAGACGCACTATGCGTCATTTCCGATTCTTCTTCCTGTATCCAAAGACAACAACAATAGCAGCAGCACGCGGATAATGAATAGTTCGGGGCAGATAGCGATCGCCTTTGTTTGCGCTTTGGTGCTGGTACTGACCTCGCTCCAAAAGTATGCTGTGCTGCGTCTCGCCATGTTTACTTCCGGTATACTGCACGCGGGTTTTTGTATGCGCTGAGAAGTTCCTCTACTCAAAAGACCAAGATTCCCTGCGAATAGAACATGCGCAGAACACAAATCACTATGGGGATATGCCGATGCGCGTTTACATGACCAAAAATTCGGGTTAGAAAAGGGGTACCCCAGGTATCATATCCCGGTTTTTAAAATCCGGGATATGCGCATATTCGGGTTTTTGCCGGTGTTTACATGGCCGTGCGCGACCGGGTTATTGCTAATATTCCGGTTTTGAACGGGTTATTGGCTGCATGTAAACATAGTCATTATTGAACATCATTAGGATTATTAGGTTGAATGAGTTAGGATTAACTGTTTTATTAATAATTAAATATAGACATTAAGAGAATAAATTGTTATGCAAGTACTTTTACTTTTAATACTTAAAGTACATTTAAAATCAGGTACTTTTTACTTGGTAACACTTTACTTGAAGGGGTGTGCATAAGACTGACATGATACCTTCATAACCATGACATGACATATGTCATGAATATGAAGTAGGGTTTATGCATGTTTATGACAACTGTCATTAAGTGTCTTTCGCTCAATTATGACATTTTGAATGCAAATATGACATTGTTTGAGATGTCTTTGTTATGACAACTTGACATAATCCATAACATCATAAACTGTCAGTGTATTTGTCATGACAACTTGACATTAAATTAAATTAAACTGTCATGTGGTTGGTTTTGACATTGGCTGTCATAAGGCCATTATAAATGTGTCATGAATATTTTTCGTGACCTCAACTACAGTGGTACACATTGAATTTGTCATTAAAAAGTTATAATGGCTTCATGACAGCCAATGTCAAAACCAACCACCTGACAGTTTAATGCAATGTTAACCCATAAAGCTAAGTGCTTTCTTAAGTTTGATAATTAATCTGCTAGGTCATGTTTATGACAGGTTGTGTTGTCTTAGTAATGTCCAGTTGTCATGACAAAGACACTGACAGGTTATGATGTATTGGTTTATGTCAAGGTGTCATAACAAAGACATTTCAAACAATGTCATATTTGCATTAAAAATGTCATAACTGAGCGAATGACACTTAATGACAGTTGTCATAAACATGCATACAACTTCCTTCATATTCTTAACATGTGTCATGTCATGATTATGAAGGTGTCATGTTAGTCTTATGCACACCCCTTCAAGTAAAGTGTTACCTTTTACTTTTTACTTAAGTAGGATTGTAATTGTGGTACTTCTACTTTCACTAAAGTAAATATGTCTCTGGTTATTTGTACTTTTACTTAAGTACTGAGATTCAGTACTTCTTCCACCACTGCCAATCAGCTGGGAGAAAAGTGTGCAGCAAAAGTATTCCTTTGTCCCATCGAGACCGACTTTGCATGTTTTAATGACAGTGACGTACAAATGCGTTCAATTTTACTCCAGAGATGATAAAACATAGTAACATACATTTTACGGTTTGTACACATATACAGTCCCTGACAAAAGTTGTGTCGCTTGTGTACAAATTGACCTGAATGCCGCTGAAATATATTTCTAATCAAGATTTTTTTACAAGAAATGGCTCATTTTAATCCCAACAGCTTTTGTAATAATGTTTCAGTGCAAAACGAAACTGTCAAAAAGCATTCTAATATTCACAGCTTGGTAAAGCCCATTGAATCAATTTGTGCAAAGACATAAGTGTTGTCGCCTTGTCATATGAGCTTCACCTGTGACTAATAATGGATCAATTAGGTCTCAGGTGTGTATAAAAACAACCCCAGTACACTAGACCTTCACATCAACTGCAACTAGACCTTTGCAAACATGCCTAAGATTCACCCTGAGACTAAAGTTTTGATTATCAAGAGGCTGAAGACCAGATCCACTGCTGATGTGGCAGACACCTTCAATGTGTCTCAGCGTCAAGTACAGAGGATAAAAAAAAACATCTGAAGACACTGGAGACATTTTTGACAAGCCCAGGTCAGGCAGACCCCGCAAGACAACTGCTCGAGAGGACCGTTTGTTGGCTCGAAAATCCAAGGCCAGCCCATTTTCCACTGCAGCAGACCTCCACGAGACCTGGTCACCTGAAGTCCCTGTGTCAACCAGAACAGTTTGTCGGATTCTGTCTCGAAATGGCCTCCATGGTCGAATCAGTGCCCAGAAGCCAGCACTAAACAAAAGACAATTGAAAAACCGTGTGGCATTTGCCAAGGCCCATAGCCTACTAAAATTTTTCAGATGAATCTTCTGTTGAATTACACCACAGTCGCCGCAAATATTGCAGGAGACCTACTGGAGCCCGCATGGATCCGAGATTCGCCCAGAAAACAGTGAAGTTTGGTGGCGGAAAAATCATGGTCTGGGGTTACATCCAGTATGGGGGTGTGCAACATCAATAGTCTAAAATACCAAGAAATCTTAGCTACCTCTTATATTCCCAACCATAAAAGAGGCCAAACTCTGCAGCAGGATGGTGCTCCATCGCATACTTCCATCTCCACATCAAAGTTCCTCAAGGCGAAGAAGATCAAGATGCTCCAGGATTGGCCAGCCCAGTCACCAGACATGAACATCATTGAGCATATGTGGGGTAGGATTAAAGAGGAAGCATGGAAGACGAAACCAAAGAATATTGATGAACTCTGGGAGGCATGCAAGACTGCTTTCTTTGCTATTCCTGATGACTTCATCAATAAATTGTATGAATCCTTGCCAAACCGCATGGATGCAGTCTGTTGGAGCTATTTTCTATTTTGTTTATTTTAGGCTTAAGTTATAGCCTAATTTATTTCCTTCCTTTCCCTGCTAAAGTTCATTTGCTTTATTTTGTATTCATGCTTATTTTTTTGTTTTCTTGTATTGTTGTTAATTGGTCACATGGTGCTATGTTAATTTGCATAAGTAGGTCAAGGTGGGAGGGACCTCAGGTTGCGCGGGCATATGGTTTTTTACCAGCTTGAGAGAGGCAGCAGAAAATGTCTGTGAGCTGCTTATATGTGTAAATAAACCTCCTCAAACTCAATTTTGTTATGGACATTAGTTCACTTGGACACCTCTAAACCTGCGTAAAGCCTAACCCAGCCTCAGTGGCCGTTTGAGAAGTTTGATATTATTAGTTTGTTTAAGTTTATGGACAAATAGCCACTACACAGTCCTTCAAGCTCATGGAAGTCATACAAGATATTAAATTTGGATCTCACATCACCAATACTTAATTTGCTGACATATTTTTGTATTTGCAGTAAATTTGTTCAATTTCTGTATAGGCGACAAAACTTTTGTCTTGCCAAAATTTGACCTTTCTGTCTTGTTTAAATGATAAATCTTTTTTCAGTGAAACTAATTTATTTCAGTGCATTAAACATCATTTGGGAGGGTTTTAGCTTTTCATATGAGCTATTTCTAACACCAATTGATTAATTAAAAGTCAGGTTAATAGCAGGTGTTTCTACAAAATAGATTAGCGACACGACTTTTGTCAGGGACTGTATATGGTTTGGTCAGATCAAGAGGATTCTTAACCCCCTGGGGTCGGCGGTCTCGCCGGCGATACCAGCTCACTTTTTTTCTTATCAGTGCAAAAGAGACTCAAATAACTCTTTCGATTTTTGTGATACAGGCAAGTGTTATACATCATTCAAAACTGTTAAATGTCCATTTTCATTTGTGTACACTAATAATAAAAACAAAATGTTGTGTTTTTCGTAAAATAAAGAAAATAAACATGATGCGCGTTTTGTCGTCTCTCTCAATGTGAAGATCATTATGAAACGCGACAGAAAATGATCTTTAACTCAGCAAATACTTGCCACCCACACGTGAGAGTTATGTCTTTACAAAGCTTTAAGTCTCCATTTTTAAATTATGTAAATCATACCAAAAACAAATATTCTCTGTTTAAGTAATCCGTATGAAAGCAACGATGTGTACAGTTTCTTCAGCCTGAGCTCATTAGATCTAATGTGACCACGCCCACACGCACGCGAGCTGTTCAAATTCAAATGATCCACGTGAAGGAACGCAATGCCCTCATCACCTCTAAACAAAGAATCGCGACTTCAGTCCTGCTCTGCTTTTCGTCGAGTTTGGAAGTGTTTGGTCTGGGCACCTTGGATTTGCCTCAGAAGAATTAGAAGAACACGATTTGATTATGGGAACGATTTTTTAAGGTAAGACACATACTAAGCGTCTTATGGTTGTATATACTTTACATTGTAGCTACTAGTTAAACTGGTGCCAGACTAAAATGTTATGAAATGAGATTGGAGTGAATATACATGTACACACAAGAATGTTTTTATCTTCGATAATTAAACACAGGATGATATAAAGTATGCTTATTCTTCAATGGTGAATATTATAATGTTTAGACCCGTGTTTACTGTTAAATACTGTGTTTGTGGATATCTGCTCAAACGTAGATATGTATAATGTAACAATAATGTTTCATAGTTTGGAGCGGCTCGATCGCTTCAGTAAATGTCCTCTGCACGCGCTGAGTTTGAGTCACTCGCGCTGTGGGTTTGAAAAGCAAAACACACCAAACATTAGGCTTCATGTTTTTCTCCAATCTCACGTTTGAAGTAACATAATCCATATATTTTTGTCTAGTGTAGTGTTACTGAAGTGTTCATTTTTAACGATATAGGCCGCCTGCAATCTATCTGTTATTATTTTATGCAGCCCTATACATAGGCTATAACAATGCACAACAAACGTGGTGTTTTTATATATATTTAATAATAATTTTAACCAGAAAAATCTAAAATGAATTCCCAAAATCGTGCAGCCCTATAGTTTCTCTTGATATCAGCATGTTCACATGTGTTTATTTGTTTATTTTAGTTTTTACAGGGACCATGATGCCACTGATGAGTCCTGTTGACTTCAACATTCACAGGAGACTCTGTACATGAACATGGTTAAGTGAAAAATCAAACACCTTGGAGATGACAGGTATGTAGGCTACTATGTTTCAGGAATGGCACAAGTTGTGTGACTGTTCAAGCCTCTGTCTTTAGATCAGTGTGTTTACTAATGTGCTTTTTTGTCCTTTGTTGTGTATCTTTGGATTATGTTGTGTTGTAAATAAATCCAAACAATCTAAAAGCCATTCTTTTTTAAATCTCATTCTTTGTGCAAGGCTCCTCGTAATGATGGGGCCTGATAGCACCTAATAGGGCCATTAGGGGAGGGTCTTTGTCTTTCTCAGGTGTCAAAACCATCAATATTAATGGGTGGTTAACGCCTACCCAGCTAGCAGGGAACGTTCTCAGAACTTTGGCTAACATTCCCTACAAGTTTGGTTAATGTTCTTTAAAAAACATTTGAATGTAATGTTCAAAGAATGTTTTAAGGATGTTTTCTCATTTCAAATAATGTTCCTATAAGGTTAAATGTAAACTAAGATATAACGTTTTAACTGTAACATTTTGAGGACGTTTTGGGAATGTTGTTGAGATAACAGATAATACAATGTTCTCAATAAAACATTGGTACAATGTTCCATAATAACAGAGGAGGAACATAATCAAATCAATGTTCTTAAAATGTTTTGAGGATATTATTGAGGCCTGAGATGATGGAGTGTTCTTTATAAAACGTTCTTGTAATGTGACATGTTAACACAACAAGAACATTATAACAGTAACATTTTGAGGATGTTTTGGGAATGTTGTTGAGATAACAGATTATACAATGTTCTCAATAAAACATTGGTACAATGTTCCATAATAACAGAGGAGGAACATTATCAAATCAATGTTCTTAAAATGTTTTGAGGATATTATTGAGGCCTGAGATGATGGAGTGTTCTTTATAAAACGTTCTTGTAATGTGACGAGTTAACAAAGTAAGAACATTATAACAGTAACATTTTGAGGATGTTTTGGGAATGTTGTTGAGATAACAGATAATACAATGTTCTCAATAAAACATTGGTACAATGTTCCATAATAACAGAGGAGGAACATTATCAAATCAACGTTCGCTAAATGTTTTGAGGATATCATTGAGGCCTGAGATGATGGAGTGTTTTTTATAAAACGTTCTTGTAATGTGACGTGTTAATAAAGCAAGAACATTTTAAATGTAACATTTTGAGCATGTTGTTGAGATTACAGATTATACAATGTTCTCAAAAAAACATTGGCACAATGTTCCGTAATAACAGAGGAGGAACATTGTCAAATCAACGTTCGCAAAATGTTTTGAGGATATTATTTAGTCCTGTGATGATAAAATGTTTTTAATAAAACATTCCTTTCAATTGAATTTTTAACAAAAGTATACATTTTGCATGAAACATTTTGAGGATTTTTTAGGGATGTTGTTATCTTTTATAAATCATTGGCACAATAACAAAGGAGGAACATTATCAAAGCAACATTCATCAAATGTTTTGAGGACATTATTGGCCTGAGATGACAAAATCTCATAATATGATGTGTTAACAAAAGCTCATAACATTTTAGGGATATTTTAGGGAAGCTGTTTAGGTAACAGATTGTAGAATTATTTTAACCTACAAAATATTGGCATAATGTTCCATGATAAAAGAGGAACATTATCAAAACAGCATTCATTATTATTTCGTTATTATTTTTTGAGGATATTACTCTGAACTGTGTGAAGTGTTGCGCGAAATGTGTTTACAAGAGACGAGAATCTGATTGGGAGCCACAGATCGACGTTTAAAACCACCAATCACAGCGTGATTTTCCCGTGACGTAAGAACATTTGAAATCGACAAACAGCGCGAAGAAAGTACTAACGTTTTTGTTGAAGAAATCGGCGCAAAATGTCCGTTGTCTAAATTGGCTATTTGACACATTGGCCCAAACAACAGAACTCCTGGTCAACGGAACAGAACTCTTTCACAACTGTAAGTTTTTTTGTGTGTATTTTTTCAGTTTACAATTTACATAGCTTTCTCATAGATATATCAATGTCTTTCAGTGTTAGATATTACTTTCTTATAATTGTATGACAGTCGCATAAAATCTGAGTGTAACGTTATGTTACTTTTGAATAACAGCTAGATTTGTTTTAATCCAGACTCCAAACTGCCTGTTTGAAGATGAATATAGCTAACACCGATGACGCAATATAACGTCTCCATTTATAACAAAGGTAACGTTAGTATAATATTGTGTCGTTGCATACGAATACTCGTATTTTTGCTACTGTCTTTGCTGTCTTTTGAAAGTAAAAGTTAATATTTCATAAAGAGGTAATGGGAAAATTGGAAAGAGCATTAAAACGTTTTCAGTCTTTTGTGTTTTCTAGTAAATATTGTATGTGCTTGTAATATCGTTGTATGTTGACCGACCATGTTTTAAAATATTTCAGGTAATTACTCTGGTGCTGGTGGTCAATGTAAAGGACACAATCTAGCAAATATTGAAGCAAACATAAACCTGCAGAGGTGAATGGATATGGGAGTTCAAGAGCCTTGTAGCCTACTGGTAAGTGGTTTTGTAACTTTAGTTGTAAACAACTTGTAAATCTTCATAGAATTACCTTTATATTATAGTACAGATTATAGTAATCTTTTTCAAATGTTAGGAAATAATTATGTTGGTTCAAAAAAGCCAACATATTGTTAACCTATTTAAACTAAATATTATTATTCTGATTTCTGAGACAAAAATGTTCAACTCTTAACTCCTAGAGCTTTAGTGCTAAAAGCACATAACACAGACCATAAAATATCTCATCCAAAAGACATACAAAAATGAGAATTAGCCCATGATTTACTCACCCTCAAGTCATCCTTGGTGTATATGACATTCTTCTTTTTCAGACGAATACAATCGTCTATATAAAAAAAGTTATATAAAAAAAATGTCCTGGCTCTTCCGAGCTTTATAATGGCAGTGAATGGCAGTTTCTGTTTTAAGTCTATAAAAGCGCATCCATCCATGATAAAAGTAATCCACACGGCTCTGGCGGGGTTATAAAGGCCTTTTGAAGTGAAGCGATGCGTTTGTGTAAGAAAAATATCCATATTTAAAACTTTGACTAAAATAACTAGCTTTAAAAATAACTAGCTTAGCATATATTTCTTTCTGCTTTTGAAGTAACTAAAACGTACAACTTCACTAATAGCAAAGAGACGCTGCACTTACAGGTATGATTAATTCACTCTAGAAATTGTTATATCGCCAATGCAGAAATCTGTAAGAAATGTAACGATCCATAGACAATATAACTGCTGTTAAGTCAGAGCAATAGCCTTGTGGGCAGCGAGCGCTGTGATGCTGGAGCTGTGTTCAGGGCGACCTGAGTTCCAGTCTTGGTTCGAGGTTCAGGCTTCTCAAGCCAACATCAAAGTTTGTTCACATAATTTAGCCTCTAGTTGTGTTATTAACATGTGGATTAAGTATATGTTTTAAATTACAGAAACAAAAAAGATACTCATAAGGTATCATATTTATACTTTCAATTTCTGATTACTAATTAGTCTGGCTAATTTTGAAAGTTGTCAATGTCAATATTGCTTGTGATCTTAATATGTGTATGTATTTATTTATATTCTTTCTGTTTACACTGTTGCATGATCTTCTTTTGAGGAAAAACTCTACCATGCACACAGAGAACAGAGCTCAATGCTGCTAACTGGACGAGACGCTGGACAACTAGAAGAGAGAACAGTAGAACACCTATACAGATGACTGGATTACTCTTCTGCAAGAACCAAGACAAGCAAAGACTGATGATGAGCGCTCTGAGCAAACACAGCAGTCAAGACGCATGAGTGACTTTACCGAGTTCTTCATGTAATGTTGGGCATTTACTGTACGCAGAACATCTAATAATTTATGTGGATACCATTTATAAACCTGTTAGATTTTGATGTTTTAGTTTTGAGATTAATAAAATTGTATGTTTTAACAATGTTATAGCTAAGCATGTTTTTTTAAGAGAACATTTTGGGAACAAAAATAAAACTTCCCGCTAAAAACTTTATAAGAATGTTAGGGGATGTAATGTTCTTAAAATGTTATGATTAAACCTTTATAGAAGGTCATCACAAAACATTTTTAGAGTGTTCTTAGAGAATGTTATGCCATCTTTTAAGAGATCATTCTGGGAACAAAAATAAAACTACCCGCTGAAAATGTTATAAGAACATTAGGGAATAATGTTCTAACAATGTTAGCGTGAAAATTTTTTTGAATGTTTTTAAAGAATGTTATTAGAACTTTTAAGAGAACATTCTGGGAACAAAAAGAAAACTACCCGCTGAAAATGTTATAAGAACATTAGGGAATAATGTTCTAACAATGTTAGCGTTAAACATTTTTAGAATGTTTTTAAAGAATGTTATTAGAACTTTTAAGAGAACATTCTGGGAACAAAAAGAAAACTACCCGCTGAAAATGTTATAAGAACATTAGGGAATAATGTTCTAACAATGTTAGCGTTAAACATTTTTAGAATGTTTTTAAAGAATGTTATTAGAACTTTTAAGAGAACATTCTGGGAACCAAAATAAAACTACCCGCTGAAAACATTATTAGAACAATGCATGGTAATGTTCTCAGAACATTTTTAGAACAAAAAATTTCTAGCTGGGTACCCGCATAAAGCTTTCTTACACAAAACACGTCATAATTTTTTTAAAAGACTTTATTGACTTATCTGAATGCGTAATCAGGATGATTTTCACATAGTTTTGAAGCAAATATTCTAGGCTATTTGATACAATTTTCAAAAGTCTTGTGAAGAAATAATTAGTATGGGTTTCATGACCTTATTTCAGTGACAATGTTTTTTAGTTTTTTCACAAACCACGCATAAATGTCATTATCTCAAAACTAAAAACTTTTACATACATGCTGCTGACATATTATTGTAGCAGAGTTTGTGCTGAATACAGTGTAATAAGACTTTAGCCATGAAAATGGGGGGGAAGCACGGTAATTCAAAAATACTACTGGTTTTCTACTGATACAAAGCTTAATGCTAAATCCTGAAGTATCCCTTTAAGTGTGATTGATCATTGACACCCTTTGATTACAGTGTTATTATTGAAGCATAATTTGCAAAACTGTATTAATCTAGAAGCAGAAGCAGATTTAACAGTGATTTTCTGCTGTAATAAACAGTTTAACAGGTAAGATCCTCAGAGGAGTTGTGCGGTTATTACCTAAGAATGGAAAGACAGTTTCTCTGAAGGATGTCCTGAATGTGAGTAAATGTGTGTTAGTTACAGGATCAGAGAATGACACTGTTCCTCTGTCATAGTCCAGCTGAACTCTCACACGCTGGAGCTTCTGTTTAACAGTAAAGACAGTGCCGGGTTGCTCTGGAGATTCTGAGATGTATTCGCTGTTCATGAACCGCACACACCAGACATTAGACTTAAAGCAATCCTCTCCCTTCCTTTGGTTTGATGCTGTGGTTATTCCAAGAATCCAGCGTGTATTGTCTCCAACCTCCACATCCCAGCAGTGTGTTCCTGAGTTAAAGCCCTCAGATCCCAGGACACATGGATACTCATCAAACCTCTCTGGATTATCAGGAAGTGTTTTATCTTCATCACTGACCGACACACTGGTCAGATCAGCAGAGAGTGTGAGACGAGGATTTGCTGTGTTTGGATCCAGAGTCAACGGAGCTGCAAAGAGAATAACATCAGATTACAGGATGAGATATGATGTATTTAAATGTAAAACACAAATAAAGACTTTGTTGAAAAAATCATAATCATAACAATGGTCTCTCAGTTAATGTCAGAATGGATTGAGGCTCCAGGTTTAATATCAGTATTCAATAAACATTAGTGTATCCTTATTCATAAACATAAATCATGAGGAATAAACTTTAATTATGAGTTCGCTGTATGATCTGATGATTTTCTGAAATACAGTTCAGATTCACTTAGAAATTCAAGTGATATATATATATATATATATATATATATATATATATATATATATATATATATATATATATATATATTTATTTATTTATTTATTATTTTATTTTTTTATGTATTTTTATGTTTATATATGTTTATATCTGAACTATCTTCTGCACTGTGTTAAATCTGCTGAGACTCACTGTGTTGGACAGTTTCCAGCATCTTCTTCCAGACTCTGAACGGCAGGTTACCCAGATAACGCGACACATGAATCAAAGCTCCAGAACTCATCCGTGGATCCGGCTGTGAGATCTGGACTCTGAGGAACATTCAGGAGTCAGAACTGCAGTGAATTTGAGTTCAGATCCACTGAGAGAAGAGATACGAGCAGCTCACTTACCTTTCCATCGAGACTTTATAGTTCTGGAAAATATAGAGTTTGAAAACATTTTAATATCTTATCAAACACTCTCACTGTCAACGAGTCTCTCTATACAAGTTGTTTTATGCACAGAGAATGAAGCCAGATTGATTTGTAACCTTTAGAAACGAGACGTCATTGTCTTTCATCATCTCCTCCATGTCTCTGATTGTGTGTGAAAGAGCTGAGATGTGTGTGTTCATCTCCTCCAGCTTCTCCTTCATCCTCTGCTTCTTCTGCTCCTCTTCCTCCCTCAGTGCAGTGATTGTAGCTTCTTCTTCGTCTCTGAGAAACTGATGAAGCTTCTCAAACTCTTCTTTAATCTGACGCTCTGTGTGCTCATCTTGAGACTGAAATCAAATCACATTCACTTCAGTCATCTCAGTCAACACAAATCTCAGATACCCGACATATAACGGATCCAGAAGCAGAAGCTGCTTGTCATTTACAGAAAAAATCAACTGGAGTTCATGATATTAAATATATCAATGTATAACGGTATAAAGTGATCCTAGAGCTGTAATGAAAATGACTCTTGATTCTGTTTCCTCACATTGATGTGTTGAGCTGTTTTCTCAAACTCTCCTTTCTCTTTTTCATTGTGTTGAAGTTTCAGTTGTAAGGACTTCAGTGCTGTATTGATCTCCTCCTAGAATTGAACAAAAATACATTAAACACCAGATTACAGTGAAGAGAAGAAAATACAGATGATCATACAATTCTGAGCAAAAGTATTTACCCCCACCCAAAGGCCCAAGAACAACATCGTAGGAACTACATTTTTCTGCTTTCTGTCAGAAAATGCTAAAGGACAATATCCTATCTTTAGTCTGCAAACTGAAGCTCAAGCAACAAGACAATGATTCAAAGAATAGTGAGTAAACCTTACGAAAAAGAAGTGTACTTCAAGTTCATTTTATGAAGTATACTTAAGTAATGTTCAAGTATATTTTTAAGTAGTCAAGTCAAGTCACCTTTATTTATATAGCGCTTTTTACAATACAAATTGTATCAAAGCAGCTTCACAGTGATAACATGAAAATAATACAACAAAGTTTGTTTCTAGAAGAAAATTGCATCAACGTCCACCTTAAGTAAGGCAGATCAATAATATTGTTGAATATTTAATGTTAAATGTCCCCAACTAAGCAAGCCAAAAGCCAAGGCAACAGTGGCAAGGAACCAAAACTCCATCAGGTGACAGAATGGAGAAAAAAACCTTGGGAGAACCCAGACTCAGTCGGGGGCCAGTTCTCCTCTGGCCAACGAAGGAACAGTGTATGATTCGGGCAGCATTACAAGTCAGATTTAGAGTATTTATCCATTTCTATCTGGTTGGAAGTTGACGTAATCACGCCGGTATGGAGACGAGTTGTTGAGGATCAGTGCCGATGGCTGTCGTGTCGATGAGGCCTTTACAGGGCTGATGAGGCTGGCACTTCAGGATGAGTTGGGATGGGTCCAGGCGCAGGTCCACCATAGACGGTCCCTCGGGATAAACAGAGAGACTAATATTAGCGTAGATGCCATCCTTCTTATGATGTACCAAGTACATCAGGATTTACGGGACGTGTTCCCGGTTCCGGCTGATCTAAACTATGCAGCTTAATTTTGAATTAAGGAAGTCTATAGTGTGTTATGTGTATGCTAGGCCAAAGAGATGTGTTTTTAGTCTAGATTTGAACTGACAGAGTGTGTCTGCTTCCCGGACAATGTTAGGAAGATTGTTCCAGGGGTTTTGGTGCTAAATAGGAAATGGATCTACCGCCAGCAGTCGATTTAGATATTCTAGGTATTATCAACTGGCCGGAATTTCGAGAACGCAATAGGCGTGAAGGACTATAATGCGTTAAGAGTTCGCTCAAGTACTGGGGAGCTAAACCATTTAGTGCTTTGTAAGTAATTAGCAATATTTTAAAATTTATACGATGTTTAATAGGTGTTAATAACACCAATGTAGTGTTGACAGAACCGGGCTAATATGGTCATATTTCCTGGTTCTAGTAAGAACTCGAGCTGCCGCGTTTTGAACTAGCTGTAGTTTGTTTATTAAGCGTGCAGGGCAACCACCCAGTAGAGCATTACAATAATCTAGTCTTGATGTCATGAACGCATTAACTAATTGTTCCGCATTTGTCAATGAGAGCATATGGCGTAATTTAGATATGTTTTTAAGATGGAAAGTTTTACAGATACTAGACACGTGATTTTCAAATGAAAGATTGGTATCAAAGAGCACACCAAGGTTCCTAACCGACGACGAAGACTTAACAGAGTAGCCATCAAGTGTTAGACAGTATTCTAGGTTATTACGTGTGGAAGTTTTTTGTCCAATAATTAGAATCTCTGTTTTTTCAGAATTTAGTAGTAGGAAATTATTAGTCATCCAATTTTATATATCAGCTATGCATTCCATTAATTTTGTGAATTGGTAAGTTTTTGAAAAAATATACAGCTGAGTATCATCGGCATAACAGTGAAAGCTAATTCCATGTTTCCTAATGATATCTCCTAAGGGTAACATGTACAGAGTGAACAGCAACGGTCCTAGTACTGAGCCTTGTGGTACACCATACTGAACTTGTGATAGATAAGACATCTCTTCATTTACTGCTACAAACTGATAACGGTCAGATAAGTATGATTTAAACCATGCTAATGCAATTCCACTAATGCCAACATAGTTTTCTAGTCTATTTAAAAGAATGTTGTGGTCAATTGTGTCAAATGCAGCACTAAGATCAAGTAACACTAATAGAGAGATACAGCCACGATCGGATGATAAGAGCAAATCATTTGTGACTCTGATGTCTCAGTACTATGGCACGGTCTAAATCCGGACTGAAAATCCTCACAGATATAATTTCTTTCTAGAAAGGAACACAGTTGTGAGGATACTGCTTTTTCCAGTATCTTTGACAGAAAAGGCAGATTCGAGATCGGCCTGTAATTGACTAATTTTGTATGATCAAGTTGCGGTTTTTTAACAAGCTTTTTTATCATAGCCAGCTTAAAGGTTTTTGGTACATATCCTAGAGACAAAGATGAATTAATGATATTAAGAAGAGGATCTATGACATCTGGAAGCATCTCTTTCAGTAGCTTAGTCGGAATAGGGTCTAACATACAAGTTGTTGATTTAGATGAATTAACGAGTTTGCAAAATTCTTCCTCTCCTATAGCAACAAATGAACCAAATTTTTCCTCAGGGAGACTACAATGCACTGCCTGATGCGATACTGTAGTAGACGGTTGCATAGTTATAATTTTGTCCCTGATATTATCAATCTTATAAGTGAAGAAATTCATAAAGTCATTACTGCTGTGTTGCTTGAACACTTATGGGCTTGAAGCTTTCTTTTTCGTTAGTTTAGCCACTGTTTCAAATAAATACCTAGGATTATGTTTATTTTCTTCTAATAGGGTTGAAAAATAAGCAGATCTAGCAGCTTTTAAGGCCTCTCTGTAAGCAATCGAGCTCTCCTTCCATGAAATCCGAAATACCTCTAGTTTAGTTTTCTTCCAGCTACGCTCCATTTTTCTGGCTGCTCTCTTAAGGGCCCGGGTGTGCTCGCTGTACCACGGTGTTGGACTATTTTCTTTAATCTTCTTTAACCCTCTGGGGTCGGCCGTCGCGCCGGCGCGACGAGCTCGATTTTTTCCTTATCGGTGCAAAAGAGAATCAAATTACTCTGTAGATTTTGATCTTACATATAAGTGTTGTACATCATTAGATCCTGTTAAGTGTCTATTTTTTTTGTGGGTACTCACAATAAAAACAAAGTGTTGTGCTTTTCGTCAAATAAAGAAAAATAAACATGATGCGCGTTCTGCGTTCTCTCTGTCAGTAAAGTCCATTCTGAAACGCGTCCGAAAAATTAACTGTAACTCAGTCAATACTTGTCACAGAGATACGAGAGATTTCTCTTTATGAAGCTGAAATTCTCTTCTTTTAAATGAAGTAATTTATTTATTTATTTTAAAAATTTCCAGTTTATGTAATCCGTTTGAAACCAAGGAGAGGTACAGTTTTTTCGTTCTTCCTTCATTATCTTTAATAAGCTGAGGCCGCCACGCCCCCAGAGCTTTTCACATGGTAAATAGGTGATCTAACGTTATGCATCGCACACGCCCAGCAGCGATCAATGGCATAAAAACACGTTTCTTCATCAGATTCACTGATAGTTCATCGCGTTTTGAGAATGGCACGCTACTCCTTCAGATGATTCTGGACAGCGAGGAAGGATTCACCTTTTCCTCAGAGGAATTTGAAACTCGGACGACGAACGGCTGCATTTTGAAGAACGAATTGACCCCGCCGAGGATACAAGTTCGGAGTAAGTTGTTTAGTGTTATATAATTCCTTTTCTGATTATAGAGCTCAAATTAATTTTCAGACTATATTTTGCCTAGTTTTGGCTAGCTTTTGACATAGGAAAGATTACCTCACAGTCACAATATCCCTATATGTAGGCCTATACGCTCGTGTAAACTTTTTAAATGTGATATTAGCCTACTACATATATTTCACTCAGTTTTGAGATTAGTTTATGACACTGATTATCATGCTAAAATACTGCCTTATGCGTAATTTATTTTGTTTGCGAATAACTGCTTAGGTTATATAATGATTTAGTGAAATATATTTCAGCCTCCGGTAAAATATGTGATACTGTCTTATGAATCTTACTGTTTTATGAATCGGTGGTAGCTAGTGCTATCCTATATGCGGTCGCATGCTGGGGTAGCAGACTGAGGGAGGCAGATGCGAATAAACTGAATAAATTGATCCGTAAAGCCGGTAATGTGGTGGGGGTTGAGCTTGACTCCTTATCGGTGGTGTCAGAGAGGAGGATGCTGTCCAAACTGAATGTCATCTTGGATAATGTCTCCCATCCACTATATGGTCTGCTACTCAAACACAGGAGCACTTTCAGTGCAAGACTTATTTTACCAAAATGCACCACAGAGCGCCACAGGAAGTCATTTCTGCCAGTGGCCATCAAGCTTTATAATTCTTCCCTCTAAGTGTCTGACACAGGAACCATTAGCTAGTTTTTAAATTGTTAATATTTTGGTTGCTTTGCAACATTATTTGTTTAATCTGATCTGTTTTTTTTTATTTAAATTAATGGGTAATATTCTCTTTGTTATTTATCTCCCTGTTCACTGGAACATTAGATTTAATGAATATATTTATTATAACAAATCCAAATAACGGAAATGTTTTTATAATCTTTATTGTTGTTTATTATATATGTGGGCAATTGTGACAAAGAATTTCCCCTTGGGGATTAATAAAGTATAACGTCTCAGGTTACGACTGTAACCGTAGTTCCCTGAGAAAGGGAACGAGACGATGCGTCACTTGACGCTTTGGGAACGCCCCCAGCGTGCATGCGTCTGAGCATCAATGTCAACTAGTCCAATGGAAAGAATGAGCGTCACGGGCGGGTGACGTCATGACCAGGAAGGGATAAAGGCTCACCCGGTGAAACGCGGCATTAGCTTCAAAAAGTCGAAGCAAGCCGATCACAGGGAAGCAGGAAGTATGGCAGGGTGACGCATCGTCTCGTTCCCTTTCTCAGGGAACTACGGTTACAGTCGTAACCTGAGACGTTCCCTTTCGAGGGAACTCTCGATGCGTCACTTGACGCTTTGGGAACGAGAATACCCAAAACGCCAGAATTCCAAGTACCTGAGTGTCAGTCTGTTGGAACTAAGCACTAAGCACCTGAGAACCTGGGGCAGCATCCAGGTCCAAACTGTAAAACCTGACGAATGTGAGCGGTGAGGACCAGCCTGCCGCATCACAAACGTCTTGGAGAGAAACCCCAAATAACAAGGCTTTAGAGGCCGCCATACCCCTCGTAGAGTGAGCTCTGACCACCAAGGGACACGGATGGTCAGAGTACTCGTATGCAAGTGAAATAGCCTCGACTATCCACTTACTAACCGTCTGTTTAGAAGCAGGAAGACCCTTCTTAGGTGATCCAAAGCAAATAAATAACTGGTCGGACTTCCTCATTGAAGATGTCCGATGAACATAAGTATCCAGTGCTCGCACTGGACACAAGAGGTTCAGCCTTTCCTGGTCCGCAGATGTAAAAGGAGGACAGAAACCTGCAGCACAATAGGCCTCGGAATAATGGTAGGCACCTTTGGAACATATCCATGTTTCGGTAAGAATGCCTTGGCCATCCCCGGTGCACTCAAGGCAGTTGGGGACCGAAAGGGCCTGAAGGTCTGACTCTAAAAGGGACGAAATAGCTAGCAGAAAATAGTCTTAAAAGAAAGGAACTTCTCTGAGACCAAATCTAAGGGCTCGAAGGGAGCCCCAGATAGGCCTTCTAGAACTATTGCAAGGTCCCAAGCCAGCACCCTAGTGCAAGTTGCAGGCCTCAGCCTCAAAGTGCCACGAAGGAAACGAGTGATCAGGGGGTCTCGACCCAAAAATGTACTACCCACCAGGGCGTGGAAAGCCGCAATGGCCGCCACGTATACCTTAAGCGTGGAAGGACATAGACCTGATACAAAGCGTTCTTGCAGAAACTCGAATACTGTGTTTACTGAACAGTTAACCGGATCCCACTGACGCTGGTAACACCAAGAAGTGAAAAACTCTCGAAATAGTGAATATAGTTTCCTCGTAGCGGGAGCTCTGGAGCTTAGAATGGTCTCAACAACCTCGGTTGAGAGACCACTCTCTATGAGTTGGGCCCCCTCAGAGGCCAAACCCACAGTTTCCAAATCCCCTGCCGGGGGTGCAATATTGCATCCCCTGCCTGAGACGGAAGGTCTCTCCTGATCGGGACCTCCAAGGGAGGTCCGTCGAGGAGAAAAATTAGGTCCGCAAACCAAATTCAGCTCGGCCAGGGTGGTGCTACTAAATAGGCTTATTCCATCCTGGCGGAATCACTCCAGAACTCCTGGGAGCAGAGCAACAGGGGGAAATGCGTACAGACGTAGCCTCAGCCACGTCTGCACCATAGCAACCAGCCCCGAGGGGACTGGTTGAGTGAGGGATAACCAGAGTGGACAGTGCGTCGTATGCTGAGACGAAAACAAATCCACTTCTGCCTGGCCATAAAACTCCCATATTTGCTCCACCGCCTCGGGGTGGAGTCCCCTGGCCTCAGCCCCTGCCTCGACAGGGTGTCTGCTCCAATATTCTGGCCCCCCTGGAATATACACTGCCCTCAGACAGCGTAATTTCCTGAGGGACCAAAATAATAGGCCACCAACGTGTTGTCTGTGGGTCAGGAACCAGAGTTTCCTCCATATAACCAAGGCGCGGGGATACTGCCGCGTGATCTTGATCGTACGGAGTGGGTTTCCCCTCAGGGAGAACCCTCTGGTCCTGAGCCACCACTGTAAAGGTCTCACGTACAGCAGGTCAAAGCATTGAACGCTGCTGCCCTGAGGCCCAACAGTCACTGTTTCAGAACAACACATGATGGCCCCTCAGGTCTGGGAGGAGATGTCTCAACGCATTGAAGACGACCATCATCTCTAGGCAATTCATGTGCCAAGCGAGATGATGACTCCTCCCAAGCCCTGAGCTGAGCGGCCTTCCAATACCGCTCCCCAGCCGGTGAGGGAAGCATCTGTCGAGATAGCAACTCGATGGCAAAGAGCTCCCAACACCGGCCCTGGGTTAAGAACCAGTGTTTCCTCCATATAACCAAGGCACGAAGGCACGGCCGCGTGATCTTGATCATACGAAGTGGGTTTCCCCTCGGGGAGAACCCTCTGGTCCTGAGCCACCACTGCAAAGGTCTCATGTACAGCAGGCCAAAAGGTATCCCGTTGGACGCTACTGCCACAAGACCCAACAGTCTCTCGAACTGTTTTACAGTGCGTGACTGGCCTAGCCCCAGCTCTTTTGTGGCTGTTAGGATAGCAGCTACACGAACGGACGACAGAGTGGCCCGCATCGTCACTGAACCCCATACCACACCAAGGAAAGTGGTTCTCTGTACTGGAGAAAGCACACTTTTCTTGGCATTGAGCCTCAACCCCAACATCTGCATATGAGCGAGAACGACACCTCGGTGCCGAACCGCTCACTGTTCTGATTCCGCTATAATCAGCAAGACATCTATGCAATTCAGAATGCGTATACACTGCAACCTGGCGGGGCCAGAGCTGCGTCTACACACTTCGTGAATGTGCGGGGTGATAGAGCTAGACCGAAAGGAAATGCCTGATACTGGTGTTCTTTGCCCCAAAGAAAACCTCAGGAACCTCCTGTGCTGAGGGAGGATGGAGATATGGAAGTATACGTCTTTTAGATCTATCGTGACAAACCAGTCCTCGGATCTGATTTGAGTCATGATCTGTTTGAGTGTCAGCATCTTGAACTTAAGTTTCTGTACTGAACGATTCAACAGACGAAGATCTAAAATAGGACGCAACCCCCCATCCTTTTTTGGAACAATGAAATAACGGCTGTAAAAACCCGACTCTCTGTCGGGTGAGTACACCTGTTCTATAGCTTCCTTTGCTAACAGGGCCTTTACCTCTTGCTCCATTACCAGAGCCTGCTCGGGATGCACCACTGTGGGCAGCACCCCGTTGTAACGAGGAGGACGAGAACCAAACTGGATTCTGTATCCTTTCTCTACAATCTGCAGGACCCAACGAGAAATATTCGGCAGAAGCTTCCACGCTGCCAGAAAATTTACTAAAGGAACCAGCCTCTCGAGGCTGGCCTCTGGTGTTATCGAGACAGCTAATTATAATTATAAGCTGAAACATAATGGCAGGAACTACCTGAACTGGCCGCTCTAAGGCCCCCCTCAGAGGGCGCGAAACCGATGCTGTGCCGCAGCATAGCATCAGCGACTCGCTGGAGACCGCTGCGCCCTGAAGCACCAAGGGTGGCAGGGTTGGCAGAACGGTCTCGTGAGGACCCCGAAATGGAACGGGCACCGTATAATGAGGTGTACACCACTCTATTTCGGTCGGGGCTGTCCTCACAGGCCTGATGCATGAACATCAGGACCTTTTTTGAGCCGCAGCCTTCTCAGCGTGAAGAACGGTCCTCGGATCCGGCTTCTGCTTTGAAGGCTTTGGCTGCTGTGTTGTGTATGAGAAACTAGACGGCTGGAGCTGCTCACGCCCAGCAGCCTCAGGGGTTTGGACATAGCGAGGGAGAGATTATATTGTATCTTTCTCCATGATTCCCATCAAATTGAGCCAGAGGTGTCTCTCAGTGACCACAAGGGCTGCCATCCCTGAGAGATAAATCTGTGGCCCGACGAAGTTCTCAAACCCCATCGGGCCAAACCCCCTCACTTCTGTCCAAATACCACAGCAGGTCAGCCTGATATGCTTGTAGCACTGCTATAGTGTGCAAGCAGGCTCCTGCTAGACCCACTGCCGTAAATGCTTTTCCCACTAGATTAAAAATAGTTTTCTTTAATGGTTTAGTGAGAGAAGCCGAAGCCTTCAGGGTCGATACTGAACCGGGAGACAGATAGCTCGCAAGCGTCTGTTCTAACCGGGGTATTGCCCCATAGCCATACTCTCTTAACCCCCTAATATCTGAATATACATGAATGTGGGGGCTAAAAGACAAGAAGAGTAAGGCTTTTTCCATGATCTAGACAGCTCGCTGTGCAGACCGGGAAAAAAGAAGGCCCCGCGATGGAGGTGAAAAAATAGAGGGAAGGAAACTCGTTTAATTTATTTATTTATTTTTTAGAACGAGTGCCCCCTTATTTCTGCTGGCCATGAAATATTTAATTTATCTACAGCCTTAGTAAACACCTCCACCAGCTTATTTTATATATATATATTTTATATATATTCACTATATTTTATATATAATATATAAACTATCATATATATATATATAGGTTTATATATTTCTCATACGCTGGGGAAAGAGATGGCAAATCCACTTCCCCCATGATTGTGTTTTTCACTTTCAATGCCCAGCACATCTACCTCCTCGGAGATAGAGCACTGGAGCATTGGTCTCTCTCCCCGGGCGGAAGAGACCGCAACGCGGGCTTCCGAGACCGGAGAGAGAGCACTGGATCGCTCGGGAAAGGGAGGAGATAAGATCCGTGGACCCGTCTCCAACCCCGTAAAGAGATCCTATTTGCGATCCACAGGAATGCATTCTCCGCCCTGCCTCGGCAGACGCGGATCCTGCACCCTGAGAATCGCGAGCCTGGCCACTTTCCTCGAAAAGTGACAGGCGAGAGCGGAGCATGCGAAGCGAAAGCTTCTCACAATGTTGGTAATCAGCCCCCTCGGAGGCTGATACCGCATGCTCCACTCCCAAACAAACTACACAAAGCTCGTGTGTGTCCCCACCCGTTAAATAACGCGGGCAGGGAGAAGCACACTGTTTGTACATTTGTTTCGCCATAACTCTTTCAAAATATATGCAACAGACAACAGTAAATAGACAGAGACAAAATGACACAGGTCGCTTGCTGAGACACAGAAGCTAATGCCGCGTTTCACCGGGTGAGCCTTTATCCCTTCCTGGTCATGACGTCACCCGCCCGTGACGCTCATTCTTTCCATTGGACTAGTTGACATTGATGCTCAGACGCATGCACGCTGGGGGCGTTCCCAAAGCGTCAAGTGACGCATCGAGAGTTCCCTCGAAAGGGAACTACTACTACTACTACTACTACTACTAAATACAATATATTATTTATGTATAAATGTTCAGTTAGGCTAACTGAAATAAAACCATGTCTATTTGTGAAGGGTAGTCAACTTTAGCAGGGGTGTGTTCACTTATTCTAAGCACTGTGTGTGTGTGTGTATATATATATATATATATAAATTAAATCGCAATTTTAACCAGAAAAATCTACAATGCATGCCCAAAGTCGTGCAGCCATATAGTTTCTCTTGATATCAGCATGTTCAAAGGTGTTTATTTTATTTATTTATTTATTTTTACAGGGAGAGATGCCACTGATGAGTCCTGCTGACTTCTACATTCAACAGTCTCTGTACATGAACATGGTAAAATGAAAAATCAAACACCTTGGAAATGACAATGAAATATGTACTATATTTCAATGGCACAAAGTTGTGTGACTGTTCAAGCCTCTGTCTTTAGATCAGTGTGTTTACTAATGTGCTTTTTTTGTCCTTTGTTGTGTATCTTTGGATTATGTTGTGTTGTAAATAAATCCAAACAATCTAAAAGCCATTCTTTTTTAAATCTCCTCATTCTTTGTGCAAGGCTCCTCATAATGATATGGCCTGATAGCACCTAATAGGGCCATTATGGGAGGGTCTTTGTCTTTCTCAGGTGTGAAATGCATACATATTAATGAGAGATCATGCCCCTTCGCATAAAGCTTTCTGACACAAAACACGTCATTAAAAATGTAAAAATACTTTATTGTCTTATCTGAATGAGTAGTCAGGATGATTCTCACATAGTTTTGGAGCAAATATTCTAGGCTATGTGATACAATTTTCAAAAGTCTTATGAAGAAATAATCAATATGTGTTTTGTGGCCTTATTTCAGAAACTTTAATTTTTAGTTTTTTCAATAACCATGCATAAATAATATTATCTCAAAAATACAAATATGTACATACATGTTGCTCACATATTATGGTAGCCCTGTTTGTGCTAAATAGAGTGTAATTACACCTGTGCCATTAATATGTTTATAAGCAACTGAAAAAAGCACAAATGTCAGGGCATGTCAAAACATCTCAAGGACCCCAAAAACACCTTAGACCCCAGAGGGTTAAGCGCAACGGAGCAACTGCGTCTAAAGTGCTGGAAAAGAGAGAGTTAAAAGTTTCTGTTGCAATATCGAGTTCTTCTAAGCTATCCGGGATGCTGTGATGATACAACTGATTAGGAAGATTATTGATAAAGCAATCTTTAGTGGCAGAAGTTATAGGTCTAACATATTTATAACACAGAGTCGGCTTTGCTGCTTTGGCTAAGTGAAGTTTACATGAGACTAGATAATGATCTGAGATGTCATCGCTCTGCTGCAGAATTTCAACGGCATCAACATCTATTCCATGTGATAATATTAGATCTAGAGTATGATTACGACAATGAGTAGGTCCTGACACGTGTTGTCTAACTCCAATTGAGTTTACAATGTCTTTAAATGCCAATCCCAATGCATCTTTTTCATTATCTACATGTATATCACCAACAATTAGTACTTTATCTGCAGCCAATTCTAGTTCTGATAGAAAGTCCGCAAATTCTTTGATAAAGTCTTTATGGTGCCCTGGTGGCCTGTATACAGTAGCCAGCATAATTCTCAAATGTGATTTATCGTTTACACTATATATTTCTACATTAAGCACCAATACTTCAAAAGAAGTATATTTAAAACTAGATTTCTGGTTTTGAAGATATTACTATAAATTACAGCAACACCTCCCCCTTTGCCTTTCAGACAAGGTTCATGTTTATAACAGTAATCTTGTGGGGTGGACTCATTTAAGTAATGTAATCGTTTGGTTTTAGCCAGGTTTCTGTCAAACACAGCACATCTAGATTATAATCTGAAATCATATCATTAACTATGAGCAATTTTGAAGTAAGGGATCGAATATTCAGCAACCCAAGCTTTATCATTTGCTCGTCTGTATTATATCTGTTTTTTATTTGTTGAACAACAATTAAATTTTTTATCTGACGTTTTTTGGATATCCAAGTTCGGGGAACAGACACAGTCTCTATATGATATCTAGGTGAAAGAGCCTCTATGTGATGGGATTTATCTGACCTTGGTGACGCGAGGCCGCTAGCAGACAGTCGGTTTAGCCACTCTGTCTGCTTCCTGACCTGGTGCCAAATTTGTCATGTTTTAGCTCTAAGACTATGAGCCAAATTACTAGAGAGAAGAGCAGCACCATCCCAGGAGGGATGAATACCATCTCTTTTCAACAGGTCAGGCTTGCCCCAAAAACTTTTACAATTGTCTATGAATTCTACATTATTTTGCGGACACCACTCAGACAACCAGCGATTTAGTGAACACAATCTACTAACTATCTCATCACTCCTGCGAACAGGAAGGGGGCCAGAGCAAATTACAGTGCCTGACATCGTACTTGCGAGTTCACACACCTCTTTAATATTAATTTTGGTGATCTCCGACTGGCGGAGTCGAACATCATTAGTGCCGACATGAATAATGATCTTAGAGAATTTACGATTAGCATTAGCCAGCACTTTTAAATTTGCTTTGATGTCGGGCGCTCTAGCTCCTGGAAAACATGTGACTATGGTGGCTGGTGTCTCTATTTTCACGTTCCGTGTGATCGAATCACCAATTACCAGGGCACAATCAACAGAAATCTCAGTGGGTGTTTCACTGAGTGGGGCAAATCGATTTGTTATGGGAATTGGAACGGAAGAGTGGTTCTTTAATCCTCGACTAGGCGCCGATCCCTAACTGTCACCCATCTGCTCTGCTGCACGGGCTCTACTTCAGCCGGAACCGAATCATGTAAAGAGTTCACTATGCTAGGCGCATCCAAAATACTATCCAAAGATCTAGCATTCTTACCATCCTCAATTAAAGTTTGGATGCGTGTCTCTAGTTCTGAAATCTTCTCCGTCAGCCTGACTGTCTCCTTGCATTTATCACATATAAATCCTATATTGCCATCGGAGAAGGCTATACTAAACATATGACATGTGACACAGGTGACAATAACAGGACAAGACATTACTCACTGTGTTTGTTGACTGATTCTTACTCACCGTGTTTGTTGACTGATTCTTACTCACCTGGGCCTTTTCTGAACTCAAAGGCACGGGCCGAGAGAAAATAAATAAATGAGCGCACGGGTGGCGCGTTAACAGGCTAGCAAGTTACTAGTGTGTTGTGCTAACTATAACGGAGGCTAGCGGTGTAAGGTTAATCTGAGATGTTGGGTAAGATGTATTTAGTAGTATAAACAACTAGAAATGATGGTTCAAAACAGAAAGAAATACGAAGCTAATACGAGGTTTAGACGGACCGTACAGCCTTGAAGCAAACAAACACACAGCACAGCAGGCATCGAGGCAGACAGGAGCAGTATGGGAAGTATAAATTATGTAGTAAGTATACTAATGTCAATATGTACTAGTAGTAAACTTGTAAGTGTACTATTTTAATACCGCTTGGGACTCAATTGGCCCACTTTTAGTATATAAAAGTATATGTTTATGTGTACTATAAGTGTAACAGTAGTAAACTTCAGTAAAGTTCATAATTACGTTTCTCATTTGTACTGCAAGTGAACTTATGGGTATACTAGTAGTTTACTATTTTAATACTTGTAGAACATTTTTAGTTTATGAAAGTAAACTTTGAAGTACACTCTCAGTAAAACTACTAGTTTAGTAGTTTTATACTACAAGTTTTCTTTAAGTGAACTGAACATTATACTTATAGTTTACTATTTATATATTATATTTGCACTTGCAGTAGGCCTATACTACTATGTTCAAATGTTATTTTTTTTATACTTGAAACCTTTAACATTTACCTTTAACTGTACTTTAATTTTCATAAAGAAAGGCAACATTTTAAACAAAAAAGTTTATACAATCTCAGCCTTGATCAGATTCAGAACGATGATGAAAACACAGATGGAGTAGATCGAGTCCAACACCCCCAAAGCTTCAGTCGCTTCTCTTCATGGCATTTGGTAACATTAAGCAGTTTTGATTTACACGCTGTTTAATGTTTAAAGATCACGTTATCAGGGTTGCCAACTCTCACGCATCTGGCGTGACACTCACGCTTTCAGCATCAATCTCACGCTCTCACGCACACGCAAGAAATGTCACGCCAAAATCCATTTTTCTCCCCTCTCAATCCGTTAATTTTTTGTTGATGTCTAGACCACAGCGTATTAATGACAGAAGAGGAGTTTAAGGCCCGCAGCTGTAACATCTGCCTACAACGTCGTTCTCACAGTATTCTCTGATCGTTGATTCGCTGAAAACCTTGCACCTGATACGTCAGTTGCATGTGAAAAGTTCAGAGAGAGTTCAGAGCATAGGTTCGGAGTCGGAGCCCACTGATGCACGTTTGAAAGTTTGGATGACAATCAAGGTAAGCAGATAATAAAATGGTGTGCCTTGTCACTAGTGTCGTAGCCTTGCCTTATCAGTCTGAGTACAGACTTCAAAGTTGCAAACGTTGTCTGACGTGCGTTATGTGGGCTTGCTAATTGCTTAATAAAAATAGGCTCATGGTACAAATTACGTTTTGGCAAATCGGGCGAGTGGCATTTTAAAATTCCCCAAATTATCAAAGGTTGTCCAGATTGTGTTGAGCCTAGCTGCCACATTCAAATGCGGATGCTGAGCGAACCTTTGCAGTTATTGGCCTAAACAAGACTGACCCCACAGACTTTCACTTGATGGCACCCTGTGATGGGAAGTTCGGATCATTTTACTGACTCGCTTGTTCATTAAAATGAACGAATCTTTTTTCGAGTCATTTCGTTCATTTAAAAGGGCTTTAAATGTTATACTTTTAACAGCCAAATTCCCCGAACACATCCACCTACGCAGTCTTTATCATATTCTGAATTAAGAAATCATTATAATGCAGTCAAAAATAATTTACAGGGAACATAAATAATTACTTTACCTTCCGAGTCTTTCGTTCATTTGTCACGTGACAGACGCAATGAACGGATTGTTCATGAACGGATCAAACCCTGCTTCAGATACAGAGCTCTTGCAGAGGCAGTGATCTGGCCAAACTGCCACTGTGGCATATAACAGGCCTAATTTGTGAAACTTGTGTGTTGTGGTTTTCTTGGGAGGTGGAGTAACTATTATGTGTCCCTTTTGTTTTGAGATTTCTTATTGTTTAGATGTTGTTGTTTTACATGTTTGTTATTTGTTATTTAATCACCTCTATCTTTATTTTTTTATTGTGCAATCATTAAATTAATTGTACATTTTGAAAAAAAAAAACGTTTCCATTCTATTTTGTTGTTGTTGTTGCATAAATCAGGGTTTATCCTAAGTAAACAAGGACTGACATTTTTAAAATTAGGGTTACCAAAAAATTTCTCCGCGCGCACTGAAATTTTACAGTCTCACTCCAGCCAAAGTCCCAAAGTTGGCAACCCTGCGTTTTTTTACATTTGTGTGAGCAATCTTCTATCACTAGTTTCAGCTTCTTCTTCTCCTGTGTTTTGATCCGGAGATTCTGTACTAGAAGATGTCATAGCGCCCCCTACCGTATAACAGTGAAAACATGGATAGCTGGAAGATTCAGGCAATGGTGGGGAAAGCGTAAAGTAGAATTAAAGTAAATTCCTGTACACTACCAGTGGGCTAGCCTACACAACAATTCAGATACGCAGAATTAGAAACATTATCTGTTTTATATCAATATTTTAATCAATATTTTCAAAATATTAAAGTTTCATAAGACTGTATATAAAAAACTATGTAAAAAAATTATATTTAATAGGCTACTCGATCAATAGAGTTAACCCAACTACAAGCCAAGTATACTTCGAATACTTAAAGCTGCCGTCGGCAACATTTTTTTGATCATATTCAGTGAAATCGACACTATAATCTGACAGAACAACATAAATAAAGTGGTTTTAGAAAAAACCCCGAGCTTCTAACTCCACCTGGAGCTTGTTATTTGTTTTGCAAAAATCCACAGCTCCCGGTTCATCATGTCCAATCAGCGCAGGGGGGTGTGAGATCTGACTGTCAATCACAGATCGGGCACACGCCACCCCTCGCGCACGTTACAATCACATGCACACGCCTGAAGTTCGCGCAGTAACGAAGAGTGATGGCGGAAAATCAAGTAAGCTCATTTAGAGTATAAATGACGTTAGCAAATGCAATCTATCGGTACATTAGCCAGGACAGCATACCTCCAAATACTCCATGGTGTTGATGGATGCTGATGAGACGGGCGCGTTCCAGGGCTCTCAAGTTTTGAAGACAGGTAAGAGTGACACCCAGCCGACGGGGGGTTGGATACATTTTTGTCATTGGTTGTTGCGTTAAATCTTACCCAGATACAATAGTGCTATTTTCTGATTGGCTATTGTGTAGCTCGACGAACAACACCAGAGGAAACGCGCTTGATTCATGCCGGTTCCACAGTGAGAGCGGCGCGGCCAGAGTTTTGGGCGCTGCGGCATATTAAATATATTACAAATAGTTTTTCAGCGTGAGAAATACAATGTGTGGCGGGAGAGCGTGACAAAAGACCGAAATGAGTGACTGTCACGCTCAATGCGTGACACTTGAGAGCCCTGGCGTTCACTGAAAATCTGGTGCACACGCACTGACCAGAGCTGGCACTGACGAGCATGAACTGGGTGGGAGGGTATCCGTTGATAGTGGGGGAGGGGCATGAGAGTTGTAAACATTCAAAATTTTCCTAAATCCACTCAATCTGCCAGACTTGCCGACTGGAGCTTTAAGTATACTTTTAAATATATCTCGATCAAAAGATTGAGTACAAGTATAGGCCAAATATACTTGGATTTTTCTCTCAGTATAAGTCAGTCAAGTACACTTAAGTGTAATTTTAAGTATATTTCTGAGAAGTACATAAAGTATATTTTTGAGAAGTACATAAAGTATATTTCTGAGAAGTACATAAAAAGTAGACTGAAAGTATACTTTCTTATTTTTTTTGTTTAAAGAAGTATACTAATAGCACACTTGAATAAACTTCTTTTTCGTAAGGGAAATCCACCTCTGAACGGCTCAAAAAAGCTCAGTTTTGGAGTGGCCTTGTCAAAGGCCTGAGCTGAAACCAATTGAGATGAAGTGGCAGGACCTTAAACAGGCAGTTCATGCTTGAAAACCCTCCAATGAGGCTGAACTAAAGATGTCTGCTCAATTGTGCTCTTTTTTTTGCAAAATAATGATATCTATGAAAAAGGCCCCACTATTTAGTATGAGACACAAAAACATAAGAAATCAGGATGGGCAAATACTTTTACCACAGAGTAATAAAGTTGAGTAAAATGACATTGAAATAGTAATGTATGAATGTTATGGTATCTAATGATATGGTAGATGACTAATTATTGTTCTTTACATGTGAAACAGGAAACATTTGTCTTACCTTATATGATGAAACCACTTCACTGATGGGTCTGAATTTATGATTGTCGTGTTGTTGTGAATTAATACACACTAAACACACAGGCTGTTTGTCCTCCAGACAGAAGAGTTTGAGTTTCTCACTGTGTAAACTGCAGATCTCCTCAGATCCTGATGAACGTTTCTCATTTCTCTCCTTCAGGAACGACTCGCACAAGTTTTTTAATGTAAGATTAACTGGAGGATCATCTCTTGAGGATCTTCTCCTGCAGACAGGACACTCCTGAATTTTCTTAGTTTTCCAGAACTGTTGTAGACACTCTTTACAGAAACTGTGACTACAGGACAGAAGAACAGGAGCCTTGAAGATTTCACAGCAAACAGGACAAATATAATCATCTTCAGCTGCTGAAGCCATTTTCACCCTTTGAGTCTTGCTAACTAAACTTTACTTTCACTTTCTGAACGAATGAATCTGAATCACAATGAAAATCAAAGATCTGCTGTCGGTTCAGAAATGAACTAAAAGTTTTTCTCTTTGTTCTTCGTTGATTGCTTATTCTTTATTGCTTTTGTTGAGACAAAGTCAGTGTGACCGAAAGGAGAAATAACAAGTCAGTCTCTTCCTGGTTAGTGTTGTGAGAAGGAGGAGTTTATGATCACATTTGGGTGTTACATTTCTTAAGGTAAAATGTATTCAAAATGGACGTGCATTGAAACGTGCAAAAAATAATGCTGTAAAACTTTGAATAAAACACAAAAGAACAAGTAAAATACAAAACTATTAATTATAAACGACCTCAAAATGCTTATACATGTTTTATTTAGTGCTCTTTATTTGTCAGAGAGTTTCTCCAGGGTCTGTCATGATGAAATTAAATCAAATTTTATTTTTGTAGCACAATGAAAACAACAGTAGTTGGCCATTGTGCTGTACAACAGAATAAATATCTAAAAAACTAAAAAAAGAGCACAAAGGGAGTTTACATCAAAAATACCAATCAGAAAATTCAACATTAATTTTCTGTCATGCTCAAATCTTTGTCAGTGTAAAGGGCAGGAATAAAGTTCTGAGCGACTTTGACAAGGGCCAGATTGTTATGGCAAGGTAGGTGACTGGCTCAGAGTATCGCTGAAACTCAAGGCTTGTGTGTCGCTCCCGGTCAGCAGTGGTGAAGATTTACCAACAGTGTCCGAGGAGGGACGAACTCATACCGGCGACAAGGTGTTGGACACCCAAGACTCATCGATGGACGAGGGCAATGAAGGCTATCCCGTCTGGTCCGAGCCAACAGAAGGTTTAGTGTGGCATAAGTCACACACACCTTTAATGATGTTATGAGAAGAAGAAGTTTTATTTAAATAGCGCTTTTCCATAGTTCAAGGTCGCTTTACATGGGAGGAATGTGTCACAACACACAGTTTCTCACATTCTGCTGCGTACAGAGTGCCTATGATGACCCCTGTCCACCTTCAAAAGAGTCTACAATGTGTATGAACATATGTGATGTCAAGAGCACATGTTAAGCGGACTGATAACTTTAGTGATGGCATAAGGCCAAATGAAACGGGGAGCCAATTTTTGAGTGGGCGTCTGAAGGGGTAAATTGCTTGGGGAGAGCCAAACTCTACGATACGATACGACGGGTGCGTTCCCTGGTCCGGCAAAGAGCTGACCTCACCCTCCTCCAAGTGCGACAACAGCGCAGTATAAAGGCCTGGACTGAGGGAACGGCAGCATCGGGTTCCTGAGAGGGAAACAGAGGCGGGTGGTAGCCCAGATAACAAGAAAATGGGGACAGGCCAGTGGACGACTGCGGCAGAGAATTATGAGCGTATCCGCCCATGTATATTGCTCGCACCAGGAGGTGGGGTTATGACCCGCCAAACAGCGGAGCATCAACTGAGGTTCTGATTAGCACGCTCAGCTTGGCCATTATTCTGTGGGTGAAACCCTGACGACAGACTGGCAGTGGCACCAATCTGTCGGCAGAATTCCCTCCAAAAGTTAGAGACAGACTGGGGTCCCCTGTCCGAAACCATATCAGAAGGAAACCAGTGAATCCTAAAGACGTGGTCCACAACCGCCCGCACAGTTTCTTTAGCCGACGGAAGCTTAGAGAGAGGTATGAAATGAAACGCCTTAGAAAAAACAGTGAACGACAGTATGAATCACTGTATTGCCGCTGGAAAGGGGAAGCCCCGTGACGAAGTCTAGGGCAAAATGGGACCAAGGGCGGGAGGGAATGGAGAGGGGACGAAGCAGACCATCAGCAGGCGAATTACTGGACTTCTGCTGGACACAGACAGAACACGACGCAACAAACCGACGCACCTCACGTTCCATGGCAGGCCAACAGAATCAGTACGCCCCACCCCCGGATGAGCAACCATTTTAGAGGAGTGACCCCAATGAAGACCAGCCCGACAAGCAACCTTAAGGATAAAGAACCAATGAAGAACAGCCAAGATTAGGCAGAGGTAACTCACAATGATGAGGCGTATGTAAAGGGCATGAATGAACAAACAATAAACCAACAAAAAATGGAGAAGAACACAAAATCTAAATAGCAAGAAGATTAGGCCAAATGGGAAACAGGTGTGGGAAGATGAGTGAGGGCCCGAACACAGATTGATATTGAGTGAGTGAGGCATTTATATAGCACTTTTCACATGTACTACTGTACACCCAAAGCGCTTTACAGTGGAATGTGGGCCAGGATACCGGGGTTACACCCCTACTCTTTACGAGAAGTGCCATGGGATTTTTAATGACCACAGAGAGTCAGGATCTCAGTTTAACGTCTCATCTGAAGGACGGTGCTTGTTACAGTATAGTGTCCCCATCACTACACTGGGGCGTTAGGACCCACACAGACCACAGGGTGAGCAGCGCTCCCTGCTGGCCTCACTAACACCTCTTCCAGCAGCAACCTGGTTTTCCCAGGAGTCTCCCATCCAGGTACTAACCAGGCTCAACCCTGCTTAGCTTCAGTGGGCCACCAGTCTTGGGCTACAGGGTGATATGGCTGCTAGCATTGTGTTCAGCTGTGCGAGAGCGTACGTGGAGGAGAGGGAGAGAAGAGAAACAAGCTGAGGAATCAAACTTGACTCCTGACAGTGAAGAGCTTGCCAGCCTCAGAAACAAGGCTACAACAAATAGTTGAAGAACAAAAAGGTGACTCGGTCTGTGTGAAAATCCATCAGTACTGTCAGTCTGGTTGGCCAGAGAAAAGTCACCTGCAGAAAGAGCTGTAGCCATATTGGCAAGAACGAGGGCATTTTTCCTTAGCGGAAGCAACCCTTTAAGAGGACAAAGGATTGTCATACCCAGATCCATGTGGCAAAAGATACTGAAGATTTTTCATGCCGTTCGAGAAAATGCAGTGATCTGTGGTGTCGTCAGTCCCGAGATCTTATCTGATTGGCACAGAGGATGGAGTGATTCGGAGAATCCGGACTTATCTCCGCCCGATTCATCAGAGACAACCCATGCCTGAACAAACTGAGGGACGTTCTTATGTTACTCGCTCCAGAAGAGTGTCACACCACCTAAGCGGATGGACTTGTAGAGTGTAAGGGGTATACAGTCAAAGACCCAGAACCAGATATGAAGAATGAAGACCCGGAGTCAGAATTATAAAAAATTAAAGAAAAGTTTTACTGAAGATAGTTTGCATTTTCATCAGCAGAAGTCAGCTTCATGACTCACACAGGAGTTCGTAGGCCGCCTCCCTTACAGTTACAAAGATCACAGCAGTTATACCATTTCCAAGGTCTAAGCTACGTCATTGCTTACAGGTTGAATGATTCTCATTGGCTAAGAAACATGAAAGCCTAAACAATTTAACACATGTGAGGAGATAGGGGTGCCTATCGCCATTAGTAAAGATAGTTGTCGTCCACTCATTGGATTTAGGTCTGTGGTGGCCTCGCAGGTTAGAGAAGGGCGCCGGGGTGTCTGGTCCGAACGTCCAGAACCTACATAGAATGTCATACGCACACACACACAAATAACAGACACTAGCAAATAACAGCTCCCATCAAGGCTGAAGAGAGTCTGAGCTCCTTATTATCAGTTAAGTATACAAAACATAATGCTAAAACATTCACTCGTTTGGGAGAAAAACAGATAACTGACATTTACTCCCAAGGAAGGAAATATACTGGAAAGAATACATTTTAATACAACAATTCAAGTTTGATAGTAACGCTCAATATAGCTTGACCATATGTCCAGCGAAGAATCATATGTGCCCACGCTGCCTTTAGGACCCTCTAACCTTTCTACTGATCCCAGAGAAAGAGACAAACGGCCTTGTGGGTTCCGTGGCCTTCGTGTCCTGCGTGTACTAAGTGCAATCTCAAAGTAAGATTGGAATGCACCTAAAAGAAACTGGTTACTTGCATCCATGCATTTAAGAAAATATAATTTCACAAGCACAAGAATATAAAAATTATTATGTGATAATGAATATATTTGATTATTGATTTTTATAAAGGAAGTATATAACCATTCAAAATGATATATGATTATATATGTATTTGAAGAGGCAAGGGATTTTGACCAACCCTTCAGTCCCCCGTTTTAGACCAATGTGGGGTCCAATACCGCCACGTCTGGTCTAACCAGTGAGGTCACTACGGAAGGGAGGAGTGGTGACGCATGCTTCCCTGCCGGGTCACACTTGTCTCTTCACCTCGTCATGGACATGCTGGATACTAAAAATTCCAGTCCCCATTAAGAGGCTCTCCCACCTTCCACTCACAACAGGACATCAATGTCATTCTTCCTCAGTTTATCAGTCAGGTTAAAATTTTTATAAAACACATAACTGATTACGAAACAAGTACATATTTTTTCTTTGGAAGCCAGGCTAAATAAGCAAGCACTATTGCTGTATTCCTACTAGCATGGGCTAGATCCACAGTCACTACTCAGATCCTAAATAAAGACATTGTCTATAATCATGAATACCAGAATATATGCACTAGTTTTTTTATTTTTTTATAAAATTATGATTTCCAAATCCTTTTATTATAAACAAAGTTGGATGGTTAATCCATTATTTTCACTACCCCTTTTATAGACCCTTTAGGTTTAAAACACAATGGTTGTCTAACTAAAAATAAACAACAAACAATAAAATATTAATAATTAAGACCCATAATAATCGAAGCACTTTAAGTCTTTACTGAAATCATCCTTCAGTTTACAGTCACATAGCATGTACCATTTTAATTGTATAACATCTTATACGCTTTTTTGTTTGTTTCAAAAATAGAAATAAAATAAAACAAATTCACATCATCATTTCAGTCATTATTTTACCACTAAAATATAGGATCGTTCCCCATTTTCCTTAATAAAGCTTTTGTTCATTCCTTATCCTTATATCACTTGAATCCCTGTCAATCATACAATGTCTAACCCTAACCTTTTTCATACCATTTAAACTTAATTTGACTTCCATAAATCCTATCAGAAATTGTATTTTCATAACATACATTTTCTTCTACTATATTTCTTCCATCTTGCCCTACATGCCAGTTCCTTCTGCATCCGAGTCTCTCACCACTGTCAGCCTAGTGACACTTAAAGTTCCCTCGTTAGGGAAATCATGGTATTTTATTAATTCTTCAATACTCTTGTTTTCTTATCATTAACTTCAACTTTATTTTTCATTATAACTACTTCTCACAGTATTTGTCTCAGTTCCACTTATCTTTACAGTTTTACAGAAACCAAAATATTATGTTACTCAGATCCCAGCCCACAGCCATATAGCTGCTTTCTCTTTTTACCTTTATTAAATTGTAGTTTTCTTAGACATCTAATGTCATACATACATTTAAGGGATTGAGAAATAAAACCTTTTCTTTTTAGAAGTTATATTCACTCCTTCTTTGTTCGCCCTCCGGCCTTTCAATAAAAATGAGGGAGCTCACTCTGGATAATTTGGATAGTGACTTAGCCAATGTGCCACTTTGTCTCTCTGCCGTCAAGTCTATATATATATATATTTTTTTTCCCTACGTTTAACCTTATGATCCCACCTAGTTGTCTATTTAAATTTAGACCCTCAGTTGAATTTAGACAAGAGTTTTACCCCAGAATGGACGGCAATCTTCTTTACAATTCCAATTTATATAAAATACTAATCCAGAGAGTAATTCAGTTCAATATCATAAATGACAAAAGCATTCATAATTACCAATAGCAGACAGAGCTGGAAAACCACTCCAATTAAAGCTCGTCCCATGTTCTGCATTGTCTTTTCATCAGATTGTCTTAGAATTATCAACTTTTTTAAAGTTGGTCATTTCACTTAACCCATCTGTAATGATAAAACACTAATTCCAGAGGTTAATGACACAATATCCTCAAAATCAGGAAATAATAGTACCCCAAACTAATACATACAAGACATAAAGTGCTGTCACCATCATACGCACTCATACTAGACACACATATGTTAACTGTTCATTTTCAATATTAATTTTTCTTTATATTATTGCTAAAAGATTTAAATTTTAAATAAGATTTTAAACTTCCCATTTTCCGGTAGCTTCTACCTAATTTTACATGGTCTCCCAACCAGTTTCAAAGCATGTCTTGTTCATTATTCATTAGAATTTAACAAGGTCAGCTGGGTTGTTTTGTTTCATTATCATTATTTTGCTTCAGCTTGCTCTAGCAGGCCAATAATGGAAAGACAGACACAGTTACCATCCCTTCCTCTGCTCAAGCAGTCTCTCTCACTATAAATAAATAATCTTTTTCAACAGCCTTCTAAGGCTGTAACTTAGACATAATGTAATATTAAATTAATTACAATAACCTTTGACCATTCACCTTGTTATCCAGACTTTTCTCAAATCTACAAAAGCTGTCTTCATCTTTAGCCACCACCATGTCTAACGACCTTCAGGAGTTAAAACTATGTCATAGACCTATTAGTTCAAAATCATCACTATGATTTTCCTTGCCCATAAGGCAAACCAGTACATAAAAAGTTTTGCTACTGTCTCCACAACAACTAATGGGAATCACTTCATGGCCTCAGCTGGCTCTTGAAAGCCCATTTCTGTTAGCCCTTTATCTATAATCTCCATCAGGGTGTTTTCCCCTGGCATATTTGCAGACGCTTGTCACAATAAAAAAAACAAGCCATACAATGAATGCGGTTTCTGGTGATTGGTATTAGAGGAACATCACGTTTCTGGGTCAGACTGTCTGTAACTCCTCACAGCTCATCCGCCCTAACGATAAAGGATGCTGCTGGCCTCACAGTCATCCGCTCCACTCTCATACCTTTCTCACATAAACACCTCCATCTTGAGATGCCCAGTGACTTTACGTGATCCACTCTGGCTTGGGTTGCCCCCTGTCTGGCCAATAGAAGGTCTTACCCGTCATTGAGTAGCCACTCGTGCCCACTGGTGACCGCTCTTTCCCATCACAGGCTGTTTGCTTCAACAGAACTCAGCTGTTTTCTAGAGCTTAGGAAAGGCACGTTCAAGAGTCACCAGAGCCATTCGGATTGCCTAATAGTGTTCACATAGGGAGACAGGTCAGAACAACAGTATTTAATCACTTAAATCCATTAACTATCTTAAAAGCAGCAACCTAGCTACTTGGATTATACTCAGTGAATTCAGATCACAACCGTACATTCAGTGTACATTTCCGTCGGCCCCTCCCCCGTTTCATGGTGGGGACTAAGATCAGACAAAGAAGTTACTGGTCCTAAATTAACCTAATCAAAATGTCATCTCTATCTGTATTATTATTTTAAATACTTCTTTAAAGTCATTCAGTTTTATTTTTAAAACATCTCTGTGTCTATGATCCTTCAACTGAAACACTGTGCTTTACACATTATCACAGATACCAGCTTTTAGCTGACTCATTGAATGAGAGAGACTCTGAGACTCTATTGGATGGTACACTGCTCTCTCATTTACTTCTAACATCAAACATTTATCTATCATCTTTTAACTCTATCCCAGCTTAAGGCATCTTTGCCAGAAATTACATACGGTTTCAAATAAACATATTATTTATATTTGTCTTTTGCCCACACATCAGGAAATTTAGGCATTACAAATTTCCACTCAGATTGAGTCTGTTGCACTGGCAGTTTCAGCCACAGCACACATCAGATTCAGATAAGCAAACTGTTTCATTACAGCCAATAACAAACTTATCTTTTGAAAGCAAAACATCAGCTTCTAGTTCTTTCATGGTCAACTTTTCAAGCTGTTTGTTTAATCAGCATTTAGCAACTGTTAATCCAGTACTGCTTTTGCTTATTTGTTCTTACATAAAAATAATTATTTTAGTTCTCAATAACGTTTCACATTTCTCAATCTCAATTTTAGTTGTCAAGTTCTCAATTACCATAACTTAATATTTGACTTAAGTTTTCTCTTGGAGTTTATCAATCTCCAATTAGGATTCACACTAAGTTTGAGGCAAGCACTCTCTGCTTGTGATACTTTTGCAGTTATTGTAAATCATCTGTGAGATTAGTCTCTCTATATCATCTAAAATCTTTTTAAAAATTTTAATTGCAACACAATCATCCTTTAAGTTACTTTGATATATTCTGCAACTCACATTTGTTGGAGTCATTAATTTTACATCAACTTATAAAAATTACTATTATAGATCTTTTCTTCAAAAGGATTCACTTTAAGACTTCAATCTTTTGACCTTGTTTTATCTCTTGTTCTTTCTCAGACGACAACTTTAATATCGTCATTTAAACACTGATCTACTTTCAAACTCACATTATTACCAGAAACGTGTTGTCATTCTATCACATTTTTAAACACCTTCTCGGTGGGAATTTAGAGTTACGTATTAAATGGTCCTGATGACCACCATTAAAACACTCTCTGTCATCTGGTGAATTTGTTTCAGCCTCAACTACAGTATCACACCCTTGAAGCAGTGTGTCCCATTCAGGAATGCAAACAGAGCTACTGATTAAGCAGTTCTCTGTATTCTTTTACAGTCCACCAGTGGCTGATTTAATCATAATAACCCAATCATAATCTTCATCATTATTATTGGCAGAACATTAATTTTCATAAGCTGCAAAATATTGTTTTCACAAAGTGTCTGTTTAACTTTAGTCGCTTGTCCAGGGAAATTATCCCTGACCCAGAATTTCTTTCACTTGCTTCTTGTAATCATCGTAAGCAATACGAGGCTAAACATTTTAATTTTTCAGTTTCTTTGTTTGTTTGTAGCCAGTCAAGTTTTTTAAATTTCCAATCAGAATCAAAATCCTGACTACCATTTACTTAATCATTTCTGCAAATTTATTTAAAGTGAGGGCTTTAGAGCACAGCTGCTTACAGCGTTTGCTTTTCCTGACTCACTATTTGTTTCAGGACTCTTCAGGTTACTGATTAAGTTATTACATTTTTCTGCCATATCTTAATCATGGTTCATACTCACCTGAAGTTATTGCAGAAATGGAGGCGGCGATCTTTGAACAACACAGCTTGGCTTCTGCGTGATGAAACTGCAAAGTATACTCCAAAATCACAGTTACATATACTGGTCCATGCCAATTTGGGTCACAACTTTTTAAATTTTTCTCTCGGAATTGTTCCTGATGCATCCCTGGCAAACAACCCTATTATTGTTAGTATCCCTAACTGCCTGATTCACTTCACTAAGTTCGGGGATCCCCTATCTGAGGTGGAAGAGATTGAGCAGGTTTACGGTGCCACTGGACCTCTAGCCCAGGGACGTGCTCTGCTGGGGTGGTGCTACACCAGTAATGCCCAGCGGGGCCCACACAGAGCACGCTTCGCTTGCGCTGTCTGCTGCCGTTACCCTTAACGACGCTCTCAGCGACTTCTTATACTCTCAGCAGTATAATTAACTTACTCCTTCACTCGCCTCATCGGAGTGAAGCTTCACTCGCCTCATCGGAGTGAAGCTCTCCCGCTCTCCTTCAAAATCTCCTCCAGTCAGACAGCCCTAACAATTAACAAAAGCTTACTACCTTGTTTGTTGATTTGCCAGGGGTGTCACCGAGAATAATTGCCCGCATCCTCCACCATAACTGTAAGGGGTATACAGTCAAAGACCCAGAACCAGATATGAAGAATGAAGACCCGGAGTCAGAATTATAAAAAATTAAAGAAAAGTTTTACTGAAGATAGTTTGCATTTTCATCAGCAGAAGTCAGCTTCATGACTCACACAGGAGTTCGTAGGCCGCCTCCCTTACAGTTACAAAGATCACAGCAGTTATACCATTTCCAAGGTCTAAGCTACGTCATTGCTTACAGGTTGAATGATTCTCATTGGCTAAGAAACATGAAAGCCTAAACAATTTAACACATGTGAGGAGATAGGGGTGCCTATCGCCATTAGTAAAGATAGTTGTCGTCCACTCATTGGATTTAGGTCTGTGGTGGCCTCGCAGGTTAGAGAAGGGCGCCGGGGTGTCTGGTCCGAACGTCCAGAACCTACATAGAATGTCATACGCACACACACACAAATAACAGACACTAGCAAATAACAGCTCCCATCAAGGCTGAAGAGAGTCTGAGCTCCTTATTATCAGTTAAGTATACAAAACATAATGCTAAAACATTCACTCGTTTGGGAGAAAAACAGATAACTGACATTTACTCCCAAGGAAGGAAATATACTGGAAAGAATACATTTTAATACAACAATTCAAGTTTGATAGTAACGCTCAATATAGCTTGACCATATGTCCAGCGAAGAATCATATGTGCCCACGCTGCCTTTAGGACCCTCTAACCTTTCTACTGATCCCAGAGAAAGAGACAAACGGCCTTGTGGGTTCCGTGGCCTTCGTGTCCTGCGTGTACTAAGTGCAATCTCAAAGTAAGATTGGAATGCACCTAAAAGAAACTGGTTACTTGCATCCATGCATTTAAGAAAATATAATTTCACAAGCACAAGAATATAAAAATTATTATGTGATAATGAATATATTTGATTATTGATTTTTATAAAGGAAGTATATAACCATTCAAAATGATATATGATTATATATGTATTTGAAGAGGCAAGGGATTTTGACCAACCCTTCAAGAGAGAAAAAAAAAGACAAAAAAAAAAAAAAAGAGGTTACAGGAAAAGTTCTGGGGAAGGATAATGTGTTGAGTTATTAGAGTATATTGCTTTTTGCATAGAGTTGAAAAGAAAGGGAGGCTTATTTATTTAAATTTTACCTAGACACATATTAATGGTAAACAGACAAGTAAAGTTTGTTATGATATGCTACTCCCTGTGTCCCGTCTCGTGCTTCTCGTTAACATAACAGACATCGGGAAATTATTCAGAGAAATGGCACTGACTGTGTATGGATTTTCAAAAACATTAAGCTTTATTTCCAAGCATTTACTGTCACTCTGTCATGTTTCTATGTGTTTAAGTTCTGTTTTGTGATCTGGTTTCCCCCTGTATTTGTGATTTTGGTTTAGTCCTGTTATTAGTTCAGTTTTGAGATCTTGTTTCCCCCGTCTTTTGTGATTTTGGTTCAGTCCTGTTAGTTTTCCCGCTCTGTCTAATTAGTTATTCCCTTCACCTGTGTTCAGTTAATCATCCTATTAGTCCCTGTTCATTTAAGCCCTGTGTTTTCCCTCAGTGTTTGTTGGTCGTCGTCTTTGTATGGTTGTGTGATTTGAGTTCCTGGAGTTTTCATTTGTTTATGTTAAGTTTAGTTTGTTATTAAAGAAAACTATACTGCAGTGCCCGTGTCCTCGTCTTCAGTATCCTGCAACAACCTGACACACTCCAAGCAAGATTATGCATGCAAATAATTTTTAATATTATATAGTGCAGCTTAGCAATATGTGATTGTATGTACTGTAATATTTAATGTATAATAATGTATATAATGAATAATTACATACATAAAATATTCTATTTTGTGTTAGTTCAGTATTAATGTACATACATACATACATACAATACCAGTCAAAAGTTTTGGTTCGGTAAGATTATTAATGTTGTTAAAAGAAGTCTCTTCTCACCAAGGCTGCATTTATTTGATCCTTCAGAAATGATTCTGATATGATGATTTAAAAACATTAATTATTATTATTATTATTATCAATGTTAAAAACAGTTTATTTGAAATATAATCTTTTGTAACATTATAAACGTCTTTACTGTAACTTTTGATCAATTTAATTCATCCTTGAATAAAAGTGTTGATTTATTTTATTTATGTCCCCCAAAAAATAAAATAAAATCTCTTACTGACCCCTAACTTTTGAACGGTAGTGTATAATGTTACAAAAGCTTCATATTTCAGATAAAGGCTGTTTTTTTTAGTTTTTTTTTTACTTTCTATTCTTCAAAGAATCCTGAAATAAAAAGGTAAATATGTGTTTTCAACATTGATAATAATGTGAAATGTTTCTTGAGCATCAAATCATGTGACTGTAAAGACTGGAGTAATGATGCTGAAAATTCAGCTTTGATCAAAGGAATAAATTACACTTTTTCTAAATATTCACATAGAAAACAGCTGATGAGCAGAAGAGACGTTTAAAAGCAAAAATGTTACCGATCCAAAACTTTTGACTGGTAGTGTATGTTATAAAAACTATTAATGTGCGACTGATATGCTGTAATGTGGTGATTTTAGATCAGTGTTTTGGCTGTAAGTCAATGATGCCCTGTGTCGGTATAGGGAATCGTGAGATGGCCGCTCAAACACTTATAATGGCTTCAACACCCAAGCAGCTATAGTCTCTGCAGGACAGACCCACTATCACTTCTGCTGTTGTTTATTTAATGATGTTGTGCAATGAGGACATTGTCATGTCGCCGGAAATAGAGTAATCATCAGAATGTGTAGTGATCCAGGGTCCTTAAAGTCCCACTAAAGTGCCATGAAACACAGCATTATTCTGTGTGTTGACGTAATTTCCACTGAAAGACAAAGCGGGACATATCAAGAAGCTCCTCCCCTTTAAAAAAGCATTTGACAGCTTATGACAGCCACAGTCTAATAGATTCCCCTCTTAGATTTATTATGAACATGTTACTAAAGCAAAACAGTGAATTAATCATGCTGAGGATGTGTAGTTTGAAAAGTATGTAAGTTATGTTGGTGCATGATGGCATCTGTGTTTTCTCTCAGTGTTTCTACTCATCAGTGCTGTTTCTAATGAGTCTGTCTAAACATTTTGTACTGGTAGGATGTTTTGGATGTGTAATGTGCACATGCGCGTCATGCGCGGGGAATGTGAGTTTCAGTAAAGCTTCCATGTTAAGAGCCCGCTGTCTCATGTCTGTTCATTACGAATAATCTAACATGGTGTCAGAAGCGGATTTACCTCGCTTTCTAAAAGATAACCATCCGCACCAGTGCGGTGAGAGCAAGAGTTTGTAAGTGAAGTTAATCAAACGAGATCACGCGATCGGCACAGCGGCAGCTGAGAGACGGACACAGAGTGTGAGTGAGCTCCGAGACAATAAAAGAGAAGAGGGGGAAAAAAACCCCAGAATAAAACAGCATCAAGGTAAACATATAAGATGGATACTTTGTTCTCAATAAGCCTGCCTGAACATTTCGACTTCAATGATTTTGGCAGCTGGCCAAATTGGATTCGAAGAAATGAGAGATTCCGTATAGCAGCGGGAATTAGTGAAAGAAGCCAAGAATATCAAGTTAATTCGCTTATCTACACAATGGGAGATAAAGCTGATGATATCATGTGCACGCTGGCTCTTTCTGAAGAAGAAATATGACAACGTTAAAGAAGCGTTCGAGAAATACTTTGTATGTAAACACAACGTGATCTACGAGAGGGCTAAATTCAACAAGAGATGCCAAGAACAGGGCGAATCAGCTGAAATGTTCATCACTGCAGTTCATAAACTAGCAGAAAATTGCCAGTATGGAGTCCTTCAAGAGGAAATGATACGAGACCGGATTGTCAGAGAGATTACAGCTTGACCCGAACAGCTGTCCAGCGAGGGAGGCTGAGTGCAGGAAGTGCAACAAAAAAGGCCACTTCGCTGCAGTCTGCAAAACAAAGAAAAGACTGGAGGAAATATATCATTGTGATGAGACGGAGAGCATAGAGACTGTGTTCCTGGGAGTCGTAAAGTCTGAGAATTCAACTGATGTCTGGCAAAAGTTCATTGCAGTGAACGGCGAGCAAATTCTTTTCAAACTGGACACAGGAGCAGCAGTGACAGCCATCCCAGAGAGCATGTACTCAAAGACGAGCAGCGGTGTTCTCAGCCCGCCGAACAAAAAGCTGTGTGGACCAAGCAACATGTCAATACAGGTGAGAGGGCAGTTTAAAGCATCACTTTGTCATCTGGGAAGAGTGATAAAACATCCAGTGTTTGTGATACCAAGACTGGTGTCCCCTCTCCTTGGACTACCAGCCATAAAAGAGCTGGACTTACTTCACACAGTGGATACAATGCAAACAGCAGTTTTATTACATTACAGCGGATACAATCCAAACTACAAAGAGCTGTTCCCAAAAGTCTTCACAAGACTTGGAAAATTGGAAGGAGAATACAAAATCAAACTCAAAGAGAGAACCACTCCATTTGCTCTGGCTGCCCCTCGTCGAGTGCCCTTGCCCATGATGAATAGAGTGAAAGAGGAGCTGGAAAGAATGAAAGAAATAGGAGTTATAACGACCATTGAAGAAGCAACTGAGTGGTGTTCAGGTATGGTGATAGTGCCGAAACCAAATGGCAAGATTCAAATCTGCGTTGATTTGATACATCTAAATAACAATGTCTGCAGAGAGAGACATATTCTTCCTGCAGTTGATGAAACTTTCAGGTGCAACAGTGTTCTCTAAGTTGGATGCTTCTGCTGGATTCTGGCAGATTCCTTTGCATAAAGATTCGGTCCCGCTCACTACCTTCATTACGCCTTATGGAAGATACTGTTTTAACCGCCTTCCATTTGGCATTTCCTCAGCACCTGAACACTTTAAAAAATGTTTGACACAACTACTCGAGGGCCGGGAGGGCAAACTGTGCCACGCAGATGACATCCTGGTGTTCGGTGCTACACGTAAAGAACATGATGCAAGACTTATCAAGGTTCTGAACCGTCTAGAACAGAAAGGGTTGACACTGAACGAAAAATGTCAATTTGCAGTGCCTCAAGTTAGGTTCCTAGGACACATCGTCAGTGCAGAAGGCATACGAGCTGACCCAGACAAAATAAAAGCTATCAAAGAAATGCCAGAGCCTAAAAATATGGCTGATGTCAAGAGATTCCTTGGCATGGTGAATTACGTTGGAAAATTTTCACCCAACATTGCAGAGTTGATTGGACCTATCAGAGACCTGCTCAAAGCTGAAAACGTCTGGGTGTGGGGGAGTCCACAAGCTTTTGAAAAATTGAAGCAAGAACTCAGTTCTTCAGCAGTATTAGCACAGTACTGTCCAGATCGACACACCAGAGTTTCAGCTGATGCGTCTTTCTTTGGATTAGGAGGAGTATGAATGGAGACCTGGTGCTTTCAGTTCGAGGAGCATGACGCCTATGGAGAAAAGATATGCTCAAATTGAGAAGGAGGCCCTAGCAATCATGTGGGCCTGTGAAAGATTTCAAAACTTTCTTCTGGGACTGGATTTTGTGGTCAGGACTGGTCAGCCACTAGTCGGTCTACTTGGCTCGAGATCGCAAGATGATCTGCCTCCACGCATATTAAAATTTCATCTACGACTTCTGCGGTTCTCCTACACGATCAGGCACGTTGCTGGAAAAAATCTGATCACAGCAGACGCGCTCTCCAGAGCTCCACTCAAAGAAAACCCATCTGAAGCAGACCTAAAAAGAGAGGAAGAGGTAAAAGTTGATGATGTCATTCAACAATTGCCAGCAACACCTACCAAGCTTGCTCAAATAAAGAGGGCTCAGGAAGAGGATGAAGTGTGCAGACAGCTAAGTTCTCTTGTACGTACAGGCTGGGAAGGAAAAAAGAGTGTTCCATCACACCTAACATTGTTTTGGCAACACAGACACGACCTGCTCAATGCAGAGGGTTTGCTGATGAAAGGAAAAAAACTGGTGATACCAGGCAGTAAGCAAAAAGAAGTCCTAGAGAAGGGACATCAGGGACATCAAGGCATTACTAAATGCTTGGCAAGAGCGCACATGTCAGTATGGTGGCCAGGTATAACAAAGCAAATCAAAGACAAAGTAAATCAGTGTGAAACCTGTGTCAAAAATAGTTACTGTTTCCCAGAACCCCTGTTGACCACTCCTTTACCTTCACGACCATGGCAGAGAGTGGCAGCAGATCTTTTCCATTGGAACAAGGGTAATTATGTTCTGCTGATAGACTACTTTTCACGCTACATAGAAGTTGCTTCACTCACTTCAACAACATCAAGAAATGTGAGAAGCTCAAAACGATGTTTGCCCGCCACGGGGTCCCAGAGGTCCTAGTTACCGACAATGGCCCTCAGTTCGCAGCATCGGACTTTGCTGACTTTGCAAAAGATTATGATTTCCATCATGTAACCAGCAGCCCGCACTATCCTCAACGCAACGGAGAAGCGGAAAGAGTAGTGAGAACTGTTAAAACACTACTGCGTAAAGGTGAGGACCCTCACAAAGCACTTATGGCTTACAGAGCTACGCCATTAGAATCAGGAGCTTCACCTGCTCAACTCCTGATGGGACGGAACATCAGAACTACTCTCCCAGTGAGTCCATCCACACTGAAACCAGCTTGGCCGAACCTCATCACCTTCAAAAGAAAAGACAAAGAGTTGAAGGTAAAACAAATTGGTACAATAAACGCCACAGAGCACATACAAAACCTGCTCTACAGTCTGGGCAATCAGTCTGGATCAAGAATGTACCAAACCCAGGCATAGTCATGAGTCCTGCTGATGCTCCACGTTCCTACATTTTAGAAGGACAGTCTGGTAGTTTGAGAAGACACCATTCTCATTTGAGAGCTTTTTCTTCACAGCCAAGAGAAATTAGGGACTGTGTTAGAAGAAGAGTGGGCAGGGTGATCAGACCACCATTAAGACTAAACCTTTAGAATTTGACGTGTTGAGGTCTGTTCTGATGTTATTTCCTTTTCTTCTGTTGAAACATAGTAATAAGGGGGGGAAAAAACTGTTTTTCTTCTCCTACAGAGACACTGTTTTTTTTTTAAGTTTTTAAAAAAGACAGCCCGCTGTCTCCTGTCATTTCATAATGAATAATCGAACACATTTCTCCCCCGGATCTCCTACATATCGCTTTAAAATATAGAGTTCTGTGCAGAATTCAATGGGTCCGATACGTTTTTTATCCGCTCTGTGTATCGTGTCTCTGGACCGGATCTGCGGCGGTTCACATGACACAAACATGAAACTGTGTTGATATGCAATGTAACTTCTTAGAATCAATCATCAATTGAAGTTTTGAGTTCAGCTGTCTGGGCGTTTTCACAGTTGGTTTGATTGCCTGTTCCGAACCCGAGTTCGATTGCTCCCCCCTCCCCCTGCCCCCGATGGACTGTGTTCACATTATATTATTTGTATCCGAACCGCGGTACGCTTGCGTCATCAAGCTGCAGCTGGCGCGTAATCATGTTGCTTGGTAACCGGCGCCGCTAATGAAAAGGCGTCAAAATGGATAGAATTGCTCGCTTCACATTTGTTCTTCTTTTTTTAACCTTTGGTTTTGTTTTCAAAGAAAAGATACAGAAACACACTCGGGTATGTCTGCCGCAAAAGTACTAAAATCGTTCCAAAGACAGCTGGCTGTCAGCCGAAGACAATTTTTGCGGAGGCAAGCATAAATCATCTCTCTGCTTGCAGTGCGTCAATCCCGTTTTTCGCCAAGGTAAGTGTACACACACACACACGCACTGACGACTGTCCTGTTGACCACATTATACGTCATCAATAGCGGTTCACTTCCACGGTTTGGTTCGATTGAGTTCATATCAGCAGCGAACCGTACTGGAGTTCACATGAACCGTACCCCAGACCACCTTTTTAAGCGGACCCGAGTACGGTTCGCGGGTACGCACCCGAGTTCGGAAGACAGCGTTCACATCATCCAAACAAACTGAACTCTGACGTCATTCGAACCCGGGTGCGCACCAAAAGTGCTAGTGTGAAAGCCCCCCATCAAAGAATCCTGAAAAAGTGTCACAGGTCATAAAAAATATTTCCAAATCGATAAGTCATAATAAAGTCATAATAAATTAGAATAAGGTCATGTGACACTGATGACTGACACTGAAAATTGTTTTGCATCACAGAAATATATTATTTTTGAAATTATATTAAAGTAGAATGCCATAATTTTAAATTGCAATTTCTGCTCCAATAAATGCAGACTTGATGATCATAAGAGACTTCCTTCAAAGCATTAAAAATAGTGATGTTTCCTAAGTTTTGACTGGCACTGTATTTGTAATTTTATTTTGTTTAGTCAGTGAAATTGAAAAACCACCAGCAAACTTTGATGGACAGGTGGATGTGAAGGCTTTCTGGAATTCACTGCGATTGGAGATTATTGCAAGAGGTCTTGTGGAGAGTAAGTTATTTATATTATTCATTTGGATCAAAGTACCACTGTCACAGTGTCGTCTGCACCAGTCTGTCTTCGTCTGCACTTCACTTCCCAGAATCCTCCTTGTCTCCACACCTGAACTCACTCCCTCAATTACACACCTGTTCATCGTCTTCATCATCCGTGTCACCTGTCCTCACCTCGTTATTGTTCATTTGTCTCTGTATTTAAAGCTCCAGTCCGTAACTTTTTTAAGTTAAAAATAATCCAAAATAATTATATTAAAAAAAAACTTATTCTGCCAGTGCTCAAAACTATCTGCTTGCCATAGCTAGATTCAAAACGGTTAGCTTGTAATAATGATTTTAATTCCAGGGGTACTGGTGGGTTTCCGCGGGAAATTCGAGCATGTCTTTGCGTCATGACGTCACACCCGTACACATAAAGAAGGAGTTTCGGCTAGCCGGCTATACTGCGCGTGACGAGATGTTTAGATGTATAGGCTTTTCTCGCAGCACTTTACATAATTAAACTTATGGCATCCAGAAAGATCCAAACAACAATCATCAGTGTCAACTGGAGATTCAGCAGTTATAAAACCCAAAAGACTTCGTACTTCGGATTTAAGGTGGCTAGAGAAAGAGAAAGAAACCGTCTCATGCGAACACAAGGATTTAAACATCGGCGGGGCTTTTGAAAAGTGCGTGAACTCCGTGTTTTGAAGGGGTTCAAAACGGAAGAAGAGACGGCTTTTTTCTGCTGAACAAGTAAGACATTTCAATAGTTCAATCGTGTAACAGTACGTTTTCTTAATTCACACAGTTATGGAGTTTCCTTTGTTGTGCCTTTCTCGTTTTGCTATTATGGAGAATATGAATTCTGAACTACACAGGTAGCTGCTAATAATAAAACACATTAAATTTAACATTAGTCACGCGATGCTGATGTGATGTTGTTACATTAACAATTTGAGAACAAAGTAGGCTATAATTTGCGCGGTTGCTGTAAATCACGTTGATTAAATCTAACGAAGCTTATCATGTCGAATGCTTTTTCCCCCTTAGTTGGTCAGAACAAAAATGGATGTTACTTACTTGTTCAGAAGACATTTTCTTATGAAAATTTTGGTCAAACTTTCAAAAAGTGAATCTGTGATTCTGTATGACAGTATCCACACAGCGCGGTGACTGACAGCAGCACTCGCCTCAAAGCACTGTGTTCATCCGCGCTGTTTCATGCCGATTTACAACCCACGTAAAGATAATAATTCCGCGAATCACTGCAGTTACAGATTTCGAACAGAGAGATGGCGACAAAGAGGAAAAGATACGGACTGCAGCTTTAAGTTAATTCCGCCCACTTAGTCTTTGTTGGTTCTTGTCTATGTTACAAGTGTGTATGTTAAAGTGGATGTTACCTTTGTGTGTTTACTAGTGATGGCAAAATGAGGCTTCCTGAACCACTGCACTGAGACCTCGCAGTCCATTGCTTCACCCAACGGTTCATTACTCGAAGCTTCATTCAGCATTGCTCACTAGTGACACCTAGCTACTCTGCAAAGAAATAGCAGGCAAATTAATTAATTCTTAACCAATGACCTGAGCAGACTTGTAATGTCCGTATACCCTGTTTTATTTATTTATTTATTTTCTTCTCACTGTAAATGTCTGTAACCTTTCATTTGCAATACTAAAAAGACCTTTGTCCAGACATTTGTCCATTGCCTGGGTATAAAATTAAATATGTATCTTTCTCTGTCTGAATTTACTAGTGCCGAGACAACTGTCACACACACAGTTATTTAATTATTCATAAATGGTTTGGATAGTGACAGTATGAACAACAAAAGTGACACTGTTGAGTGCAGTGCTTGTGGTGGAGGGAGTGTAATAAAGTAAAGTGCAACAGAATAGTCTGGCGTGGAAAAAGTTAAGCATTGTTTCTGGAGGGGTTTATGCAGTGAACTGTTACTAGTTTTAGTGCAGTGTTGTGCTTATGGGACTGGGGATTTAGAGGAACAAACTGCAACACTGCAGTTTGGGGTGGGTGAAGGAAGGATTACAATAGATTTTTATTGAGAAACAAAATTTTTTCAAGTTTGTTGGGGTTGAGATGATTCCTCTTTTTGGACAAAAACCTCTCCAGCCTTGGAAAATATCCTTTCACAAGGAGCAGAGGATGCAGGGGAACATAAAAATGCCAGTGCCAGCTGGTATAAATGAGCATACTGATGCTTCTGTTGAGCCCAGACGGGGGACGATCTCTCTTTTTGCGATAGAGAGTCGCAAAAAGCAAACGAATCCAAAACGGCAATCCAAAACAAAAACTCCAGAACCAGTCCAGATCCAAAAATCCAAAGCAATCTAAATAATCTTATCTAATTTATATAACAAGACTATATAGCTACTATAGTTAATAATAACAATATACTGTAAGTATTATTATCTGATATGATGTTTTAATATAGGCCTACAGCCCTGACACATATATGACACAATAATGACAATGAGAGTTCTCGAACTCTCTGACTCTGACACTACTACTCCTGCGTCTACTACTCCTGCAACACCCAGAAGGTGGCGCGAATTTCGAATCCCCTTTATCCGGAAGCGACACTTAGACCGAATCGATGACGTATCCACACAAACCGAGGCCTCGTTTGCCATTAGTCACGTGATTTTCACGTTAACAACACAAGCTCAACACAAGCTCCGACGCCTCGGTTCAAATGTCACATCACTACAGGAAAGTAGATCTCGCGGGCCAGAGTTGAGGACCCCTGATCTACACTAATGGACCCTATAGGGCTTATTATTGGACCTCAAGGTACATATATGTACCTTTTTGAGGGTCAAAAAGGTACAAATATGTTCCCAAGCATTAAAAGGTACATATATGTATCCTTTCTTTTAAAGGATAAGGTACAAAGCAAAAACTCCAGTCTTAAATGAACTCTCCTGTGTTCAAGTGTGTTAAAGTTAATGAGCTAATTAAGTGATTAATTGAGTGATGATTGACCATTATTGAAGACACCTGATGTTAACAAGCAGAATCACTGAAGGAGAAAATCTATTTTTTTAAGACACCATTATGGTGATCAGTGTTTGCTTTAGTTGGGCTCTTGACTCTTAAACTGTTAACATTAGATTTTGTTTGGCTGTTGTATCTGAGTTATAACTGCCAGATGAACAAAGAGAAAAGTTGATCAGATGGTGTTGGTTATGTTTTGACAATCATAATTTGATCTGAATCACAAATCTCATTTATAAAGTTATGTCTACCTTGTTGATTACAGCAGACTGTGATTCTACAGTAGGGGTGTCCCCGACTAAGGATTTTCATAGTCGAATCAGATTCGTCAAGTCCTGCCTATAGTCGACTAATAGTCGAATCATGTGTGCGGTGTTGGGAAGGGGGCGGGGCTTTAACATTTTAAAGCCGCATGTACAGAACATCACACAAAGATATAGAAGAAAATGTATAAAAACATTTTGGATCAATAAAACTAAGAATTAACATAAATAACTGCAGAAAGGCCACACTGCAAATAGGATTTGCATTTCACATGCAAATCAAATTAAATCGTCTGAATTGCCTGTACGAGCATGCTCTAAGTAGGCCTACAGCGCAACATCGATGCACTGAAACATAATCAACAATTAAGAACACAATATACATTTATAATAAATAAAAATACAAAACGAAATAAGTCAGAATCAAGTCACAAGAAGCAGAACAAATGTGTGCAAAATGCCTAAAGTGCAGGGGAACAAATATTTAAAACACAAGTCACAAATAGTTAAATTAGATCACCCTGAGTGATCAATTAATAAAATAAAAATAAAGAAATTATTAAAATAACGAAAGTATGGCCAGGATTGTCAACTTTGTCTTTTTAACTGCAGAAACAACAATAAACGCTAAACTGGAGCAGCAGTCTTTTTAGCTAAACGTGTTCACAGTATCCAAAAATCAAATTGGAACCGGCTGAAATGTTTTGAAATCACTTGTACCCATACCTGATCGAAAAAACTAAATCCAGTCTTTCACTCGGCCTGTGTCCGTTTAAGTCTTTTCAAATTGTGTGCGTGGATAAAATACATTCTAAAACGCTTAACGTGAAAAACGCTTAACGGCTTTGTTCTAAAACTGTTATATTAAGATCAAATTCTGTACACACCTTATTAATAAAGCATACTATATAGCCTACAGAAAAGCAGATGAGCCCAGAATATGAACGCAAGGCGTTTTATTATAGGCTACGTTAAGCATTTTCCTCCCATAGAAAACCGTTAAAGAAAAAGCTTTACGTGACTTTCTATAGGAGAAACGCGTTGCGTTCATATTCTGGGTTCATCTGCTTATCTGCACATAGAATGGTTTCTTAAGGTGTGTAGCCTACTTTGTACATACATTAAGCACGTAAAAGTGCCATTTAAGCGTTTTAAAAGCTTTTTTCACGTTAAGCGTTTTAGAACGTCCCGAGGAAAACCAACCTGTTAACGTTGGCCGGCAGAAGTGCGATCATGGTTTTCCTGATGCTAAATCCAGCCTTGTAGAATATCCTTTCTGATGGTGTGCATCCTTAGATTTTCTTATCCCAGACATTTTTAAAGATTTATATCCCTGCCGACAAGACGCTCCTCTGTCGGTCACGGATCGAAAGTGAAACTTAAATCTGTCACGGGGTGTTTGGATTTATTCACGCTGCACGCACGTTAAAAAAATTTATTAAAAGCTTCTTTCTTTGCACATTTTTATTGACAGCATTATCATAATAGGCTGTATATTAACATATTGACAGAAAACCAGTAGTTCTATGTGAAATCAGACATTGAGCACACTCGATTGTCCAAAATGACATAATCCTCGTGTCACGGAGCGCGCGGCTGTCACTCAGCGCGCGCCTTCACCTCTCCCCGATCTCACACGCTCCTTGTCACCTGAGTTCTAGAACTGCACTTCCCATCATTCCCCTCTGCTATCATTAGGTTCCATCCCTGCCTGGTTTCTCCATTCAGTCTCATCACTCCCACCTGTTAATCATTACCTACCCTTTATCTGGACTGCTCAGTTCTATGTTCATTGCGAAGTCTTGTTTTGCCACGCTACATGCTGAAACGTGTTCCTTTGTTTCATGTCAGTGATTCCTTGTTTCATTACCTGTTTGAATAAAGTGCTGCAGATGGATTCGACTGCCTCCTCTCCGTCATTACAGAAGACTTCGCCAACACAGGATCCAGCAGACTTCCAGCGTCTGGCTTCCGAGGTTTCATCCCAGGCATCTGTGTTAATCACACACCAACAACAGCTGGTCAAGTTAACTAACCTCACCGAAGAGCTTGTGAAGTCCGTGCAAACCCTCTCTCAACAGAACGCGGTCGCTAATCAAGCTCAAGCTCCCGCAGCTGCCAATTCGACTGGAACACAGCCAACTCCCTTAACATCAAGCGTGAGTACGACTTCAAGCAACCCAAAATTATCTTTCCCTGAGAAGTTTAATGGCTCACCTGCTGCCTGTAGAGGATTTCTGTTGCAGTGCGACCTATTTATCAACCAGCAACCCCAGCTTTATCCCACTGATGCGTCCCGCGTCTCATTTATCTGCTCTCTACTCACCGGGAAGGCGTTGGAGTGGGCGACTGCTCTCTGGTCAGGAGGTCAGCACACATTTCCCTCTTATAACGTGTTTCTGTCTCAATTCAGAGAGGTGTTTGAACATCCCGCGGGCGGTAAGGAGCCAGGAGAGCTACTTCTCGCATTAAGTCAAGGGAGTTCTACTGCGGCTGACTACACGCTTTCATTCCGCACCCTGGCAGCTCAGACGGGTTTGACGGAGGAACCACTTAAGTTGCTGTACCGAAAGGGTTTGAATTCGGCGCTGCAAGGGGAATTGGCTTGTCGCGACGATGGAAGGACCCTCGGAGAACTTATGGAGCTCGCCATTCGCCTCGACAATCTCATCCGCTCTCGACGCGCACCTCTCTCGCCCAGTCTCTTCACTAATCCACCAGCCAGCTCAGATTTCGAGCCCATGCAGGTCGGCTTCACACGTCTCTCTACGGAGGAACGTGAGAGGAGGCGGCGGAATAAATTGTGCCTGTACTGTGCTCAAGCCGGTCATCTGAGAGCTTCTTGTCCGGTGAGATCCAGATCCAGAGATACTTATGCGGTGAGTTTTTCGATTAATCCTCCTAACTCTAACTCTCTCAGTCTCGAAGTTTCCTTTAGTTTTAATGGAAGTATTTGTGAAACAAGGGCTTTAATTGACTCTGGTGCCGCTGGGAATTTTGTTGATCTGGATTTTGCCTTGTCTAATCATCTCTCTCTCATCCCTTGTGAGTCTCGTGTGGCAGTGGCAGCCCTGGATGGACGCCCCCTGGGGACAGGGGAGGTACATTACATCACGCAGCCACTTACTCTCAGCTTCGGGTCTCGTCACACGGAAAGAATTCAGTTGTATACCATCAGTTCACCTCATCATCCAGCAATTTTGGGATTGCCCTGGCTGGAGAGACACAACCCTCTAATTTCCTGGACTGAGAGGAGAATTACTCAATGGTCTCCTTTCTGTCAGGTCCACTGCTTGCCTGCTCTCCATGGTCCTGAATCAAGCCACAGTCCCTCTGAGAAGTTGAACTTGCAAGGAGTTCCTGCGGTCTACCATGATCTTGCCCTGGCATTCAGCGAGAGAGAGGCTTCACTTCTACCCCCGCACCGGGCCAGTGACTGCGCTATTGAACTGCTACCCGGAGCCGTTCCCCCGCACCGTGTGTATCCACTTTCGCAACCGGAAACTGAGGCTATGAATTCGTATATCGAGGAGCAACTTGCTAAGGGTTTCATCACCACTTCCACATCCCCTGCGTCCGCTGGGTTTTTCTTCGTTAAGAAGAAGGATGGGAGTCTCCGGCCCTGCATTGATTTCCGAGGTCTTAATGAGGTAACCGTGAAGTATCGTTATCCTCTGCCTTTAGTCCCTGCAGCCCTGGAGATGCTTCGCTCAGCCCGTTACTTCACCAAGCTGGATTTGAGGAACGCTTACAACCTCATTCGCATACGGAGGGGTGATGAGTGGAAGACGGCCTTTTCTACGACCACAGGGCACTATGAGTATCGGGTTATGCCATTCGGGCTGTCCAATAGTCCTTCTGTGTTCCAGTGGTTTGTTAATGAGATCTTTCGTGACATGCTGAATCAGAAAGTTATTGTTTATATTGACGACATCTTGATTTTTTCAGAGACCCTCGAAGCACACGTCCAGGATGTGCGTGCAGTCCTCAAACGCCTAATTGAGAACCAGTTATACGCCAAGACTCAGAAGTGCGAATTTCATCAGACCCGGATCGCCTTCCTAGGATATATCATCAGCGCCGAGGGGGTTCTCATGGATGACAGCAAGGTCAAAGCTGTGGTGGACTGGCCTCAACCTTCCTCTGTGAAAGAATTACAGCGATTCCTGGGCTTTGCCAATTTTTATCGTAAGTTTATACGTAATTTCAGTCTCATTGTGGCTCCTCTAACATCTCTTCTCCAGTGGGGGGGGAAGCGCCTCCGGTGGTCTTCCGAATGCACTTCAGCGTTTTCCCGGCTGAAAGAGACGTTCACGTCCGCACCCATTCTCCATCATCCTAACCTGGAGAGCGAGTTTATCGTGGAGGTTGACGCTTCAAGCACTGGAGTTGGTGCAATCCTGTCTCAACGCCGCGGTAACCCCGCTAAAATGTTTCCCTGTGCTTTTTTCTCCCGCAAGCTAAATTCGGCGGAGCGCAATTATGATGTGGGCGATCGAGAGCTTCTGGCCATGAAAGCAGCCTTGGAGGAGTGGAGGCACTGGCTGGAGGGTGCACGTCAGCCTTTCACCGTCCTCACTGACCACAGAAATCTTGAATATATCAGGTCCGCCAAGCGTTTGAATGCTCGTCAGGCTCGCTGGTCACTGTTCTTCTCTCGATTTAATTTCAGGATCACGTACAGACCTGGGTCCAAGAACGGGAAGGCTGATGCTCTGTCTCGCCAGTTCGAGGATTTCAATGAGATTTCCAAGCCAGAACCCATCCTTTCCTCCACTCTGATCGTTGCTCCAGTGCAGTGGGACATCATCTCGGAGGTTACCGAGGCACAACTAGCTCTTCCTATTCCGCCTGAATGTCCAGAGAATTGCCTTTTCGTGCCTCTCGAACTCCGTGATCGGGTGCTTCAATGGGTTCACAGCACACTCAGCGCTGGACATCCAGGTATCTCTGCTACAGTACAGCTAGTCTCCAACCGCTTCTGGTGGTCCACCCTCCGGGCTGATGTTATCAAATTCATTCACCAATGTTCCATCTGTAACACTGTCAAATCTTCCCACCTTAAACCTGCCGGTCTCTTACAGCCATTGCCAGTGCCTCAACGCCCATGGTCCCATATCGCTGTGGATTTCGTAACTGATTTGCCTCTGTCTCAGGGATTTACCACAGTTCTGTCAGTCGTGGATCGCTTCTCCAAATCCTGTCGTTTTATCCCCCTGAAGGGTCTGCCCACTGCCATGCAGACTGCAGAGGTGCTTCTCAACCACGTATTTCGTCTTTTTGGTCTCCCCGAGGACATCGTCTCCGACCGTGGTCCCCAGTTCACTTCCCGCATTTGGAGAGAACTCTGCTCCAAACTCAACATCAATGTCAGCCTCACCTCGGGATACCATCCGCAGGCCAACGGTCAGGTTGAACGGTTGAACCAGGACCTCATTCGCTTTCTGCGGACGTACTGTCACGAGAACCAACAGGACTGGAGCCGGTTCCTGGTTTGGGCGGAGTACGCCCAAAATTCCCTGGTAAAGCCTGCCACTGATCTAACACCCTTCCAGTGTGTTTTAGGTTTTCAACCTCCCCTCTTCTCGTGGGCAGGAGAACCGTCAGACCTCCCTGCGGTGGATGCGTGGCTGCAACGCAGCGAGGCCGCTTGGAATGCCGCTCATGTCCATCTGCGACGTGCCATCCTTCACTATCAGCTGCATGCGGATCGAAGGAGGCGTGAGGGTCCCCGGTATCGGCCTGGTCAGTGGGTGTGGCTTTCCACCCGTGATCTGCGTTTGAGGCTCCCAAGCAAGAAACTATCCCCTCGCTTCATCGGGCCCTTCAAGATTCTTCGTCAGATCACTCCGGTCTCGTTTCGGCTGGAACTCCCAGCACATTATAGAATCTCACCTACCTTTCATATGTCTCTTTTCAGACCCGCTGCTGCTCCCAGGAGAGAGGAGGTCCACGAGGAGGTCGGTCACGTGCAGGCTCCCCCCATTGAGGTCGGAGGCGAGGAGGCGTACCGGGTACGAGAGATCCTGGACTCCAGACGCCGCGGCGGGGCACTGCAATATTTGATTGACTGGGAGGGGTATGGCCCCGAGGAACGTTCCTGGGTCAGGTCTCAGGACGTCCTGGACCCTGCTCTGCTTAACACTTACCATCACACTCACCCAGATCGTCCAGCTCCAGGACCCCGTGGAAGACCTCGTCGTCCAGGTCCTCGCTTCCGGAGCCGCTCGCAGGAGGGGGGCTCTGTCACGGAGCGAGCGGCTGTCACTCAGCGCGCGCCTTCACCTCTCCCCGATCTCACACACTCCTTGTCACCTGAGTTCTAGAACTGCACTTCCCATCATCCCCCTCTGCTATCATTAGGTTCCATCCCTGCCTGGTTTCTCCATTCAGTCTCATCACTCCCACCTGTTAATCATTACCTACCCTTTATCTGGACTGCTCAGTTCTATGTTCATTGCGAAGTCTTGTTTTGCCACGCTACATGCTGAAACGTGTTCCTTTGTTTCATGTCAGTGATTCCTTGTTTCATTACCTGTTTGAATAAAGTGCTGCAGATGGATTCGACTGCCTCCTCTCCGTCATTACACCTCGTTTAATAACACATCTGCGAAGATTCGACCGTGAGATTGGTAGTCGAATCAGGCTCCTCCTATCGAAGCATCGAATCTTCGACTATTCGGGGTCACCCCTATTCTACAGTAAATGCTTTTCAACGTTTTCAATATAATCCAAAAGATTTCTTTAAAGTTGTTCTGATCAAAAGTCGTTGAAAATGGAATTTTGTTTGGACACACAGACATCAATAATCAGCCTGTGATTCTCAACAATGGTGACAATAATAAAGCATGTTGCAGTGCATTCTGGGTGCCACCAATCAAAACCCATTCATAGCTCCCATCAAACATTGCGGTATGAATAAATTATGATCTGGATTGTCTTAGGAATCTCCTTTTCCTAATCGAATATTCTTTTTGCCACCATTGTTGAGATTCATACACTGAATCTATATGTCTGTGTGTGCCTGAAAGTAGTGGTGGGCAGATCGAGGCTTCGTGAAGCAATAAAACAGTTGAAGCAAATGTGCCATATTCTTTCGAAGCTTCGAATCAATCCGACACCTGTCTCCACGGCGACACCTAGTGGTCACTTGCAGGTGTTGATCTGAAACAATCTTTACAATGAGCCATTAAAAAATGTGTTGTTTTTTTATTATTGTATTTTTCTAATATGTGAAGCTTGTAACCTGTAGGCTCTTCACATTGCATAATGTTATTTTGTTCATGAAAAATGAATATTAATAAAAGAAATCAAGCCACAATGTCTCACTTTCTTATAGATTTTTATTCAAAAATATTAATTTCTCTGCTGTTGAAAGACTCAGCCTACTTCTTTTTTTTTTTACAGATAATTTCTCCAGCCTTTGAAAAAATGCTCTCACAAGGGACACTTGTTGCTGGCATGCAAATATATTTTTTAGCAAGGACATAAAATGAGGAAAGATTACTGCTCTCTCTTTCCAGTAAGTTAGGGGATCATGAGTTCTGGGCAAAAACGCATCGTTGAGTTTTTTTTTTTTTACTTCTACTTTGGCATTGTGTATCATCTGGGTTTCACGGATACGATTATGAAAATGTTCCCATAAACTGTAATGTGTTTCAACTGGTGTTGATGATGATGATGGGCCTGATGTTGACATTTGTGGCTCTGAATGAAAATGAAAACAGTAATTAGTAACAAATCCTAAACTGACGGCACACATATATTGGAAAAATAGTAGCCTACTGTGAAAGTAGCCTACTGGTTCATTATTTGGAAACCTTCCTAAACAAAGTTATGTTATGTATGCTCATACAGTGTGCAGAGAAAGATAAAGTGGATTGTAGAACTACTACAATTAGAAAAAACAAAATTATATCTTGGCTGTAGATTGGGTACTCATATGTAGACCTATAAAATGTATATTCACAAAATATATTATATTGACAACATATATTATATTCACAGTAAAGCTGTTTTTAACTTGATTGGCAGTTGTGATTGGGACGTTAGGTAGGGCTTGGCCTATGGACTTTCTAAACAGTGTCCCACAGTTTGTTATTATACTTAAATTATAATTAGCCTATATTTCAAACAATGCATACCTTGCTTAGATGGCCCAGCAGTGTCAGTAGCAGCCCTAGGGGGGATGCTATCCTCTGCACCCTGCAGAATGGCAGGATGAGTGCTTCTCAAATAGCGCATCATGGATGATGTATTGTTGCAGTAGGCTAGCTGCCCATCACAATACACACATCTCACTTTATTTGGGGTTTCTAAATGGAAATGCTCCCACACCACATTTGTACGGCATCTCTTCTGTGGAGCCTCCATTTTTATCTATCTATCTATCTATCTATCTATCTATCTATCTATCTATCTATCTATCTATCTATCTATCTATCTATCTATCTGTCTGTCTATCTGTCTATCTGTCTATACATATTTCTATCTATGCATCTATTAATGTGTCACTATGCTCTATCTGTCTCTCAGTCAATGTGTAGCCTACATTTAAATGGAAGCCTAAATATAACTAAACAAATCGCACTATAAATGTCACTATATCACCAAAAATCTGCTATCTCAAAACCAAATTCCGCTCACAAAAACCCACGATGAGAAAATGCGTTGACTTCACTTTTATACTGTATGATTCTGTGATCTGTTCCCGACCGACCTATCAATCAAACCCTGACTCGGCGGACCATGCCACCTGTTGAAACACTCAGAAGCTTAATTTAGCCGTAGTCACGTGAGGTGGGTGTTTTGAATCACGCTTCGGATCAGTGTTTCGAATCATCTGCGCTTCGGGATCTCGCAAAGCTTCGGAACGTCTGTTTCGCGTCAGCCATCCCTACCTGAAAGAAAGATTTTTTTTTATCAAAACAACTTTTAAAGGGTACCTATTATGGCATTTAAAATGTTCCTAATATTGTTCTTGGAGTCCCCAACAACAGTTTTACAAGCATGCAATGAAAAAAAAACAATTTTGTTGTCTTATAATATGCATTTATTTTTACCTGATTTGCTCACCGACTCCCATATGAATCGTTTAGCGAGTCATTTTTCCAAAACCCGCCTTTGCGTGACGCTAATCTGCGGTGATTGGTCAGATGACCTAGCCAGTTGAAAATATCCATATCCAAATCCATATTTGAAAGCATTTATGTTTGTGAAGCAATCATCTTCAAAATGACGCGAACACAGCAATAACTTCGGGCTATACATCTGTGGTATAGTTGTATATATGAACTGTAGCCATTGATTCTTCAAATGCTCGTCTCTGGGCAGATAAAAAAATGTCGCTTTTGCGTCGCACTTCAGAACACATCGTCTCGTCGCCATGATGTTTTCAAGTTTCCCTGGCTTCTACGAGTACGAGCGCAAGGAGTGGGCGTATCTTATTCAAATAACTGGTACAAGTGACGTCATAAAGTTAGAGAAAATGCATCGTTCGTCTATTGATTCATATCAGCGACTCAGAGTCGACTCTTACTTTTGAGAGACAATAACTTTGTATACGGTGAACTTTCATGTTTAAAACTTTGCAGGATGTTTTCGTTCACTTAGATCTATGTTACACACTACATGAAGGGCAATTTTCAAAAATCCATAATAGGTACCCTTTAAGAAATCATTTAGATTATATTGAACCACCTGGAATTTGACGTCTGTGACTGTTTGCGCAGCGACACGGATCGAATCGCGGAATCCAGCAACAAATGTAACTTAGCCTACTGTAAAGCGGAACGTCACGCAATTTGGCCATTTTTGAATGAACAAATCAAAAGTAATGATAATCAAATCTCGATATGTACTAAGTGTCTATGAATATTAAAGCTCAAAAAGACTGCTATTGAAATAAACTCTGCATGTTCTGCGTGTTTCTGTGAATGAGCGCTCAATGTGTGCTCTACTACACACTGACGCGCGCGTGACACGCGTTGTGTTTTCAGCGTCTATGAGGAGGACATGCACACATTTGAACTTCATTGCAGAGCCTTTATGAGAGTCACTTCACAAGAATTTTACCATTTCATTTGATAAAACGATCGTCATTCATTCGTATCATACACACTCACAAACTTTAAAGTCTTCATGACAACCTGTCAAAAACAAAGTTTTGTATAACTTGAAGAAAATATAACAGAAATATATTACTATTGCACAGTAGAGTATACTTCAAGTAGGCCTAATAATAATAATAATAGTTTATTAAAACACACAGAAGCTCAAATGTCTTTAATTTACAACCCACCAAAATAAAAGTTTGTAGAGAGAAATAAAGTTACCCGAGGAAATTATGAAAGAAATTGCATAGTAAGATGTACTTATTAAAATAACAATAATCAAATCTTCTTGTATATCACAGTATACTCACTACAAAAAACTAGACTACACCACTGAGTTAAACATGTAAAGGTCAACTGCCCAACTAAACCAAACACTGATCCCCATAATGGTTACTAAAATTTGAGTTTTCTTCTTCAGTGATTCTGCTTGTTATCATCAGGTGCCTTCAATAATGCTCAATCATCACTCAATCAATAACTTAAATAGCACATTAACTTTAACACTCTTCAGTGTTAATTTAACACTCAAATTTTAACACTTTAACCCTCTTGAGTCTTTAACACTCTTGAGTTTTTGCTGTGTAGTAACATTCAGGAAACTGGACATTTTTATGTTGTTGGAATGTTAGAAATCAACATTACTACCATGTTAAATTTTTAATCGAAAATTATGCTTTAAGAACGTTTGAGGAACATTATACCTTTTAAAACACGTTCCTCTAACGTCAAGAAAATTGGACATTTTTCACGTTCCCAGAACCAACACTGAATATTTGGAGAACGTTCTAATAACAAAATTCTGTTAGCTAGGATACATGTGCCACACTGAGTTGTCAATTGTGTTTATAGAACATTCAATTTTGATGTTGCATGCCGTCTTCTCCCTAGACTTAGACTCCCTAGAAGGTTTGTAACATCAAGCAATGGTAAGAGTTTATAGTAAAAGAGCCAAACACTGATGTTAATGTTTTTTGTTCCACAGCACCTCCTATTTGACTTTACACAGCAGAAAGTCTTGTTTCACTTCACCGGATGTTATGGGCGCAACAGCATAACATCCGGCATAACCCCCCCCCCCCCCCCCCCCAGACAAAGCACTGTGTACAATCAGTTTCACTTTCCACTGCAGAAAGACTTGATTCACTTTGGCCGATAAACAAAAGCTTAAGGTTCTTAAATAATAATCACCCTCGAGGGGACATGAAGAGCAGGGTTGCTTATTTGGATTACAAGATATACTGATTGATTTTTTTATTGTTGACATTTTAACATTGGGGTGCATAACTGAGGGTGCAAACATGATGTTGAAACAACATTACGCCACAGTATCAATGTTGACTTGGAATTGTTACAATGTAACTTGCTTAATGGGATAAAACTTCAGCACATTTTACCATCTTCATTTCAGCACTAAAACAGAAAATGAAAGTGAATACAAGGTCAGTTATTTTCCAGTTAAACTTTGGTTAATTCTCAATAAAATCTTCTGTAGACGTCTGACAGAAATAAAGTCAGTCTGGTTAGTAATAAGTGAAGCTGGTAATGCTGTTTGTGGAGTTGTTTAATCCTCCTCTGCTGAGATCTTCACAGATTTAATGTCTTCTTTTCTCTTTATGATGGTCAAAATCTTTTAACGAGATATCTATTCATTGAACTGAAAGCTGAAAATAATTATCTGTTCTGCTATATGAACTGAATTGCTGTGAACGTGTCTTACAAGAACAGCCTTGGTTTACAGGAAAAGGCATGGTTATGAGATATGAGTAGGAGTGGCTGTGTACTTTGCATCACACCCAAGACTATTTAAGATGTTTCCTCACTGGTGCGATGCACATCGGGTCGGAACCTCAAATCTTGTTAAAAGACATTAACAGAGCCAACATCTACAAGTGAGTTTTCCTCATTTTGACTTTTGTTATTATTTCAGTAAGTGTTAGATATGCTCCTCGTTTAAGGGTGACTGAAGTTATGTTGCTGAATGTACAGTAGGTTAAACATTTCAACATTTAATAAGGATGTAGCCTTCTCTGACCACTTATTTGTTATGTAAGTCTCTCTTACCGGAACAGCCTGTGTTGATTTCTTGAAAATGACCAGCTGACTAAACCAATTATCTCACTTTTTTAAAGTTAAGACACACACTCGCGCGCACACATTGACATGTTAGTTTTTGTAAGATTTAAAGATTGTTGTCTATATACAAATGCATTGAAAATTAAAATTGGAGGGCTAAAGTATTTATAGTACTGTAATATTGTTGACAGTGTTGTTCAGGTTACTTCCAAACTGTAATACATTATTGTAGATTTGAAAATCCTGCTTCCCCCTTTTATTGTTGAATCACGGAAGATTTCTATTTATTATGTAACGTGTCAGGGAAACACAGGCATTTCAGAATAAGGTTATATGAGAGAAGGTCTTCATTACAGATTTATCTGTTCCCTATTTCTCTATCTTTGCACCAATCTCTATCATGGTGCAATGGGTGGGTGTTTTTTTTTGGCTCGAGGTCCAAAAGACGTCTTTTCAACGTCTTTGTCACAAAAGTCGGACGTTGAAAAGACGTCCACTGAGGAGCCAGAATAAAAGTTTTTTTGACATGTTCTGCACGTCTGATATAGACGTTCATCGAACCTTCGTAGAAGTTTAAAAACTAATTCAAATGTGGCCATTGTGGACATGTTTTCAACATCATTTATGGTCTCATTTAGACAATTTATACTTTTTCTGGACCAAATAAACACTCAGGATGCAGTAAATTAAAACTCATGTTTATTTCAATGTAATTTCCTTACATTGTTTAGATGAGGTTTAGAAGTTATTTGTTTTCATTTTAAATCACCATTGTGGTGATCAGTGTTTGCTTTAGTTGGGCCCTTGGTCCCAGTTCTTCTTGCTTTAACTTTCTTTGGCTGTTGTAACTGCGTGTTTGTATTACACCATTGTTATGGCAGAGTAAGCCAATAAAAAGTAAAATTGGCTGTCATCAGCTCCTTATTGATGATAACATAATCAACACAAAGTGAGCATTTGGTGTTGTATATAGACTTTTGTCTTTATGTCTAGCATTTATAACCATCAATCTTGTGGAACTGCATTATTTGGGCCATTTGCATTAAAATGATCACTTATTTGAAGGTGAATAAAAAGCATGTGTACACAATGTTTTGAACATATATATCACATAGTCACACACAGACATAAAGATTTTGCATATGATTCTCAACAATGGTGACAACCAAAACAAAAAAGCTTGGGAATCAAGGATGTTTTGTACTATGAAAGCTACCCATCATGCATTGCAGCATGAAGTTTTTTTTTATTGTCACCATTGTTGTGAATCATATGCAAAATCGTTATGTCTGTGTGTGACTATATGATACATTTTCTCAAAACAGTGTTTAAACATGCTTTTTATTCACCTTCAAATAAGTGATAATTTTAATGCTACTGGCCCAAATAATGCAGTTCCACAAGATTGATGGTTATAAATGCCAGGAATAAAGACAAAAGTCTAAATACAACGTTAAATACTTGCTTTGATTGATTTTGTCATTATCAGCAATAACTCAATCACAGACAGATGGCAAAAGCAAAAGAAAACACGGTAAGACCGTGACAACACCTTAGTTGCAAGGCAGGTTTGAATCATGCGTTAAGCAATTCAAGTTAATTCAATTTAATTCAATTTTAATTCAAGTCAAATTTGACACACACATGTAAGGGCTCACTGTGAGAACACATAAAAAAAATAATAGAGCAAAACATGAAATTGCCATTAACTACAATACAGTATTCAGACAAAAATTACTATACTTTACGAATGCATTGGTGTATCATTACGAAAGACAGTGTGTGCCATCAGCACCATGTCCTGAAGATACTCAAAATTTTCTGAGACAGCGCCACCTTGTGGTCAAATTTTATAGTGATATTTTAAAAAATGCTAATAACTTTTGCTAATAAACTCACTCCTGTTTGCCAGATCTGAGCCACAAGCAGGCCATAGCAATGCCACATGTCAGCCAAGAGCAAAGATATAAACCAGAACTGGACCTTATCTGAGCCACAAAATCTGTGTATATTAAAGGCACACTATGCAAGATTTGTACCTTAATATAACAGCTTCAAAGTAATTTCGATGGTAAACAAACTCGTAGTAGGGCGAATCATGCCGATAACCAGCAATGCAAGTTTGAGAGGTGGCGCCCTGCCAAAATCTTATGAGAATTATGACTTGCTTTATATGAAGCAGCCTCTATGGAAGACACAAGCACGCATTTCAGACATGAATCATGGCAGGGTCGACGAAGAAAACGAAGAGTCAAGGAAAAGAAAACGAGAAACTGACCGCTTGAGCAGAGGTGAATAGTTCAGGGGTCCGAAAGTAGAAGTCCTGCCATAGTTTATTCCACCCATGATCTCAGTCAGCTGATTTCACTAATTAGTTCTATCTCCTGTCTGAATTAGCAAATCCAGGTGATTGGAACAAAATACTGAGGAGGACTTTTACTTTCTGAACCTGGACTTTACACCTCTGGCCACATGTCAGCCAAGAGTAAAGAAATAAACCAGAACTGGACCTTATCTGAGCCACAAAATCTGTGTATATTAAATATGGAGTCATCTCAGCCTTAATAAAGCCTGTTAACAAGCAGAATCACTGAAGGAAAGAAGATAACACAAAAAGAGAAGAGCAGAAACACAAGAACTACAACTGACTTCAGACAGTCTTAGATGAAATCCACTGAAGAGAAAAGAAGACATTAAATCTGAAGATCTCAGCAGAGGAGGATTAAACAAATCCACAAACAGCATTACCAGCTTCACTTATTACTAACCAGACTGACTTTATTTCTGTCAGACGTCAAACAAAAGAAAAAAATTAACAGAGGTTTAACTGTTTCATTTGAAGTCACCATAACAGTGATTATTGTTTCCATTAATTGGGCTCTTAACTCTTACTATTTATTTTCTACTTTTTGGCAGCTGTGACAGTGTGTGTGTCAAACACATTTGCAGGAGCATAGAAAGCTAAAGTGAGATAGATGATGGTCACCTGTTGATGGTTTTATAATAATCATGGGATATCATGATTCACAGATATCATGTGAATCTAACAATTTTGTTGTTACATTAAAATATTTACATTATAAAGCCCATGTTACTGCAGTATGTGATCTAACAATATTATATAAAAAAGTCACAATACAGGCACATTAACTTAATTCATGATGACACACACAGATATTTACAATCAGTGTATGAATCTCAACAATGGTAACAATCAAAAGTACCTTGCTGCAATGCATGCTGGGTAACAGCTTTGTAGAAACCCCCAGCATACATTGTAACATGAATAAATTATGCAGCTGAATTGTCCTATTATTTAGTTTAGTTCTAAATATTTGCTTTTATTTTTGCTGATGTTTTTGTTGTGACATTAAGTAGCTTTTCAGTGATTTTCTGAATTTATATGTTTATCTGAATATTTTTGATTGTCACCATTGTTGAGATTCATGTGCTGATTGTTGATATACGTGTGTATAAATGTATAAAAGGAAAAAAAAAAAGACTAAAGACACAATAAGAGTTAAGAGCCCAATTATTGGAAACGTTGATCACTGTTATGGTGACTTCAAATGCAACACAGAGTTAAACCTCTGTTAATTCTCAATAAAAACTTCTAAGGACGTTTTACAGAAATATAGTCAGTCTGGTTAGTATTAAGTGAAGTTGGTTAATCCTCCTCTGCTGAGATCTCCAGAGATTTAGTGTGCTTTCACACTAGCACTTTTGGTGCGTGACTGGGTTCGAATGATGTCAGTGTTCGGTTCATTTGGATGATGTGAACGCTTTCTTCTGAACTCGGGTGAGTACCCGCGAACCGTACTCGAGTCCGCTTAAAAAGGGTACGGTTCATGTGAACTCCAGTACAGTTCGCTGTTGATATGAACGCAATCGTACCAAATTGCGGCAGTGAACCGCTATTGATGATGTATAATGTGGTTGTATAACTTTTGCGGCAGACAGACGTAGTGTTGTTTTTGGCGGCCTGTTTTAATTTTAGTTTTAGTCTAGTCTTTGTATCAAGCTGTCATTTTAGTTTTTATTAGTTTTAGTCACATTCATACTCTTTTTAGTCTAGTCTAGTTTTAGTCGACGAAAACTGATGACATTTTAGTCTAGTTTTAGTCGACGAAAACAGATGACATTTTAGTCTAGTTTTAGTCGACGAAAGACATAGTCTAGTCTTAGTCTTAGTTTTAGTATTATATTTAACCAAATCAATATAGTAGCCTAAGTACCTATAGTATAGACGAAACCAAAATTTTCTTTTAGCCAAACCCATTTCAAACAATCTTATCTTCTGTTATCTTATTATATTATTGTTACCTTATAGACTCAAGAATACATTTATTCCAGACACGGAAAATGCTCTGATTTGAATTTACAACATATTTATTTTACCAACCAAACATGTTAGAAGTAGCCTACACACATGATGAAATGAAAGTTTTTCCTATGTCATTTCTTCTTTTTCTCCCAAAGACGAATCCCTTTCTCTGTGTCAGACTTAACTTTGTTTGTTGTCGTTTATGCTAATGCCTGTTTCACACATAGGCTACTCCGAATTTTTTTTCCCGCACCCATGTAGAGCCTATGGTTAGAGCGCTCACACGCACGCGGATGCGGTCTGTCAATGCGCTCCAGGAGCGTGCGTGCATAACAGAGCAGAGATCTACACACAGTACCTCAACAACGCGACATAATGGATGTAGGCTAAAAATATTGATTTGAAATAAAAAATAGAGATTAAATGTTGTGATTGTGGGTACAGCCGTAGATCAGTTGCGCACTGCAAACGGAGCACATGTGAAAGCAAAATAGCTCGTGCTGCTCCTGCATACACACCGCAACACGCACCGCATACGCACTACACACGGAGTATGTGTGAAACAGCCGTAACACACGCAGCTGGATCTTCTAAATAATGCCGCGGTGAGGCTCGAGCATAGGCTTGAGGATGTGAAGTCGCCTGCGTCTGCGCAGTGCGATCTGATGCAGCCCCTGAAGTGACACAGGAAACAGAAATGCTGCATAATAATAATGCAAGTAAACGAGACGAAATAACGTTAAATAACATTTCGTCTCGTCTCGTTTTGGTCAACGAAAATGAAGAGACATTTTAGCATACTTTTTATTTTGTAAACCACATTTAGTCTTGTTTTTATTCGTCAACGATATTGCATTAAACATTTAGTTATAGTCATCGTCACATGACCAGCATTTACGTTGCGTCTCGTCTCGTTTTCGTCACGTGATAAAGGTTCGTTGACGACGATATTTAGTCATAATTTTCGTTGACGAAAGCAACACTAGACAGACGCAAGTGTGTTTTTGTATCTTTTCTTTGAAAACAAATCCAAAGGTTCAAAAAAAGAACAAATGTGAAGCGAGCTATTCTATCCATTTTGGACGCCTTTCCATTAGCGTTTACCAAGCAACACGATTACACGCCAGCACCAGCTGCAGCATGATAACGCAAGCGTACGAATAATTGTACAAATTATCCGGTTCGGATACAAATAATATAATGTGAACACAGTCCATCGGGGGCAGGGGAAGGGGGGAGCAATCAAACTCGGGTTCGGAACAGGCAATTGAACTAAGTGTGAAAGTGCCCTTAATGTCTTCTTTTCTCTTCAGTGGATTTCATGTTTTGTGGCTCAGATAAAGTCCAGTTCTGGTTTATCTCTTTTGTGAATCTGTCCAGTTTGATCACCAGCAGAATCACATGAGGACCAGGAACAGACATCTGCAAACTGATGTGGGCCGGATCTGCAATGTTGTGCATGAACGCGGTCATTGAAAGATAGTTCATGAACTCGTTCATATTTTGGGCGAACGTGAACTGAACGTACTGTGTTACTGCCTGATGAACGTTACTGTGAACTTGTTCATTCTGGTGTCTGTGAACGCACGCTCTCTCAGTTTAACTTCGTTCAATAGGGTGCCAGATTTCTATAGAGCCTTCCAGGCGAAAACCCGGCTAAAACACATCGTAAACCGGCCTTAATATGTAGCGGGAAAAACACCCAATCTGGCAACACCAGCCACCAGGGTCGCAACCTTTTTTACAGTCTATGGTCGCAACGCCGCATGCGTAATCAAAACAAAAAGCATCAAGGAGGCCTCGTATGATCATTTAAACGAGTTTTATGACAAGGTCGGTGAGAATGAGAAAAATCTTACATTACTGTGCAAACTTTGCCCGCCGTCCACCGATAAAATAATTGCCTTCTGTGGTTCTATATGGGCTGTGGTGGCAATCATTTTGAAAAATAATAGCTCGCAGCAACATATGGAAAAAAAAGAACTATGAACTAGTTCAAAATTTTAAAGTATGAACTATGAACTGAACTAGTTCATTTTAAAATTTGTGAACTGAACTTTGAACTAGTTCATGTAGAATGTGAACTTTCCCAACACTGCGGATCTGGGCCGTCACAATGTTGCTATGTGGGACTGTGGCGTCTAATTACAAAGACAATATTGGCTATAGTTTGATTGAAGACTGCTGTGCTTTCAGGTGAGTGAAGCAAATCATAAATCATGAATTCAACTGTGAACTGAAAATGGTAAGTTTATTTTTATCTTTGTTTCACAGTGGAAGATCTGAGGATTGTTCTGCTGGGTAAAACTGGATCAGGAAAGAGTTCGACCGGAAACACTATACTGGGCCAAGATGTGTTTAATGTGGGTTTCTCCTCTGAATCTACAACTCAACAGTGTGAGATACATGAGGGGAACGTGGAAGATAGAAACATCTCAGTGATCGACACTCCTGGACTGTATAACACGTCCATCACACATGAAACACATCTGAAGGCTGAGATTGAGAAGAGTTTGCAGATGTCTGTTCCTGGTCCTCATGTGATTCTGCTGGTGATCAAACTGGACAGATTCACAAAGGAGGAGATGGAGACAGTGAAATGGATTCAGAAGAACTTTGGAGGAAACTTTATTAGATTCACCATGCTGCTGTTCACTGGAGATGATATGTTAAATAAACCACTAAAAGCATTTCTGCAGGAAAACCCAGAGCTGATGAAGTTAGTGGGAGAATTTGAGGGAAGATATCATGCCTTCAATAATGTGGAGAAGAAGGATGGAGATCAAGTCACTGAACTACTGAAGAAGATCAAGAAAATAAAGGAGGAGAATGAAGGAGGACACTACACCATTGAGATGTTCAAGAAAACTCAGAGAAAGATTTTCATTTTAAAAATGTTACGTAGAATAACTCCTGTTGTTGCATGTTGTGTTGTATTCTATCTATCAAGAAGGTTCTGGTACGACTTGCTTTGTAAGATGTGAACATTGTAATGAAACTATACTCATTATAAAAATGATTTTTATTTTTATTTTAGTATTATTTTATTTCTTTATATTTGTTGTTATTCACACATCTAAACGTATTTGAATCTTGTTTAGCAGTGGAAAATTATTTGTAACAGTCTAGAAAATAGACTTTCCAACAAGTAAAGAAAAATAAAACATATAAGTAATTAAAACTAATCGTTGTGTTTTTTAATGGTTCTGCATCCCACACAGTAACTATTCCATAGATCAGTTTTGTACACAGCAAAATCCCCAGTGTTAAATGAACACTGCTCAGTGTTTATATAATCCACACTCAGGCCCTGTCCACACGGACACGGGTATTTTTATAACCGTGACTTTTTTTTCGCGGTTCGGCCGTTCGTCCACACGGAAACGCACTGAAACCGAACATTTTTGAAAACCCCTGACAGGGTGAGGATTTTCAGAAACGCCGGTTACAGTGTTGTCGTGTAGACAGTGAAACCGGGGGTTTTGCCTTGCGACGTCAGACTGGCGCCGTTATCAGCTGTGTTTGACGTCAGATTTGCGCTTCTGATTGGCCAACGTGGCTTTACGGTTAAGGTTTAAATCGCCGCCTGCTGGCGTGGCATGCTCTTGACCGCGCTTGATAGCGTGTTTTTGCGTTTTCATGTAGACCGAGCATGTGTGGATGGGATTTTTTTTTTAAAACGCTGTAGGAAAAACTCTGGTTATAAAAATACCCGTGTCCGTGTGGACAAGGTCTCAGAGTGTTAAATGAACACTGAAGCAGCATTAAAGTTAATGAGATAATTAAGTGAATAATTGAGTGATGATTGAACATTATTGAAGACACCTGATGTTAACAAGCAGAATCACTGAAGGAGAGGAATGTTAAAGGCTCTATATGAGTTCAGTGATTCAGATCAAATAATTGTGAAATAATGATTATGTTCAAACATAACCAACACCATCATATCACCTTTTCTATTTGTTCATCTGGCTGTTATAACTCTCATGTACAGCAGCCAAACAAAATCTAAAGTTAATGACTTAAGGGGCAAAAGCCCAACTAAAACAAAATTCCGGTTTTCTCTTTCAGTGATTTTGCTTGTTAACATCAGGTGTCTTCAATAATGCTCAATCATCACTCAATTATTCACTTAATTATCTCATTAACTTTAACACTAGTGTGTGGATTATATAAACACTGAGCAGTGTTAACTGGGGATTTTGCTGTGTACATTGCTGTTTGTAATGCTGGTATCAAATAAGTAGGTACTTTTTGTTGTAGTAACTTTTAGATTTGTATTCTTTATCGTGACAGAAAAGAAAAATAAGCAAGATGCCGAAAAGCAGCCAACAACCTGAATATTTCATTTATTCATCCATCAATCCATACACCTTTTATTCATCCATATATCTGTCAATCTTTTTTACAGTGTCAGATCTGAATATTGTGCTGTTGGGTAAGACTGGAGCAGGAAACAGCGCTTCAGGAAACACCATCATATGTGGAAATAGAAGACCGTTTAAAGAAGATTTTTCTTCTTCGTCTGTGACCAGAATCTGTCAATCAGAAGAAACAGAGCTGGATGGACAAACAATCACAGTGATCGACACTGTAGGACTCCCTGATACATTACAGAACATTACAGATGTTCAAAACAAAATCGAGCAGATATTTGATTGTGCACGTCATGGTGTTGATGTGTTTCTGCTGGTGTTCAAACTGGGTGTGAAATTCACAGAGGAGAACAGTAAAGTTGTGAAATGGATCCAGGAGAATTTTGGAGCAAAGTTCTCAAAACACACAATAGTGCTCTTTACTCATAAAGATCAATTACCTAAAGGTGAGACAATAGAGATTTATCTAAAGAAATCTTCAACACTGAAATCAGTAGTTAATCAATTTCCAGAAGGTTATACTGTTCTTGATAACAAAGATAATGATCATTCTCAGGTCAAAAACCTCCTGAAAAAGATAAACACAGTGAGAAAGAATAAACAGAGATACACTGAGCAGGATTACAAGCAGACTCAGGATGAAATACTAAAGAGCAAATATACCAGAGCAGCAGTCACAGGAGGAATAGGGGGAGCAGTAGGAGGAGCAGCAGCTGGAGGAACTATTGCTGCTAAAGCAGGAGTAGTTGTATTAACTGTAGGAGGAGCAGCAGCGGTAGGAGCAGCTACTGGTGCAGCTCTGGCAGCAGCAGCAGCTGGTTTTGGAGTGTATTATTTTGCTAGAAAATATATCAAAAGCTCCAGCAACTCCGAAACAGGGGAGAATAGTAACAAGAAACAGAACTGAGCTGAGTTTTTCCAACGAGTCAAGGTTGTCCTTTTACTTGCATAAACTTTGATTTCTAGATGAAAAAGATGGTTACTTTTTTCTCGCTGCATTAGATTGTCAATAGGCGACAGCAAAGTTAAATGTTCACATATTGAAACGTGAAATGTTTTCACATATTGTAAACATTGTTGAGAAATGGCTTTTTTTTGTCAACAGCTTGTAAACAGAAAAGTCTGTTTGTTATCTTTGCATGCTATTATTACTATTTTTCTTTTTGATGTTATTCTTGAGTGCAATAATAATAATAATTAAAGCTGCTAGCAGCATTTAGCGGTGTTCAAGCATTTAAGACAGTTAAGACAGTTAAGACAGTTCAACTCAAAAGCATCAAAAGACATTAAGGTTTATGTAGCAAGCATTTAACCACTGACATCATAGATGGAATAGACCATGTTTTAGCATGATTTGCCATGATATACAACATTTCAGTGTGATTGTTAATGATTTACTATGTTACAGTATGATTTACCATAGTTTACTATGATATACCGAGTTCTAGTATGATTCACCATGGTTTACCCTGTTCTTGCATGATTTACCACAATTGAACACATTCTAGTAGCCTATGATGTAATATGATTCTAGCATGCTTTATCATAGTTTACCTTGATTTGTCTTAAGTTTACCTTGATTTACCATGTAATGATGATTTACTAGGATTGTATCATGCTTTACCATGATTAATCACATTGCTAGCATGATTTACCATGATACACCATGTAATAATATTATTTACTGTGATTTACCATGTTTCTATCGTGATTTACCATGATTTACCACGTTGCTAGCAATTATGTGAAGCTTCAGAACAGTAAAGTGAATTGAAAGACAAAATATGATTGTGTTATTATAGTATTTTGTCACATAAGGTTATTTTTTAGTGTCTAAATATATGAATGCAAAAGCACATGTGAAAAGACTATTAATAAGTATAATGTCCAACAGAGGGTAGTAGAAGACCACTTATTGCTATAGTACCACTTTTATTTTGAACTACTTGGTTTAATCAGTATTGTGCACTAAAGCAAACCAGTCTTTCAATGTGAATTCCATTATGCATGCTCTCACACACACACACACACACACACAATTTTGGGTTATGATATTGTGAAAATCTCTTTTTGTGGTCCTTAAGCATTTCAGATATTTATTTGTGATGTAAAAATATTAAACTTTCTAATAAATCATTATTTAATATTATATTATTTATTATAAATATTATTTCCAACATAATAAATATCTTTAAGCATTTGTTTGTTAGCCATTGCTGAAAACTGGTTAAAAAGATTAAAAATGTCTAATGCTGTTGCTCCCTCTAGTGGACAACAGCGGTTTTACAGCCTACATAAACGGTTGAAATGAATGACGGGAAATTAGTTTTTTTTTTACTTATATCTCGGGAACGAGAAAGTGTAAAAATCTGAAACTCAGAACTTAGATAGTGTTAGAGGAGCTCTGTTGAACAAGACCATCCCGGTGTTGCTGGGTGATTGGGGGCGGGAGTAATGTCAGTTTAAATGCATATCTTTGTGGGCTTATATCTCGGCAATGCCTGGGTCAAATCGCACCAAACTCGAATCGAAGCGAGATGAGGACGGGCCCTTTCCAACAAGCTCTTCCACAAGGATCTAGATGGTCTGGATCAAGAGTTATAGCCGTTTCAAGTTGGGGTTATCACAGATTAGCGATCCGCGCGGGGGGGGGGGGGGGGGGGGCGCTCCCGAGCCCCGCGACGATAGATTTGGATCAAGATCCCCGAGAGGACCTTACCATCAAAATTTGAGCGGGCAGAGACTTTCCGTTTTCGAGTTATGAGTGAATTTGTACTTGGGGGGGCGTGGCCCAATGTTTTACTTTCGTTTTGAGGCTTCCTGTGACAATTAATTATAGAGGCAAATTTTGTCTGATTTGTCTGAAATTTTTCAATGCCGTACAGAGTGATATTACGTCATGTTCTTGACCTTTTTTAAAGAAGATCTGAGCATTCATTCAAGAGATCAGCATTTAAAGCCAATACAGGCAATTTACCATAGGAAATGTATGGTTTTAAAGCTTTTTGACAGTTATAGCGCCAAGTATGGTCCGATCTCCATGAAACTTTGCATGCTTCTTCACCATGTTATGACAAATATGCTCACCAATTTTTGTTTAGTTCTGAGTTTTTATTTATTATTTATAGGCTTTTGTGTGTATTTGACACGCCCCTTTTCTAAATGACCCTGTTATAACCATACATAAAATGCAAAAGTTCAACTTTTTTTCAATGATTATTGATCTAGAGAGTCCAGAGAATTGTCCTAGACTGGTCTGGTTCCGATCGGGCGAAAATCCAGGGACTAGTTCGCAAAAGTAGGTTTTTAACATATTCGTGAATATTTAATGAACGATTTGATTGACAGCAATGGTTCTAGAGGCAAAGTTGTTCAGCCTGAGGAGATCTATCAAATGATATGCATATTTTTGGGATGTGTGCAACACCACCTGATTACAGAGCCGTAAAACTTGTTAGCGCCAACTAGTGGCCAATTTCTTTCAAAACTCTTACAGACCTCTTGGGCCATGAGGCAAACATGCCCATCGAGTTTCGTTCCGATTGGCCTCCGTTAACCTCGTCTAATAGGTGCTCAAATTCATTGGCCGATGGCGGCCATGTTTTTTGAGTTACGCCAATTTCCTCATACACATACATGGCACCTTGGACCAAGACACTGCATACCAATTTTTAAGTCAATCTGACTAACGGTCAGGTGGTCATAGCCCCATTTAGGTTTTTTGTGTGCTATAGCGCCACCTAGTGTTAGGTCGACGCGATTTTTTTACTGTGACCTCAGATTGAACTCATACACATGTGTTCCAAGTTTGGTGAAGATATCTCATTTACTTCTCGAGTTATAGCCATTTTAGTAAAATAGGCTCCTCCCACAACGAACATTTTACTCCCCCTAGCAACCGTGAATCGAAAATTCAACTTTTTTCAATGATTATTGATATTCAGACTCCAGAGAACATGTACGCATTTGTCTGGTTTTGATCGGGCGAAAAACCAGGGACTAGTTCGCAAAAGTAGGTTTTTGACAAAATTCAAAATGGCGGAAAAATTTGCATACCGGAAATGAAATCGGAGATATACGTTTTGTTCTTCAGGCCTCCAGCTTTCCAATGATATAAGACACTTGAGTCTACGACATACGGTTTAAGAGTTATGAGCAGTTTCGCGCAATTGATTGCTGTAGCGCCACCTATAGGCCAATCGGGGTCATACTTTCTGAGGCTCTCCTCGATTTTTGTACTACCATCTGACAAAGTTTCAGAGCTCCAGCACTTACGGTTTGTTCTGCACGATGCGTTTTACGGCAGAAGAATAATAATAATAATTAAAGCTGCAAGCAGCATTTATCGGGGTTCAAGCAGTTAAGGCCTTTAAGCACATAAGCATTTAAGACATTAAGTTTTATTTAGCATACATTTAACCACTGACATAATAGATGGAAAAGACCATTTACAGCCAATACAGGCATTTTACCATAGGAAATTCAACAGAGTCCAGAGAATTGTCCTAGACTGGTTTGGTTTCGATTGAGCGAAAAAGCTAGGACTAGTTCACAAAAGTAGGTTTATAACATTTTCGTTAACTAGATCTATCAAAGATATGCATATTGTGTGGATGTGTGCAACACCACGTGATTACAGAGCTGTAAAACTTTTTAGCGCCAAAGGCCGATTTCTTTCAAAATTCTCCGTTAACCTCGGCGTCCGTTAACCTTGTTTAATGTGCTCAAAATTCATTGGTCGATGGCGGCCATGTTTTTTTAGATATGCCATTATCCTTTTACACATACATGGTACCAAGACACTGCACACCAAATTTCAGGTCAATCGGACTAACGGTCATGTGGTCATAGCCATTTTTTTTTTTTTTTTATGTTATAGCGCCACCTACTGTTTGATCGTCACAATGTTTTTACTGTGACCTCAGATTGAACTCATTCACATGTGTACCAAGTTTAGTGAAGATATCATTTACTTTGAGTTATAGCCATTTTAGAAAAATAGGCTCCTCCCAAAACGTTAATTTTGCGCCTCTTAACCCTAACCAGTGACATAATAGATGGAAACAACAATTTACAGGCAATACAGGCAATTTACCATAGGAAATATATGGTCTTAAAGCTTTTTAACAGTTATAACGCCACCTATGGTCCGATCTCCATAAAATGTTGCATGTTTGTTAACTATGTTGTCACATGCTCACCAATTTGTGAAGTTCTGAGTTTTTATTTATGATTTATAGGCTTTTGAGTTATTGCCACGCCCCTTTTCTAAATCATCCTGTTATAACAATATGAAAAACACAAAAGTTCAACTTTTTTGATAATTATTGACCTAGAGAGTCCAGAGAATTGTCCTAGACTGGTCTGGTCCCGTTTGGGCAAAAAAACAGGGACTAGTTCGCAAAATATTTGAAATTGACCTTTACTCTTATTTTGTATATAAGGTGCGGTGTGGCTTGGACATGGTGTCCGTCGAATATAAACTAGGCGCCTATCTTTAGGTAAGCGGCGTGGAGAGACGCTTCTGAAATGCTGCGTCGTGGCTGGTGTAAACACAAGCATTCACTAGATTGGGCGCAATCAGCTCTGGTAGCCGAGCATCACAGCTGTAACGCACTGAAGAGTGTAAATAAGGGGTTACAGTCAATACCCTACGAATGGAATGTTATTACGCATCATGGAACCAGGGTGGGAAATTAGCACCCGCCACCAGCCAATGGCGGGTACTTTTTCAAAGTGGCGGGTGACTTTGCCTTGTATACCAGCCACAGTGGCGGGTAGATTGTAAAACAGTTTTATTGGTTACTAAAAACATTCCTTGTAACGGATTGGACAGCTTTTGTCAAAGAATGCTGTTGCTAAGTAACAATAATGCACTTTTGTCGAGTAACTAATTTGATTGGTTTTCAGTGCTGTGCGACACGGACACAGCGCTGAACGGACCGTGACACATATAGCTGAGGTACAGACGAAAGGAAAATTAAAAAAATGTGGCGACATAAACCCGGTGTTAAGAGGCCCGCCGCGGAGTCAGCAGTAGCTATGAATGTACAAACTGTTGAGGGCGAAGTAAATAAAAAGAGAAGGTACTTTTCGAACAAGTGGCGCATTGATGATAAAGGGAAACCGAGGGAATGGTTAGCCTACCTTCCCGTCGAACAGTCCATGCACTGTACTTACTGTCGAACCTATGCGTCGTCCGAAAATGCAAACAATTCGTTCGTTAGAGGAACAACTAACCTTGAGTCAATAAAAGAGCACGAGTCATAGTATGTATTAATTTTGTATTAATAATTTTAAAAAAATGATTGAAGGAATTCAAAATATGCTAGTGCACTTTCTTTTATAAATTTGAATTGTGGAAAAAGTGGCTGGTAAAAAATAAGTGGCTGGTAAAATTGGGCATCCACCAGCCACTGTGGCTGGTGGGCAAAAAAGTTAATTTTCCACCCTGCATGGAACATTGCACTCCCCAACTCGCGAAAGGTCGGATTTGCTCCATGTTTTGATAATGTTTGTTTAGAAAACCATGAATCCATGTAAGACACAATGTCATTAGACACAATCCATGTCATTACAATCAATGAATCCATGTTATTCAACACAATGTTAACATGTAAAGGTTTTTTTTTTTTTTTTGTTTTTTGCAGTGATGACAGTGACGAGCTCAGACCTGTGATAGGTGTCATGTGACAGTGGTATTGCTATCAAATAGAAAATTATATTTATTTCCTTATTAAAAGGAAATAGTTCTCTTTGTAGTTTGTTTCAGAAAGATGAGTGACAAATATAAACAATTTATAACAGTCAAAAAATCAAAACAGACATCACTGACTAGTAGGGCTGTCAACTTTAGTCGTTTAGTCGACTAATCAGTTGATGCCGTCTTGGTCGACTGACATTCTCATTGGTCGACAAGTTGCATAATTTTTACCAACAGAAATAAATTAATTGATTTACTCCTTGATATTTATTCCTTTATAAGCAGTTATATATTACTGTATTCTAAATATAATTAGCCTATGTTTTATCCCCAAATTTAAATGTTTTAATTTAGGCTATTCTGCGCCAGTATAGCGCACCATGTAGAACACTCGGGAACCGCACCTGTGGCTGGCTGCATTGCAGCTTCGTGATCAGTAAAGAATATAGGTAGTTCTGCTGTATTCATTCAGTTAGAATGCTATTTGTTTTGGCTTTAGTCGACAAAATCTCCAAGAAATCTAAATCTTTTGTCTGGCTGAATTTTACAAAAAAAAAGACAAGACTGTGGAGTGCAAGCTATGCTGCTGCGCCATTCACATATAGGCGTAGAAAACGCTAGTCGTGCCGCGTTCTCCTTTTTCCAAAGCGCTAGGGCGGTTGCGCTCCGGAGGCGTCTGTTGTTTCTAAGCTTGTTGTTGTTAAGGTTCTTGTCACATGACCTACGGTGCGCTTGCAGCATTCTGAAAAGTTGAGATGTTTTCATCTAGATGCGGCGTGGACGCGCTTGGAAAAGATGACCGTGTCGCTTCCATTATGAGCGCGCATGCCGCGCGCCTACATTTGAAATAACGAATTTGAGCGCGCAAAAGACGCCTGCTCTGCATCCCTGCAACCTCCACTCCTGCAGAGCACATATTTTCCAAAGCAGGATTTATTGTAAAGTCGAGGAGCTGTCTTTTACCCAAGAATGTGGACATGTTAGTATTTTTTGCCCACAACATAAAAAAGGTTTGAAAATAGCCTAAATAATGTAACAAAATGAAAATAAACCTATATGTAGGGCCCTATGAAATCCGTTTTATTTTTTCCCAAATTCCGTTTTATTTTTCCCCAAATTCCGTTTTTTCCATTTTAATTTTTGGGAATTCATTTTTTTTTACCCTTTACTGTTATTTTAGTCATAAAAAGAGTGTGCTTTTAAAGTTAATGGTTAAAATGTATACAAATAAAATAGGAATGACCTTAAATTATAGACATTTACTCAGTAGCCTTTTCAGGACAAATACTGCATGATGCAACATGACACTAAACTCTTCAAGTAACAACAAAATATGGTTATGAGCTTTAAACTGTCCAGTAAAATAAATTATATTAGTTTAAAGTTTAAATAAAAGTCACACTCTGTCTCTCTCTCGCCCAGTGTCGCTCGCGGAGTTTGCTTCGCTTTTGTCCAGTCAGGCGCAGACGCGGTGTGTTTGTGTGTGTGTGTGTGTGTATGTGAGAGAGACGCGTGAGTGAGAGAGATGGAGGGAGAGCGGGGAAAGGAAATACAACGGAAAGAATACGATGCGTGATTTAAATAGCGTATAAAAAATAAACGAAACGCAATATGTGGCGGCCGGAGTTGATTTTGTGGCCGCGAATTAGTCTATGTGTGGGAAACACTGCATAAAAGTCACGTGCGAACTGCTCGGCTCGGTACTGAGGGCTTATAGCGTCGAGTTTCTTAACTTTTTCGCCGAGGAAAGCAGAGCCGTGGGAGCTGCTTTTCATTGTTTTGATGCCGTCATTGGAGCTGAAATGACGGGAGGTCCCCCGGTCTGCATTTTCACCAGACATACGGTCTTCTCCCACACAAAAACAGAATTTCAATCCAAATATGTAAAATTCCACGAAATTCCGCGTTAACACTAGATTCCGCGTTAATTTGCCAAATCCGTAATTCCGTCCGCGATTCCGTGATCGCGGAAATCATAGGGCCCTATATATGCCTTCCTACTATACAGCCTATAATTATTAGGATTGTTTTTTAGGCTATTTGGGTTTGTGTGTTTTAAAATGCCTAGATCGGCTGAACAAAAGTTAACCCAAAGCTTTGAAAGTAAAGAAGAATATACACCAGTATAAACGAGAGCTTTTGTTATGATTTTACATTATTTGGCAGTTTTAGCAGTTATATTTTTTGTAGCGTGTGGTGTGATCAGGATTGTGACGGTCACTATAGATCTAGGACAGAACTTCTCACTTTTCAGTAAAAAAAAAAATCATTTAATTTTCAACTAATTTTATTATTATAGTTTTGTAGTATTGATTTTTTGTTGTTTTATAAATGCTCTGACAATTGTTTAATAAATGTTCAATAAAAATGCAAAACATCGCATCTTTTTTTATTTTTATTTTGTTGACTGATCGTTGTGCAGGACAGGACTTTGGTCGACTAAGGATTTCTCTGGTTGACTAACGTTACAGCATTAACGACTAGTCATTTCTTTTGGGATGAATGAATGATGAAATGTACAAAAAGAAATGTAATCAGATATTGGATTCGACTTAAAACACAATGATTCAGAATTCCTTCCAATAAACACATTTACTGTCAATAGTAAACAGTATGTTCAACATTATGAATTGGAAATGCTGGAAAGATGAAAAGATTCAGTTGAACAAAGTTCATGAATAAAACGACTCAGTTGAACAAAGTTCGTGAATCAAAGGATTCAGTTTAAAGAGTTGTTCAAAGTTCTCCGACTTTGTTCAAAGTCTGTTCATTTCAGAAGCAAAAATAAACCAATCAATCACTAAATCCCATGAATCAAAGTCCTTTAAAACCGAAAAAGGTTTAAAAGGAGTCCGAAAAACAAAAGAAACTTGGAGACATCTTACCAGTTGATAGTTTCAAAACAGGATACTGCGGATCACATTCACATAGGGAAAAACTGAGAACAAGGAAACACAGCCTTGCAAAACACAAGACAAACGTCCAATAATTAAGTATGCGCATCTCAAATGACACATTAATCTAACTTCTCGACATTTATAGAACAATCAACACTCATAAATCACTCATTGTCTCAACTCATGATACAATAAGCATCGTTACACGTGGTAGCTTTAGCTTTAGCTAACTAGCTCAGCTCGCGCTGTGAGTGCGGTCTACTCATATCAAATCATTTCTGAAATTGACATATCTATATCTTTCAAATGTCTTTTTATATTCAGATTTAATATTTAAAAAAATCACTCACCAAAACCAAATTCAATACAGATTTCCACTCCACTTTTCTCTCTATGACAACACAACAGCCTGACGCATCCAAAGTTTCCAAGTGCACTCAATCACAGTTCCCGTTCGATTATGATTTTGTGAAAGAAGTGTGTGCAGAAATGCTCCGTGTGCTGCTGCCTGTACTGTTCTCATCTGATTCCCTCTGTTGAATGCTGACTGACGGCGGCGCCTGCGCGAACTGTGGGCGGGCCTAATGAATATGCCGCTGCTGTTGTTTCTCAGGGCTGTCAGTCACTGCAGCACAATCAGTGATTGTTAAGTGTACAACTATGGAAGGATTTACAATTGATATTACACATTTTGACAAGAGACACTCTACACAAGAAAAATGAGTTTTAAAAAATATTTTAAGGAACATTTATTAGCACTATATATAGTAAATTGTTGATTTTGATATTTGGAATAAATGTTAGGTTCATTGACTTAACTTTTTATTTTTTTGATTAAATGTAGTATTTGTATTTAATTGTTGGGACCCCAGGAAGAGAAGCCTCTAGCTGCCTCTGTACTGGTTAATGGGGATCCAAATAAATAAACTTAGATCATAGGAAAGACCATTTACAGCCAATACAGGCAATTTACTAAGGAACAATATTTTTTTTAAGTGTTTTTTGACAGTTATAGCAGCTTGACCTGCCTGATACCACCACTTTTATTAGTAGTCCTCAAAGAGTGCCCATATACATGTCTCAAATTTGTTGTAAATAACTCATTTTGTTTTGAAGTTGAGACATAAAAATGATGCATGGGTGATACTGATTGGATTTTTTTTTTCAGTTCCTATCATAATTTTGACATTTGGGCATTATTGTTTAGCTATTTACTAGGGCTGTGTATAGGCAAGAATCTGGCGATACGATACGTATCACAATACATGGGTCACGATTCAATATATTGCAATATATTTCGATACTGTGCATAAGGCGATATATTGGGATTTTTTTAAAAGTAGGACTATAATTTTAGAAAAAGTATTATTTAAAAAAGACATTATAAAATTCAAACAAGTTTACTTTAGGTAAACAATTCAGTACACAGAAAATCAAACTGCCAGTTTGGGATTGTGGTTCACAGGATCTTAGTGAGCAATTTTTTATATGCTCAAGTAGGCCATAATAAAAGAAAATACATAGCCCCTGTCACAATACACAACACATTATGTGCAATATGAAAAAAGAAAAGACATCTGTCTATGTCAATAAAATAAAATGCTTGCATTCCTAGTACACAGGGTACATCCAACACGTTTTGGTGTTGCAAAAAAACGAACATGATTCCTAAAGTAAACATTGAGGAACAAATGTAAATTGTCAGTTAAAGAAAATACATAGCCCCTGAATGTGACATCTAGGCTAATGCATAACACATAAAGTGCAATCTGAGGTGCAATCTGTCATTAAAAAAAAATGCTTGCACTATTATTCATACACAGGGTACATCCAACACATAGCCTACCGTAAAACTTCAAAGAATAGCTGAGTCCCAAATGGACGCCTGTCTCTTTTACACGCCTGCTGTGGCTACAGGTTTGGGTACAGGCTCAAATAGAGGCCGCGTCTGTTTTTTAGATTTGTGTTGTATTTAATCTTATAAAACCCGTCAGATAGTTCGCTTTTTGGTGGCCGCCAAAGCAAATTTTTGTCCCGCCAAAGCATTTTTTGATCGGTGAGTGATGAAGAATAGAATGACTGCTGCGCTTGACAGGGCGCATGAGAAGAGAGAGAGAGAGCACCCGGCCGCGCGTGCGCACTCTCACGTCTTCAAACAACACGAGCGCTGTCTTGCTCTCTCTCCCTCGCGCATATTATTTATATATTTAAACACAACATTAACGTGAACGACGGTTTTACCAAGAATATTTTTGCACGTAAAAAAAAAAAAAATTGATATTGCGTTTTTGAAAATCGATACAGTATTGCCAAATAAAATATCGCGATACTCGAGTGTATCGATTTTTTCTTACACCCCTACTATTTACTTATGTTTTCAAATTGCCTGTGTTTTTTTTTTTTTTTTGTCTCGATCGGACTAATGGTCTTCGAAGATAACAGTAATTTTTTTAAGCTCTAAATGACACGTTACAAAACCAAAAGGCAAAACCTGGCATGTTTGGTATTGTTGGACTCGGCAAGGATTCAGGAGTATAGGGAGGTCACTCCCGTGAAAAAACGCTGGCTTGAAAAGTCTCAGGCTCCTTCAGGGCATTATGCCGATGACGTATACTGAGTTTTTGAGATACAGCAATGTTCTTATAGATTATCAAGGTACCCTGGACAAAGACACTGCATGCCATCTTTCATTAGACTAACGTTTGGATGCGGTTATAACCATTGTCATGATTTTTTTCCATGTTATAGCGCCACCAAGTGGCCAATCGTCGCAATTTTTTTCATGTGACCTCAGATTGTGCTCATGAACATGTGTCCCAAATTTAGCGAAAATATCTCTTTCCGTTCACAAGTTATAACCATTTTAGTAAAAGTGGCTCTGGTGCCATCAAACGTTTTGGTTCCCCTTAGCGACCGACAATTGAATTTTTTTTTTTTTTTGATGATTATTAACAATCAGACTCCAGAGAATATTTCTGCAGTGGTTTGGTTGCGATCAGGCCAAAAACCTAGGAGTAGTTCGCAAAAGTATGTTTTACACAAAAACGCAATTTACTCGTAATTGGAGCCCAAAGGGCGGGCCAAAACCCGGCAGGTATCTTGTCCGGCTTGAGCCAAGGATTCCAACGATGTAAGACACTTGAGCCTACGCCTAACGGTTGAGGAGTTATGAGCCGTTTCGTACTTTTGGCCGCTGTAGCGCCACCTATGGGCCAATCGGGGCGGGCCTTGGTGACGTTGTAGGCGGTGTGAGTACTACCAGCCCCCAAAGTTTCAAAGCTCTACGACTTACGGTTCGTTCTGCCCGATCAGTTTTATGTCTGAATGTTGCATCATGGGAAAATTAACAATAACAATAGGGTTTCAGCACTTCGTGCTTGAACCCCTAATAATGGCCTAAAAAAGGGCCACAAAAAGGCCTCTAAAAAAAAAACCATAGGGTCTAGGCACTTGCCGCTTGCGCTGCTGCGTTCCAAAAACTTTATCAAGCCTTTTAACATGTGCCTCGGAGAGGAAAAAGTAAGTTTTCTGCCCTTTTAGCTCGTTTATCATGGAAATGTGGTGATTTTTTTTTTTACCTTTTAAACTGTGACACCTCCACTGATGGCCCGATCTCCATAAAAGTTTGCACGCTTCTTTAGAATAATATGGCGCACGTGCTCAGCTAATTTGGTGAAGTTCTGAGCAGAGCAGACCATTTTTCAGTCACTTAAATGTAATTTTGCGTAGGATATTATGGAGCATTTTTTCACCTTTATAGCAGTTAAAGCGCCACCGATGGCCCGACGTCCATAAAAGTTTCCAAGCCTCTTTAGGATCAGGTGACGCATGCGCACGCCCGGTTTTGTGAGGTTGTATGCAAATCAGGCAGGAAGAGGGCCGCTTTTAGCCATTTCATGGGATTTGCCATTGAAAAAACATCATTTTGACACCTTTTTAACAGTTATAGCGCCACCAAGTGGCCAGTCGCCGCGTCCTTTTTCAGGCGACCACAGAATGAGCTCTTACACAGGTGCGCTGAGTTTGGTGAAAATATCTCGTTCCGTTCACGAGTTATAGCCAATTTAGTAAAAGGGGCTCCTCCCACTCGGAACGTTTTGGCGTCCCTTAGGGACCGTGAACCGAAATTTCCACTTTTTTTTGATAATTATTGACATTCAGACTCCATAGAATCTCGCTGCACTGGTTTGGTTCCGGCCGGGCCAAAAACCTAGGACTAGTTCGCAAAAGTAGGTTTTTGGAAAAACCCAAAATACCCGAAAATGTACCCAGGGTGACGAGCCAATCCGAGGCAGGTATCTTGTCCGGCTTGAGCCAAGGATTCCAACGATGTAAGACACTTGAGCCTACGCCTAACGGTTGAGGAGTTATGAGCCGTTTCGTACTTTTGGCCGCTGTAGCGCCACCTATGGGCCAATCGGGGCGGGCCTTGGTGACGTTGTAGGCGGTGTGAGTACTACCAGCCCCCAAAGTTTCAAAGCTCTACGACTTACGGTTCGTTCTGCCCGATCAGTTTTATGTCTGAATGTTGCATCATGGGAAAATTAACAATAACAATAGGGTTTCAGCACTTCGTGCTTGAACCCCTAATAATGGCCTAAAAAAGGGCCACAAAAAGGCCTCTAAAAAAAAAACCATAGGGTCTAGGCACTTGCCGCTTGCGCTGCTGCGTTCCAAAAACTTTATCAAGCCTTTTAACATGTGCCTCGGAGAGGAAAAAGTAAGTTTTCTGCCCTTTTAGCTCGTTTATCATGGAAATGTGGTGATTTTTTTTTTTACCTTTTAAACTGTGACACCTCCACTGATGGCCCGATCTCCATAAAAGTTTGCACGCTTCTTTAGAATAATATGGCGCACGTGCTCAGCTAATTTGGTGAAGTTCTGAGCAGAGCAGACCATTTTTCAGTCACTTAAATGTAATTTTGCGTAGGATATTATGGAGCATTTTTTCACCTTTATAGCAGTTAAAGCGCCACCGATGGCCCGACGTCCATAAAAGTTTCCAAGCCTCTTTAGGATCAGGTGACGCATGCGCACGCCCGGTTTTGTGAGGTTGTATGCAAATCAGGCAGGAAGAGGGCCGCTTTTAGCCATTTCATGGGATTTGCCATTGAAAAAACATCATTTTGACACCTTTTTAACAGTTATAGCGCCACCAAGTGGCCAGTCGCCGCGTCCTTTTTCAGGCGACCACAGAATGAGCTCTTACACAGGTGCGCTGAGTTTGGTGAAAATATCTCGTTCCGTTCACGAGTTATAGCCAATTTAGTAAAAGGGGCTCCTCCCACTCGGAACGTTTTGGCGTCCCTTAGGGACCGTGAACCGAAATTTCCACTTTTTTTTGATAATTATTGACATTCAGACTCCATAGAATCTCGCTGCACTGGTTTGGTTCCGGCCGGGCCAAAAACCTAGGACTAGTTCGCAAAAGTAGGTTTTTGGAAAAACCCAAAATACCCGAAAATGTACCCAGGGTGACGAGCCAATCCGAGGCAGGTATCTTGTCCGGCTTGAGCCAAGGATTCCAACGATGTAAGACACTTGAGCCTACGCCTAACGGTTGAGGAGTTATGAGCCGTTTCGTACTTTTGGCCGCTGTAGCGCCACCTATGGGCCAATCGGGGCGGGCCTTGGTGACGTTGTAGGCGGTGTGAGTACTACCAGCCCCCAAAGTTTCAAAGCTCTACGACTTACGGTTCGTTCTGCCCGATCAGTTTTATGTCTGAATGTTGCATCATGGGAAAATTAACAATAACAATAGGGTTTCAGCACTTCGTGCTTGAACCCCTAATAATGGCCTAAAAAAGGGCCACAAAAAGGCCTCTAAAAAAAAAACCATAGGGTCTAGGCACTTGCCGCTTGCGCTGCTGCGTTCCAAAAACTTTATCAAGCCTTTTAACATGTGCCTCGGAGAGGAAAAAGTAAGTTTTCTGCCCTTTTAGCTCGTTTATCATGGAAATGTGGTGATTTTTTTTTTTACCTTTTAAACTGTGACACCTCCACTGATGGCCCGATCTCCATAAAAGTTTGCACGCTTCTTTAGAATAATATGGCGCACGTGCTCAGCTAATTTGGTGAAGTTCTGAGCAGAGCAGACCATTTTTCAGTCACTTAAATGTAATTTTGCGTAGGATATTATGGAGCATTTTTTCACCTTTATAGCAGTTAAAGCGCCACCGATGGCCCGACGTCCATAAAAGTTTCCAAGCCTCTTTAGGATCAGGTGACGCATGCGCACGCCCGGTTTTGTGAGGTTGTATGCAAATCAGGCAGGAAGAGGGCCGCTTTTAGCCATTTCATGGGATTTGCCATTGAAAAAACATCATTTTGACACCTTTTTAACAGTTATAGCGCCACCAAGTGGCCAGTCGCCGCGTCCTTTTTCAGGCGACCACAGAATGAGCTCTTACACAGGTGCGCTGAGTTTGGTGAAAATATCTCGTTCCGTTCACGAGTTATAGCCAATTTAGTAAAAGGGGCTCCTCCCACTCGGAACGTTTTGGCGTCCCTTAGGGACCGTGAACCGAAATTTCCACTTTTTTTTGATAATTATTGACATTCAGACTCCATAGAATCTCGCTGCACTGGTTTGGTTCCGGCCGGGCCAAAAACCTAGGACTAGTTCGCAAAAGTAGGTTTTTGGAAAAACCCAAAATACCCGAAAATGTACCCAGGGTGACGAGCCAATCCGAGGCAGGTATCTTGTCCGGCTTGAGCCAAGGATTCCAACGATGTAAGACACTTGAGCCTACGCCTAACGGTTGAGGAGTTATGAGCCGTTTCGTACTTTTGGCCGCTGTAGCGCCACCTATGGGCCAATCGGGGCGGGCCTTGGTGACGTTGTAGGCGGTGTGAGTACTACCAGCCCCCAAAGTTTCAAAGCTCTACGACTTACGGTTCGTTCTGCCCGATCAGTTTTATGTCTGAATGTTGCATCATGGGAAAATTAACAATAACAATAGGGTTTCAGCACTTCGTGCTTGAACCCCTAATAATGGCCTAAAAAAGGGCCACAAAAAGGCCTCTAAAAAAAAAACCATAGGGTCTAGGCACTTGCCGCTTGCGCTGCTGCGTTCCAAAAACTTTATCAAGCCTTTTAACATGTGCCTCGGAGAGGAAAAAGTAAGTTTTCTGCCCTTTTAGCTCGTTTATCATGGAAATGTGGTGATTTTTTTTTTTACCTTTTAAACTGTGACACCTCCACTGATGGCCCGATCTCCATAAAAGTTTGCACGCTTCTTTAGAATAATATGGCGCACGTGCTCAGCTAATTTGGTGAAGTTCTGAGCAGAGCAGACCATTTTTCAGTCACTTAAATGTAATTTTGCGTAGGATATTATGGAGCATTTTTTCACCTTTATAGCAGTTAAAGCGCCACCGATGGCCCGACGTCCATAAAAGTTTCCAAGCCTCTTTAGGATCAGGTGACGCATGCGCACGCCCGGTTTTGTGAGGTTGTATGCAAATCAGGCAGGAAGAGGGCCGCTTTTAGCCATTTCATGGGATTTGCCATTGAAAAAACATCATTTTGACACCTTTTTAACAGTTATAGCGCCACCAAGTGGCCAGTCGCCGCGTCCTTTTTCAGGCGACCACAGAATGAGCTCTTACACAGGTGCGCTGAGTTTGGTGAAAATATCTCGTTCCGTTCACGAGTTATAGCCAATTTAGTAAAAGGGGCTCCTCCCACTCGGAACGTTTTGGCGTCCCTTAGGGACCGTGAACCGAAATTTCCACTTTTTTTTGATAATTATTGACATTCAGACTCCATAGAATCTCGCTGCACTGGTTTGGTTCCGGCCGGGCCAAAAACCTAGGACTAGTTCGCAAAAGTAGGTTTTTGGAAAAACCCAAAATACCCGAAAATGTACCCAGGGTGACGAGCCAATCCGAGGCAGGTATCTTGTCCGGCTTGAGCCAAGGATTCCAACGATGTAAGACACTTGAGCCTACGCCTAACGGTTGAGGAGTTATGAGCCGTTTCGTACTTTTGGCCGCTGTAGCGCCACCTATGGGCCAATCGGGGCGGGCCTTGGTGACGTTGTAGGCGGTGTGAGTACTACCAGCCCCCAAAGTTTCAAAGCTCTACGACTTACGGTTCGTTCTGCCCGATCAGTTTTATGTCTGAATGTTGCATCATGGGAAAATTAACAATAACAATAGGGTTTCAGCACTTCGTGCTTGAACCCCTAATAATGGCCTAAAAAAGGGCCACAAAAAGGCCTCTAAAAAAAAAACCATAGGGTCTAGGCACTTGCCGCTTGCGCTGCTGCGTTCCAAAAACTTTATCAAGCCTTTTAACATGTGCCTCGGAGAGGAAAAAGTAAGTTTTCTGCCCTTTTAGCTCGTTTATCATGGAAATGTGGTGATTTTTTTTTTTACCTTTTAAACTGTGACACCTCCACTGATGGCCCGATCTCCATAAAAGTTTGCACGCTTCTTTAGAATAATATGGCGCACGTGCTCAGCTAATTTGGTGAAGTTCTGAGCAGAGCAGACCATTTTTCAGTCACTTAAATGTAATTTTGCGTAGGATATTATGGAGCATTTTTTCACCTTTATAGCAGTTAAAGCGCCACCGATGGCCCGACGTCCATAAAAGTTTCCAAGCCTCTTTAGGATCAGGTGACGCATGCGCACGCCCGGTTTTGTGAGGTTGTATGCAAATCAGGCAGGAAGAGGGCCGCTTTTAGCCATTTCATGGGATTTGCCATTGAAAAAACATCATTTTGACACCTTTTTAACAGTTATAGCGCCACCAAGTGGCCAGTCGCCGCGTCCTTTTTCAGGCGACCACAGAATGAGCTCTTACACAGGTGCGCTGAGTTTGGTGAAAATATCTCGTTCCGTTCACGAGTTATAGCCAATTTAGTAAAAGGGGCTCCTCCCACTCGGAACGTTTTGGCGTCCCTTAGGGACCGTGAACCGAAATTTCCACTTTTTTTTGATAATTATTGACATTCAGACTCCATAGAATCTCGCTGCACTGGTTTGGTTCCGGCCGGGCCAAAAACCTAGGACTAGTTCGCAAAAGTAGGTTTTTGGAAAAACCCAAAATACCCGAAAATGTACCCAGGGTGACGAGCCAATCCGAGGCAGGTATCTTGTCCGGCTTGAGCCAAGGATTCCAACGATGTAAGACACTTGAGCCTACGCCTAACGGTTGAGGAGTTATGAGCCGTTTCGTACTTTTGGCCGCTGTAGCGCCACCTATGGGCCAATCGGGGCGGGCCTTGGTGACGTTGTAGGCGGTGTGAGTACTACCAGCCCCCAAAGTTTCAAAGCTCTACGACTTACGGTTCGTTCTGCCCGATCAGTTTTATGTCTGAATGTTGCATCATGGGAAAATTAACAATAACAATAGGGTTTCAGCACTTCGTGCTTGAACCCCTAATAATGGCCTAAAAAAGGGCCACAAAAAGGCCTCTAAAAAAAAAACCATAGGGTCTAGGCACTTGCCGCTTGCGCTGCTGCGTTCCAAAAACTTTATCAAGCCTTTTAACATGTGCCTCGGAGAGGAAAAAGTAAGTTTTCTGCCCTTTTAGCTCGTTTATCATGGAAATGTGGTGATTTTTTTTTTTACCTTTTAAACTGTGACACCTCCACTGATCGCCCGATCTCCATAAAAGTTTGCACGCTTCTTTAGAATAATATGGCGCACGTGCTCAGCTAATTTGGTGAAGTTCTGAGCAGAGCAGACCATTTTTCAGTCACTTAAATGTAATTTTGCGTAGGATATTATGGAGCATTTTTTCACCTTTATAGCAGTTAAAGCGCCACCGATGGCCCGACGTCCATAAAAGTTTCCAAGCCTCTTTAGGATCAGGTGACGCATGCGCACGCCCGGTTTTGTGAGGTTGTATGCAAATCAGGCAGGAAGAGGGCCGCTTTTAGCCATTTCATGGGATTTGCCATTGAAAAAACATCATTTTGACACCTTTTTAACAGTTATAGCGCCACCAAGTGGCCAGTCGCCGCGTCCTTTTTCAGGCGACCACAGAATGAGCTCTTACACAGGTGCGCTGAGTTTGGTGAAAATATCTCGTTCCGTTCACGAGTTATAGCCAATTTAGTAAAAGGGGCTCCTCCCACTCGGAACGTTTTGGCGTCCCTTAGGGACCGTGAACCGAAATTTCCACTTTTTTTTGATAATTATTGACATTCAGACTCCATAGAATCTCGCTGCACTGGTTTGGTTCCGGCCGGGCCAAAAACCTAGGACTAGTTCGCAAAAGTAGGTTTTTGGAAAAACCCAAAATACCCGAAAATGTACCCAGGGTGACGAGCCAATCCGAGGCAGGTATCTTGTCCGGCTTGAGCCAAGGATTCCAACGATGTAAGACACTTGAGCCTACGCCTAACGGTTGAGGAGTTATGAGCCGTTTCGTACTTTTGGCCGCTGTAGCGCCACCTATGGGCCAATCGGGGCGGGCCTTGGTGACGTTGTAGGCGGTGTGAGTACTACCAGCCCCCAAAGTTTCAAAGCTCTACGACTTACGGTTCGTTCTGCCCGATCAGTTTTATGTCTGAATGTTGCATCATGGGAAAATTAACAATAACAATAGGGTTTCAGCACTTCGTGCTTGAACCCCTAATAATGGCCTAAAAAAGGGCCACAAAAAGGCCTCTAAAAAAAAAACCATAGGGTCTAGGCACTTGCCGCTTGCGCTGCTGCGTTCCAAAAACTTTATCAAGCCTTTTAACATGTGCCTCGGAGAGGAAAAAGTAAGTTTTCTGCCCTTTTAGCTCGTTTATCATGGAAATGTGGTGATTTTTTTTTTTACCTTTTAAACTGTGACACCTCCACTGATGGCCCGATCTCCATAAAAGTTTGCACGCTTCTTTAGAATAATATGGCGCACGTGCTCAGCTAATTTGGTGAAGTTCTGAGCAGAGCAGACCATTTTTCAGTCACTTAAATGTAATTTTGCGTAGGATATTATGGAGCATTTTTTCACCTTTATAGCAGTTAAAGCGCCACCGATGGCCCGACGTCCATAAAAGTTTCCAAGCCTCTTTAGGATCAGGTGACGCATGCGCACGCCCGGTTTTGTGAGGTTGTATGCAAATCAGGCAGGAAGAGGGCCGCTTTTAGCCATTTCATGGGATTTGCCATTGAAAAAACATCATTTTGACACCTTTTTAACAGTTATAGCGCCACCAAGTGGCCAGTCGCCGCGTCCTTTTTCAGGCGACCACAGAATGAGCTCTTACACAGGTGCGCTGAGTTTGGTGAAAATATCTCGTTCCGTTCACGAGTTATAGCCAATTTAGTAAAAGGGGCTCCTCCCACTCGGAACGTTTTGGCGTCCCTTAGGGACCGTGAACCGAAATTTCCACTTTTTTTTGATAATTATTGACATTCAGACTCCATAGAATCTCGCTGCACTGGTTTGGTTCCGGCCGGGCCAAAAACCTAGGACTAGTTCGCAAAAGTAGGTTTTTGGAAAAACCCAAAATACCCGAAAATGTACCCAGGGTGACGAGCCAATCCGAGGCAGGTATCTTGTCCGGCTTGAGCCAAGGATTCCAACGATGTAAGACACTTGAGCCTACGCCTAACGGTTGAGGAGTTATGAGCCGTTTCGTACTTTTGGCCGCTGTAGCGCCACCTATGGGCCAATCGGGGCGGGCCTTGGTGACGTTGTAGGCGGTGTGAGTACTACCAGCCCCCAAAGTTTCAAAGCTCTACGACTTACGGTTCGTTCTGCCCGATCAGTTTTATGTCTGAATGTTGCATCATGGGAAAATTAACAATAACAATAGGGTTTCAGCACTTCGTGCTTGAACCCCTAATAATGGCCTAAAAAAGGGCCACAAAAAGGCCTCTAAAAAAAAAACCATAGGGTCTAGGCACTTGCCGCTTGCGCTGCTGCGTTCCAAAAACTTTATCAAGCCTTTTAACATGTGCCTCGGAGAGGAAAAAGTAAGTTTTCTGCCCTTTTAGCTCGTTTATCATGGAAATGTGGTGATTTTTTTTTTTACCTTTTAAACTGTGACACCTCCACTGATCGCCCGATCTCCATAAAAGTTTGCACGCTTCTTTAGAATAATATGGCGCACGTGCTCAGCTAATTTGGTGAAGTTCTGAGCAGAGCAGACCATTTTTCAGTCACTTAAATGTAATTTTGCGTAGGATATTATGGAGCATTTTTTCACCTTTATAGCAGTTAAAGCGCCACCGATGGCCCGACGTCCATAAAAGTTTCCAAGCCTCTTTAGGATCAGGTGACGCATGCGCACGCCCGGTTTTGTGAGGTTGTATGCAAATCAGGCAGGAAGAGGGCCGCTTTTAGCCATTTCATGGGATTTGCCATTGAAAAAACATCATTTTGACACCTTTTTAACAGTTATAGCGCCACCAAGTGGCCAGTCGCCGCGTCCTTTTTCAGGCGACCACAGAATGAGCTCTTACACAGGTGCGCTGAGTTTGGTGAAAATATCTCGTTCCGTTCACGAGTTATAGCCAATTTAGTAAAAGGGGCTCCTCCCACTCGGAACGTTTTGGCGTCCCTTAGGGACCGTGAACCGAAATTTCCACTTTTTTTTGATAATTATTGACATTCAGACTCCATAGAATCTCGCTGCACTGGTTTGGTTCCGGCCGGGCCAAAAACCTAGGACTAGTTCGCAAAAGTAGGTTTTTGGAAAAACCCAAAATACCCGAAAATGTACCCAGGGTGACGAGCCAATCCGAGGCAGGTATCTTGTCCGGCTTGAGCCAAGGATTCCAACGATGTAAGACACTTGAGCCTACGCCTAACGGTTGAGGAGTTATGAGCCGTTTCGTACTTTTGGCCGCTGTAGCGCCACCTATGGGCCAATCGGGGCGGGCCTTGGTGACGTTGTAGGCGGTGTGAGTACTACCAGCCCCCAAAGTTTCAAAGCTCTACGACTTACGGTTCGTTCTGCCCGATCAGTTTTATGTCTGAATGTTGCATCATGGGAAAATTAACAATAACAATAGGGTTTCAGCACTTCGTGCTTGAACCCCTAATAATGGCCTAAAAAAGGGCCACAAAAAGGCCTCTAAAAAAAAAACCATAGGGTCTAGGCACTTGCCGCTTGCGCTGCTGCGTTCCAAAAACTTTATCAAGCCTTTTAACATGTGCCTCGGAGAGGAAAAAGTAAGTTTTCTGCCCTTTTAGCTCGTTTATCATGGAAATGTGGTGATTTTTTTTTTTACCTTTTAAACTGTGACACCTCCACTGATCGCCCGATCTCCATAAAAGTTTGCACGCTTCTTTAGAATAATATGGCGCACGTGCTCAGCTAATTTGGTGAAGTTCTGAGCAGAGCAGACCATTTTTCAGTCACTTAAATGTAATTTTGCGTAGGATATTATGGAGCATTTTTTTCACCTTTATAGCAGTTAAAGCGCCACCGATGGCCCGACGTCCATAAAAGTTTCCAAGCCTCTTTAGGATCAGGTGACGCATGCGCACGCCCGGTTTTGTGAGGTTGTATGCAAATCAGGCAGGAAGAGGGCCGCTTTTAGCCATTTCATGGGATTTGCCATTGAAAAAACATCATTTTGACACCTTTTTAACAGTTATAGCGCCACCAAGTGGCCAGTCGCCGCGTCCTTTTTCAGGCGACCACAGAATGAGCTCTTACACAGGTGCGCTGAGTTTGGTGAAAATATCTCGTTCCGTTCACGAGTTATAGCCAATTTAGTAAAAGGGGCTCCTCCCACTCGGAACGTTTTGGCGTCCCTTAGGGACCGTGAACCGAAATTTCCACTTTTTTTTGATAATTATTGACATTCAGACTCCATAGAATCTCGCTGCACTGGTTTGGTTCCGGCCGGGCCAAAAACCTAGGACTAGTTCGCAAAAGTAGGTTTTTGGAAAAACCCAAAATACCCGAAAATGTACCCAGGGTGACGAGCCAATCCGAGGCAGGTATCTTGTCCGGCTTGAGCCAAGGATTCCAACGATGTAAGACACTTGAGCCTACGCCTAACGGTTGAGGAGTTATGAGCCGTTTCGTACTTTTGGCCGCTGTAGCGCCACCTATGGGCCAATCGGGGCGGGCCTTGGTGACGTTGTAGGCGGTGTGAGTACTACCAGCCCCCAAAGTTTCAAAGCTCTACGACTTACGGTTCGTTCTGCCCGATCAGTTTTATGTCTGAATGTTGCATCATGGGAAAATTAACAATAACAATAGGGTTTCAGCACTTCGTGCTTGAACCCCTAATAATGGCCTAAAAAAGGGCCACAAAAAGGCCTCTAAAAAAAAAAACCATAGGGTCTAGGCACTTGCCGCTTGCGCTGCTGCGTTCCAAAAACTTTATCAAGCCTTTTAACATGTGCCTCGGAGAGGAAAAAGTAAGTTTTCTGCCCTTTTAGCTCGTTTATCATGGAAATGTGGTGATTTTTTTTTTTACCTTTTAAACTGTGACACCTCCACTGATGGCCCGATCTCCATAAAAGTTTGCACGCTTCTTTAGAATAATATGGCGCACGTGCTCAGCTAATTTGGTGAAGTTCTGAGCAGAGCAGACCATTTTTCAGTCACTTAAATGTAATTTTGCGTAGGATATTATGGAGCATTTTTTCACCTTTATAGCAGTTAAAGCGCCACCGATGGCCCGACGTCCATAAAAGTTTCCAAGCCTCTTTAGGATCAGGTGACGCATGCGCACGCCCGGTTTTGTGAGGTTGTATGCAAATCAGGCAGGAAGAGGGCCGCTTTTAGCCATTTCATGGGATTTGCCATTGAAAAAACATCATTTTGACACCTTTTTAACAGTTATAGCGCCACCAAGTGGCCAGTCGCCGCGTCCTTTTTCAGGCGACCACAGAATGAGCTCTTACACAGGTGCGCTGAGTTTGGTGAAAATATCTCGTTCCGTTCACGAGTTATAGCCAATTTAGTAAAAGGGGCTCCTCCCACTCGGAACGTTTTGGCGTCCCTTAGGGACCGTGAACCGAAATTTCCACTTTTTTTTGATAATTATTGACATTCAGACTCCATAGAATCTCGCTGCACTGGTTTGGTTCCGGCCGGGCCAAAAACCTAGGACTAGTTCGCAAAAGTAGGTTTTTGGAAAAACCCAAAATACCCGAAAATGTACCCAGGGTGACGAGCCAATCCGAGGCAGGTATCTTGTCCGGCTTGAGCCAAGGATTCCAACGATGTAAGACACTTGAGCCTACGCCTAACGGTTGAGGAGTTATGAGCCGTTTCGTACTTTTGGCCGCTGTAGCGCCACCTATGGGCCAATCGGGGCGGGCCTTGGTGACGTTGTAGGCGGTGTGAGTACTACCAGCCCCCAAAGTTTCAAAGCTCTACGACTTACGGTTCGTTCTGCCCGATCAGTTTTATGTCTGAATGTTGCATCATGGGAAAATTAACAATAACAATAGGGTTTCAGCACTTCGTGCTTGAACCCCTAATAATGGCCTAAAAAAGGGCCACAAAAAGGCCTCTAAAAAAAAAACCATAGGGTCTAGGCACTTGCCGCTTGCGCTGCTGCGTTCCAAAAACTTTATCAAGCCTTTTAACATGTGCCTCGGAGAGGAAAAAGTAAGTTTTCTGCCCTTTTAGCTCGTTTATCATGGAAATGTGGTGATTTTTTTTTTTACCTTTTAAACTGTGACACCTCCACTGATCGCCCGATCTCCATAAAAGTTTGCACGCTTCTTTAGAATAATATGGCGCACGTGCTCAGCTAATTTGGTGAAGTTCTGAGCAGAGCAGACCATTTTTCAGTCACTTAAATGTAATTTTGCGTAGGATATTATGGAGCATTTTTTCACCTTTATAGCAGTTAAAGCGCCACCGATGGCCCGACGTCCATAAAAGTTTCCAAGCCTCTTTAGGATCAGGTGACGCATGCGCACGCCCGGTTTTGTGAGGTTGTATGCAAATCAGGCAGGAAGAGGGCCGCTTTTAGCCATTTCATGGGATTTGCCATTGAAAAAACATCATTTTGACACCTTTTTAACAGTTATAGCGCCACCAAGTGGCCAGTCGCCGCGTCCTTTTTCAGGCGACCACAGAATGAGCTCTTACACAGGTGCGCTGAGTTTGGTGAAAATATCTCGTTCCGTTCACGAGTTATAGCCAATTTAGTAAAAGGGGCTCCTCCCACTCGGAACGTTTTGGCGTCCCTTAGGGACCGTGAACCGAAATTTCCACTTTTTTTTGATAATTATTGACATTCAGACTCCATAGAATCTCGCTGCACTGGTTTGGTTCCGGCCGGGCCAAAAACCTAGGACTAGTTCGCAAAAGTAGGTTTTTGGAAAAACCCAAAATACCCGAAAATGTACCCAGGGTGACGAGCCAATCCGAGGCAGGTATCTTGTCCGGCTTGAGCCAAGGATTCCAACGATGTAAGACACTTGAGCCTACGCCTAACGGTTGAGGAGTTATGAGCCGTTTCGTACTTTTGGCCGCTGTAGCGCCACCTATGGGCCAATCGGGGCGGGCCTTGGTGACGTTGTAGGCGGTGTGAGTACTACCAGCCCCCAAAGTTTCAAAGCTCTACGACTTACGGTTCGTTCTGCCCGATCAGTTTTATGTCTGAATGTTGCATCATGGGAAAATTAACAATAACAATAGGGTTTCAGCACTTCGTGCTTGAACCCCTAATAATGGCCTAAAAAAGGGCCACAAAAAGGCCTCTAAAAAAAAAACCATAGGGTCTAGGCACTTGCCGCTTGCGCTGCTGCGTTCCAAAAACTTTATCAAGCCTTTTAACATGTGCCTCGGAGAGGAAAAAGTAAGTTTTCTGCCCTTTTAGCTCGTTTATCATGGAAATGTGGTGATTTTTTTTTTTACCTTTTAAACTGTGACACCTCCACTGATCGCCCGATCTCCATAAAAGTTTGCACGCTTCTTTAGAATAATATGGCGCACGTGCTCAGCTAATTTGGTGAAGTTCTGAGCAGAGCAGACCATTTTTCAGTCACTTAAATGTAATTTTGCGTAGGATATTATGGAGCATTTTTTCACCTTTATAGCAGTTAAAGCGCCACCGATGGCCCGACGTCCATAAAAGTTTCCAAGCCTCTTTAGGATCAGGTGACGCATGCGCACGCCCGGTTTTGTGAGGTTGTATGCAAATCAGGCAGGAAGAGGGCCGCTTTTAGCCATTTCATGGGATTTGCCATTGAAAAAACATCATTTTGACACCTTTTTAACAGTTATAGCGCCACCAAGTGGCCAGTCGCCGCGTCCTTTTTCAGGCGACCACAGAATGAGCTCTTACACAGGTGCGCTGAGTTTGGTGAAAATATCTCGTTCCGTTCACGAGTTATAGCCAATTTAGTAAAAGGGGCTCCTCCCACTCGGAACGTTTTGGCGTCCCTTAGGGACCGTGAACCGAAATTTCCACTTTTTTTTGATAATTATTGACATTCAGACTCCATAGAATCTCGCTGCACTGGTTTGGTTCCGGCCGGGCCAAAAACCTAGGACTAGTTCGCAAAAGTAGGTTTTTGGAAAAACCCAAAATACCCGAAAATGTACCCAGGGTGACGAGCCAATCCGAGGCAGGTATCTTGTCCGGCTTGAGCCAAGGATTCCAACGATGTAAGACACTTGAGCCTACGCCTAACGGTTGAGGAGTTATGAGCCGTTTCGTACTTTTGGCCGCTGTAGCGCCACCTATGGGCCAATCGGGGCGGGCCTTGGTGACGTTGTAGGCGGTGTGAGTACTACCAGCCCCCAAAGTTTCAAAGCTCTACGACTTACGGTTCGTTCTGCCCGATCAGTTTTATGTCTGAATGTTGCATCATGGGAAAATTAACAATAACAATAGGGTTTCAGCACTTCGTGCTTGAACCCCTAATAATGGCCTAAAAAAGGGCCACAAAAAGGCCTCTAAAAAAAAAACCATAGGGTCTAGGCACTTGCCGCTTGCGCTGCTGCGTTCCAAAAACTTTATCAAGCCTTTTAACATGTGCCTCGGAGAGGAAAAAGTAAGTTTTCTGCCCTTTTAGCTCGTTTATCATGGAAATGTGGTGATTTTTTTTTTTTACCTTTTAAACTGTGACACCTCCACTGATCGCCCGATCTCCATAAAAGTTTGCACGCTTCTTTAGAATAATATGGCGCACGTGCTCAGCTAATTTGGTGAAGTTCTGAGCAGAGCAGACCATTTTTCAGTCACTTAAATGTAATTTTGCGTAGGATATTATGGAGCATTTTTTCACCTTTATAGCAGTTAAAGCGCCACCGATGGCCCGACGTCCATAAAAGTTTCCAAGCCTCTTTAGGATCAGGTGACGCATGCGCACGCCCGGTTTTGTGAGGTTGTATGCAAATCAGGCAGGAAGAGGGCCGCTTTTAGCCATTTCATGGGATTTGCCATTGAAAAAACATCATTTTGACACCTTTTTAACAGTTATAGCGCCACCAAGTGGCCAGTCGCCGCGTCCTTTTTCAGGCGACCACAGAATGAGCTCTTACACAGGTGCGCTGAGTTTGGTGAAAATATCTCGTTCCGTTCACGAGTTATAGCCAATTTAGTAAAAGGGGCTCCTCCCACTCGGAACGTTTTGGCGTCCCTTAGGGACCGTGAACCGAAATTTCCACTTTTTTTTGATAATTATTGACATTCAGACTCCATAGAATCTCGCTGCACTGGTTTGGTTCCGGCCGGGCCAAAAACCTAGGACTAGTTCGCAAAAGTAGGTTTTTGGAAAAACCCAAAATACCCGAAAATGTACCCAGGGTGACGAGCCAATCCGAGGCAGGTATCTTGTCCGGCTTGAGCCAAGGATTCCAACGATGTAAGACACTTGAGCCTACGCCTAACGGTTGAGGAGTTATGAGCCGTTTCGTACTTTTGGCCGCTGTAGCGCCACCTATGGGCCAATCGGGGCGGGCCTTGGTGACGTTGTAGGCGGTGTGAGTACTACCAGCCCCCAAAGTTTCAAAGCTCTACGACTTACGGTTCGTTCTGCCCGATCAGTTTTATGTCTGAATGTTGCATCATGGGAAAATTAACAATAACAATAGGGTTTCAGCACTTCGTGCTTGAACCCCTAATAATGGCCTAAAAAAGGGCCACAAAAAGGCCTCTAAAAAAAAAACCATAGGGTCTAGGCACTTGCCGCTTGCGCTGCTGCGTTCCAAAAACTTTATCAAGCCTTTTAACATGTGCCTCGGAGAGGAAAAAGTAAGTTTTCTGCCCTTTTAGCTCGTTTATCATGGAAATGTGGTGATTTTTTTTTTTACCTTTTAAACTGTGACACCTCCACTGATCGCCCGATCTCCATAAAAGTTTGCACGCTTCTTTAGAATAATATGGCGCACGTGCTCAGCTAATTTGGTGAAGTTCTGAGCAGAGCAGACCATTTTTCAGTCACTTAAATGTAATTTTGCGTAGGATATTATGGAGCATTTTTTCACCTTTATAGCAGTTAAAGCGCCACCGATGGCCCGACGTCCATAAAAGTTTCCAAGCCTCTTTAGGATCAGGTGACGCATGCGCACGCCCGGTTTTGTGAGGTTGTATGCAAATCAGGCAGGAAGAGGGCCGCTTTTAGCCATTTCATGGGATTTGCCATTGAAAAAACATCATTTTGACACCTTTTTAACAGTTATAGCGCCACCAAGTGGCCAGTCGCCGCGTCCTTTTTCAGGCGACCACAGAATGAGCTCTTACACAGGTGCGCTGAGTTTGGTGAAAATATCTCGTTCCGTTCACGAGTTATAGCCAATTTAGTAAAAGGGGCTCCTCCCACTCGGAACGTTTTGGCGTCCCTTAGGGACCGTGAACCGAAATTTCCACTTTTTTTTGATAATTATTGACATTCAGACTCCATAGAATCTCGCTGCACTGGTTTGGTTCCGGCCGGGCCAAAAACCTAGGACTAGTTCGCAAAAGTAGGTTTTTGGAAAAACCCAAAATACCCGAAAATGTACCCAGGGTGACGAGCCAATCCGAGGCAGGTATCTTGTCCGGCTTGAGCCAAGGATTCCAACGATGTAAGACACTTGAGCCTACGCCTAACGGTTGAGGAGTTATGAGCCGTTTCGTACTTTTGGCCGCTGTAGCGCCACCTATGGGCCAATCGGGGCGGGCCTTGGTGACGTTGTAGGCGGTGTGAGTACTACCAGCCCCCAAAGTTTCAAAGCTCTACGACTTACGGTTCGTTCTGCCCGATCAGTTTTATGTCTGAATGTTGCATCATGGGAAAATTAACAATAACAATAGGGTTTCAGCACTTCGTGCTTGAACCCCTAATAATGGCCTAAAAAAGGGCCACAAAAAGGCCTCTAAAAAAAAAACCATAGGGTCTAGGCACTTGCCGCTTGCGCTGCTGCGTTCCAAAAACTTTATCAAGCCTTTTAACATGTGCCTCGGAGAGGAAAAAGTAAGTTTTCTGCCCTTTTAGCTCGTTTATCATGGAAATGTGGTGATTTTTTTTTTTACCTTTTAAACTGTGACACCTCCACTGATGGCCCGATCTCCATAAAAGTTTGCACGCTTCTTTAGAATAATATGGCGCACGTGCTCAGCTAATTTGGTGAAGTTCTGAGCAGAGCAGACCATTTTTCAGTCACTTAAATGTAATTTTGCGTAGGATATTATGGAGCATTTTTTCACCTTTATAGCAGTTAAAGCGCCACCGATGGCCCGACGTCCATAAAAGTTTCCAAGCCTCTTTAGGATCAGGTGACGCATGCGCACGCCCGGTTTTGTGAGGTTGTATGCAAATCAGGCAGGAAGAGGGCCGCTTTTAGCCATTTCATGGGATTTGCCATTGAAAAAACATCATTTTGACACCTTTTTAACAGTTATAGCGCCACCAAGTGGCCAGTCGCCGCGTCCTTTTTCAGGCGACCACAGAATGAGCTCTTACACAGGTGCGCTGAGTTTGGTGAAAATATCTCGTTCCGTTCACGAGTTATAGCCAATTTAGTAAAAGGGGCTCCTCCCACTCGGAACGTTTTGGCGTCCCTTAGGGACCGTGAACCGAAATTTCCACTTTTTTTTGATAATTATTGACATTCAGACTCCATAGAATCTCGCTGCACTGGTTTGGTTCCGGCCGGGCCAAAAACCTAGGACTAGTTCGCAAAAGTAGGTTTTTGGAAAAACCCAAAATACCCGAAAATGTACCCAGGGTGACGAGCCAATCCGAGGCAGGTATCTTGTCCGGCTTGAGCCAAGGATTCCAACGATGTAAGACACTTGAGCCTACGCCTAACGGTTGAGGAGTTATGAGCCGTTTCGTACTTTTGGCCGCTGTAGCGCCACCTATGGGCCAATCGGGGCGGGCCTTGGTGACGTTGTAGGCGGTGTGAGTACTACCAGCCCCCAAAGTTTCAAAGCTCTACGACTTACGGTTCGTTCTGCCCGATCAGTTTTATGTCTGAATGTTGCATCATGGGAAAATTAACAATAACAATAGGGTTTCAGCACTTCGTGCTTGAACCCCTAATAATGGCCTAAAAAAGGGCCACAAAAAGGCCTCTAAAAAAAAAACCATAGGGTCTAGGCACTTGCCGCTTGCGCTGCTGCGTTCCAAAAACTTTATCAAGCCTTTTAACATGTGCCTCGGAGAGGAAAAAGTAAGTTTTCTGCCCTTTTAGCTCGTTTATCATGGAAATGTGGTGATTTTTTTTTTTACCTTTTAAACTGTGACACCTCCACTGATCGCCCGATCTCCATAAAAGTTTGCACGCTTCTTTAGAATAATATGGCGCACGTGCTCAGCTAATTTGGTGAAGTTCTGAGCAGAGCAGACCATTTTTCAGTCACTTAAATGTAATTTTGCGTAGGATATTATGGAGCATTTTTTCACCTTTATAGCAGTTAAAGCGCCACCGATGGCCCGACGTCCATAAAAGTTTCCAAGCCTCTTTAGGATCAGGTGACGCATGCGCACGCCCGGTTTTGTGAGGTTGTATGCAAATCAGGCAGGAAGAGGGCCGCTTTTAGCCATTTCATGGGATTTGCCATTGAAAAAACATCATTTTGACACCTTTTTAACAGTTATAGCGCCACCAAGTGGCCAGTCGCCGCGTCCTTTTTCAGGCGACCACAGAATGAGCTCTTACACAGGTGCGCTGAGTTTGGTGAAAATATCTCGTTCCGTTCACGAGTTATAGCCAATTTAGTAAAAGGGGCTCCTCCCACTCGGAACGTTTTGGCGTCCCTTAGGGACCGTGAACCGAAATTTCCACTTTTTTTTGATAATTATTGACATTCAGACTCCATAGAATCTCGCTGCACTGGTTTGGTTCCGGCCGGGCCAAAAACCTAGGACTAGTTCGCAAAAGTAGGTTTTTGGAAAAACCCAAAATACCCGAAAATGTACCCAGGGTGACGAGCCAATCCGAGGCAGGTATCTTGTCCGGCTTGAGCCAAGGATTCCAACGATGTAAGACACTTGAGCCTACGCCTAACGGTTGAGGAGTTATGAGCCGTTTCGTACTTTTGGCCGCTGTAGCGCCACCTATGGGCCAATCGGGGCGGGCCTTGGTGACGTTGTAGGCGGTGTGAGTACTACCAGCCCCCAAAGTTTCAAAGCTCTACGACTTACGGTTCGTTCTGCCCGATCAGTTTTATGTCTGAATGTTGCATCATGGGAAAATTAACAATAACAATAGGGTTTCAGCACTTCGTGCTTGAACCCCTAATAATGGCCTAAAAAAGGGCCACAAAAAGGCCTCTAAAAAAAAAACCATAGGGTCTAAGCACTTGCCGCTTGCGCTGCTGCGTTCCAAAAACTTTATCAAGCCTTTTAACATGTGCCTCGGAGAGGAAAAAGTAAGTTTTCTGCCCTTTTAGCTCGTTTATCATGGAAATGTGGTGATTTTTTTTTTTACCTTTTAAACTGTGACACCTCCACTGATGGCCCGATCTCCATAAAAGTTTGCACGCTTCTTTAGAATAATATGGCGCACGTGCTCAGCTAATTTGGTGAAGTTCTGAGCAGAGCAGACCATTTTTCAGTCACTTAAATGTAATTTTGCGTAGGATATTATGGAGCATTTTTTCACCTTTATAGCAGTTAAAGCGCCACCGATGGCCCGACGTCCATAAAAGTTTCCAAGCCTCTTTAGGATCAGGTGACGCATGCGCACGCCCGGTTTTGTGAGGTTGTATGCAAATCAGGCAGGAAGAGGGCCGCTTTTAGCCATTTCATGGGATTTGCCATTGAAAAAACATCATTTTGACACCTTTTTAACAGTTATAGCGCCACCAAGTGGCCAGTCGCCGCGTCCTTTTTCAGGCGACCACAGAATGAGCTCTTACACAGGTGCGCTGAGTTTGGTGAAAATATCTCGTTCCGTTCACGAGTTATAGCCAATTTAGTAAAAGGGGCTCCTCCCACTCGGAACGTTTTGGCGTCCCTTAGGGACCGTGAACCGAAATTTCCACTTTTTTTTGATAATTATTGACATTCAGACTCCATAGAATCTCGCTGCACTGGTTTGGTTCCGGCCGGGCCAAAAACCTAGGACTAGTTCGCAAAAGTAGGTTTTTGGAAAAACCCAAAATACCCGAAAATGTACCCAGGGTGACGAGCCAATCCGAGGCAGGTATCTTGTCCGGCTTGAGCCAAGGATTCCAACGATGTAAGACACTTGAGCCTACGCCTAACGGTTGAGGAGTTATGAGCCGTTTCGTACTTTTGGCCGCTGTAGCGCCACCTATGGGCCAATCGGGGCGGGCCTTGGTGACGTTGTAGGCGGTGTGAGTACTACCAGCCCCCAAAGTTTCAAAGCTCTACGACTTACGGTTCGTTCTGCCCGATCAGTTTTATGTCTGAATGTTGCATCATGGGAAAATTAACAATAACAATAGGGTTTCAGCACTTCGTGCTTGAACCCCTAATAATGGCCTAAAAAAGGGCCACAAAAAGGCCTCTAAAAAAAAAAACCATAGGGTCTAGGCACTTGCCGCTTGCGCTGCTGCGTTCCAAAAACTTTATCAAGCCTTTTAACATGTGCCTCGGAGAGGAAAAAGTAAGTTTTCTGCCCTTTTAGCTCGTTTATCATGGAAATGTGGTGATTTTTTTTTTTACCTTTTAAACTGTGACACCTCCACTGATGGCCCGATCTCCATAAAAGTTTGCACGCTTCTTTAGAATAATATGGCGCACGTGCTCAGCTAATTTGGTGAAGTTCTGAGCAGAGCAGACCATTTTTCAGTCACTTAAATGTAATTTTGCGTAGGATATTATGGAGCATTTTTTCACCTTTATAGCAGTTAAAGCGCCACCGATGGCCCGACGTCCATAAAAGTTTCCAAGCCTCTTTAGGATCAGGTGACGCATGCGCACGCCCGGTTTTGTGAGGTTGTATGCAAATCAGGCAGGAAGAGGGCCGCTTTTAGCCATTTCATGGGATTTGCCATTGAAAAAACATCATTTTGACACCTTTTTAACAGTTATAGCGCCACCAAGTGGCCAGTCGCCGCGTCCTTTTTCAGGCGACCACAGAATGAGCTCTTACACAGGTGCGCTGAGTTTGGTGAAAATATCTCGTTCCGTTCACGAGTTATAGCCAATTTAGTAAAAGGGGCTCCTCCCACTCGGAACGTTTTGGCGTCCCTTAGGGACCGTGAACCGAAATTTCCACTTTTTTTTGATAATTATTGACATTCAGACTCCATAGAATCTCGCTGCACTGGTTTGGTTCCGGCCGGGCCAAAAACCTAGGACTAGTTCGCAAAAGTAGGTTTTTGGAAAAACCCAAAATACCCGAAAATGTACCCAGGGTGACGAGCCAATCCGAGGCAGGTATCTTGTCCGGCTTGAGCCAAGGATTCCAACGATGTAAGACACTTGAGCCTACGCCTAACGGTTGAGGAGTTATGAGCCGTTTCGTACTTTTGGCCGCTGTAGCGCCACCTATGGGCCAATCGGGGCGGGCCTTGGTGACGTTGTAGGCGGTGTGAGTACTACCAGCCCCCAAAGTTTCAAAGCTCTACGACTTACGGTTCGTTCTGCCCGATCAGTTTTATGTCTGAATGTTGCATCATGGGAAAATTAACAATAACAATAGGGTTTCAGCACTTCGTGCTTGAACCCCTAATAATGGCCTAAAAAAGGGCCACAAAAAGGCCTCTAAAAAAAAAAACCATAGGGTCTAGGCACTTGCCGCTTGCGCTGCTGCGTTCCAAAAACTTTATCAAGCCTTTTAACATGTGCCTCGGAGAGGAAAAAGTAAGTTTTCTGCCCTTTTAGCTCGTTTATCATGGAAATGTGGTGATTTTTTTTTTTACCTTTTAAACTGTGACACCTCCACTGATGGCCCGATCTCCATAAAAGTTTGCACGCTTCTTTAGAATAATATGGCGCACGTGCTCAGCTAATTTGGTGAAGTTCTGAGCAGAGCAGACCATTTTTCAGTCACTTAAATGTAATTTTGCGTAGGATATTATGGAGCATTTTTTCACCTTTATAGCAGTTAAAGCGCCACCGATGGCCCGACGTCCATAAAAGTTTCCAAGCCTCTTTAGGATCAGGTGACGCATGCGCACGCCCGGTTTTGTGAGGTTGTATGCAAATCAGGCAGGAAGAGGGCCGCTTTTAGCCATTTCATGGGATTTGCCATTGAAAAAACATCATTTTGACACCTTTTTAACAGTTATAGCGCCACCAAGTGGCCAGTCGCCGCGTCCTTTTTCAGGCGACCACAGAATGAGCTCTTACACAGGTGCGCTGAGTTTGGTGAAAATATCTCGTTCCGTTCACGAGTTATAGCCAATTTAGTAAAAGGGGCTCCTCCCACTCGGAACGTTTTGGCGTCCCTTAGGGACCGTGAACCGAAATTTCCACTTTTTTTTGATAATTATTGACATTCAGACTCCATAGATCTCGCTGCACTGGTTTGGTTCGGCCGGGCCAAAAACCTAGGACTAGTTCGCAAAAGTAGGTTTTTTGGAAAAACCCAAAATACCCCGAAAATGTACCCAGGGTGACGAGCCAATCCGAGGCAGGTATCTTGTCCGGCTTGAGCCAAGGATTCCAACGATGTAAGACACTTGAGCCTACGGCCTAACGGTTGAGGAGTTATGAGCCGTTTCGTACTTTTGGCCGCTGTAGCGCCACCTATGGGCCAATCGGGGCGGGCCTTGGTGACGTTGTAGGCGGTGTGAGTACTACCAGCCCCCCAAAGTTTCAAAGCTCTACGACTTACGGTTCGTTCTGCCCGATCAGTTTTATGTCTGAATGTTGCATCATGGGAAAAATTAACAATAACAATAGGGTTTCAGCACTTCGTGCTTGAACCCCTAATAATGGCCTAAAAAAGGGGCACAAGAAAGGCCTCTAAAAAAAAAAACCCATAGGGTCTAGGCACTTGCCGCTTGCGCTGCTGCGTTCCAAAAACTTTATCAAGCCTTTTAACATGTGCCTCGGAGAGGAAAAAGTAAGTTTTCTGCCCTTTTAGCTCGTTTTATCATGGAAATGTGGTGATTTTTTTTTTTACCTTTTAAACTGTGACACCTCCACTGATGGCCCGATCTCCATAAAAGTTTGCACGCTTCTTTAGAATAATATGGCGCACGTGCTCAGCTAATTTGGTGAAGTTCTGAGCAGAGCAGACCATTTTTCAGTCACTTAAAATGTAATTTTGCGTAGGATATTATGGAGCATTTTTTCACCTTTATAGCAGTTAAAGCGCCACCGATGGCCCGACGTCCATAAAAGTTTCCAAGCCTCTTTAGGATCAGGTGACGCATGCGCACCGCCCGGTTTTGTGAGGTTGTATGCAAATCAGGCAGGAAGAGGGCCGCTTTTAGCCATTTCATGGGATTTGCCATTGAAAAAACATCATTTTGACACCTTTTTAACAGTTATAGCGCCACCAAGTGGCCAGTCGCCGCGTCCTTTTTTCAGGCGACCACAGAATGAGCTCTTACACAGGTGCGGCTGAGTTTGGTGAAAATATCTCGTTCCGTTCACGAGTTATAGCCCAATTTAGTAAAAAGGGGGCTCCTCCCACTCGGAACGTTTTGGCGTCCCTT